>NC_136057.1:970701267-971021267 GCF_964261635.1 Lissotriton helveticus
CCTCCACGAGGTCAAGACTGCGCCACAGGAGGCGCGGATCTCGGTCCTACACGGACTCTTCCAGGACCAGATCCTACTCCCCGACTTTGTCGGACTCCCCGGGGACGAGAGTGTCTCCTGTGGATGATATCAGTACGTTCCAAGATGTCCTCCTGAGGGGTGCAACAAAATTGGGAATCACGGTGACGGCTCCAACACCTACAACGTCCGTGATATTCGAGACGCTGCATAAGAAGCATTTGTCTCGCCCTTTACTACCGCTCGTACCAGGATTGGTAGAGCCTGCGGAGAAGCTGTTCCTCACGCCTGCAGTGACGAAAGCCGCCCCATCCCGGCTTCTGAAGAAGTACAGGGCTCCGGATTCCGATCCGGCCTTTCTACGGATAGACCCGATTCCGGACTCCGTTATAGTGACGGCAGCCAGGAAACAACGCTCTACCTCTCCGTCTTCTACCGTGCCTCCAGGTAAAGAGAGCCGATGGATCGACTCAGCTGGCAGGAAGGCCTGTGGGACGGCATCTACAGCCATGAAGGCCTCTAGCGATGCTGCTCTGCTGGGGCGTTATGATCATGCCCTGTGGGAATCCCTCCAGCAGTTCACGGAACTCCTGCCACGAGATAGGAGGGAGGATTTCCTGGAGATCCAGAAGGAAGGGATGCTGGTTTCGAACCAGGTCATCAGCGCGGCCGCTGATGTCTCCCTTTTGGCGGCCCATGGGTATTGTCATGGGATCAACCAGTGGCGCCATGCTTGGCTCAGGCTCACATCACTCAAGCCGGAGGCCCAGCAGCGAGTGGCCAATCTGCCCTTCTCGGGGGGAACCCTGTTCGGCAAACATGCGGATGATGAGATGGCCCGCATGAAGGCGGAGGCCGAGACTCTGACGGCTGTGGGCTTGGAGAAGCCCAAAGAAAAGAAGGCCTACCGCCCGTTCCAGAGACGGTTCGGGGCACAGGGCAGAGGGCGAGGACGGGCTTCGGGATAGCAGCAGCAACAACAGCAGCAGTTCCAGAGGCCCTTCCAGAAGCGCCAGAAGGGTAGAGGAGGCCAACAGTCCTCTACAGTGAACAAAGGCCCGGCTGGGTCTCGACCCTGAGCGGTTACTTCCCCTACATCCGTTACACCCGCTCCGGTGGGGGGAAGCGTTCAATTTTTTCTGGCAGAGTGGAGAAAAATTACTCAGGACAAGTGTGTGCTGAATATTGTTTGTATGGATACAGTCTTCGGTTCACCAGCCCGCCTCCATCAATTCCACCGGTCAGCTCACAGTTTCAACTGCGCGAGCTCCAGGCGGAGGCCGATATCCTGTTAAGGAAAAGGGCGATAGAAGACGTACCTCTGTCTCAAAGAGAAAGAGGTCTGTACTCCCGGTTCTTTCTGGTTCGCAAGAAGGACAAGAACGAGTTCAGGCCCATTCTGGACTTGCGACAGGCAAACAAGTGGATTCGCAGAGAGAAGTTTTGCATGCTGTCGTTGCATCAGATTTATCCTCAGCTGCAACAGGGAGACTGGCTATGTGCTATAGACCTACAGGATGCGTACTTCCATGTGCCCATTACACACAAACACAGGAAGTTCCTGCGATTCCAAGTCGGCGCCAATCATTATCAGTACACAGTACTGCCATTCGGGCTGAAGTCTGCGCCCAGAACATTTTCGAAGTGCATGGCAGTGGTAGCTGCACACCTGAGGAAGAACAAGGTGTTTGTCTACCCGTACCTGGACGATTAGTTGATCAAGGCCTCCTCCTTCTTGGAAGCTCAAGCACACTTCCAGAAGACGTGCGTTCTCTTGAACAAGCTGGGGTTGCACATCAACATGTCCAAGTCTGTCCCGACTCCGGTCCAGTGCATACAGTACTTGGGAGCCTCCATCAATACGCTGTCAGCAAGCGTGTCTCCTTGGGAGGAGCAACGGTTATCAGTCCTTCGGAAGGCTCAGGCTCTTACGACCGCTCCATCTACAACAGTGAGGACGGTGTCTTCTCTACTGGGGTCGATGGCCTCTTGTATCTTCCTCATGCCACACGCACGGCTGCACATGAGACCATTGCAGGAGTGCTAGGAGGATCAGTGGGATCAGAGGAAAGGATCTTGGGACGACAGGATACGACTGTCTCTGCATGCTCTTCAGTCTCTGAAGTGGTGGTGTTTGGCGGAGAATCTCCTGAGAGGGATTCCCTTCCACAAGGACATTCCCACGCAGACTATCGTGACGGATGCGTCTCTCCACGGCTGGGGAGCGCACTCCGGAGACTTACAGATTCAAGGGACGTGGTCCCAGACGGAGTCCACGTACCACATCAATTTCCTGGAACTCAGAGCTGTTCACTTGGCGCTGAAGCCCTTTCTTCCGTCCTTCCAGACTAACTCTCTGCTTCTGCAAACGGACAATACGACCACGATGTATTACCTCAACAAGCAGGGGGGCTCGAGATCGCGCACCTTGTCGCAGGAGGCGCAGGCGATCTGGCACTGGCTTCTAGCCAGAGGACTGACGATAACGGCTACCCATCTGCCAGGTGTGCAGAATGTTCAGGCAGACGCACTGAGCAGACTGATTCAGGAAAACCACGAATGGGTCATAAACGACGGAGTACTAGGAGAAGTCTTCGCAAGGTGGGGGACTCCAGAAGTAGATCTGTTCGCCACCGACGAAAACAGCAAATGCCGAGGCTTCGCCTCCAGGTACTACCAGCCGGGGACGCTGGGGAATGCGTTATGGATCAACTGGTCGCACAGCTTTCTGTACGCTTTTCCACCCATTCCTCTGATTCCGGCAGTGCTCATCAAACTGTCCCAGTCCAGGGCGCGGATGATCCTGATTGCCCCGGAATGGCCCAGACAGTGGTTGCTCACGGACCTCCTTCACCGGTCTCTCCTTCCTCACATACGGCTGCCGTGCAGGCTGGACCTTCTCACGAAGTTCAGGGGGCAATGTTGCACCCCAACCTCTCGTCTTTGAGTTTGGCGGCATGGCTCCTGAGATAGTGCAATATGGCCATCTGACTCTCCCAGAAGATTGCATGGACATACTGAAGGAGGCTAAGCGACCTTCCACTAGGACTTCTTATGCTTACAAGTGGAAGAGGTTTTGCATCTGGTGCAAGTCCAAGAACTATGACCCGACAACATGTAAGGAAGATGTCATCCTTCCATATCTTCTACATCTGGCGCAGTCTGGCCTTGATGTCCATTCGATTAATGTTCATCTGGCTGCTTTGACTGCCTACAGGAAATGCCCTTCACAGACTTCCTTCTTTCAGATCCCTGTGATCAAAGACTTTTTGGAAGGCTTGAAGAAAGTGTTCCCTCCTGTCCGGCTTCCTTCGCCTTCATGGGAGTTGAATGTGGTTCTGTCCAGATTGATGAAGGAGCCTTTTGAACCTATTCATAAAGCTTCGTTGCAGCACCTGTCCTGGAAGGTGGCGTTCCTCGTGGCCATTACATCGGCCCGCAGGGTGAGTGAAATTCAGGCGTTGTGTTGTCAAGAACCTTATACTGTATTTCATGCTGCTAAGGTTGTTATGCGTACTCACCCTAAATTTCTTCCTAAAGTTATATCTGACTTTCATGTTAACCAGACCATAACTTTACCTACGTTTTTTCAGAATCCTTCCTCTCCAGCGGAATGGTCCCTGCATTCCCTGGATGTCAGGAGGGTGTTGAAATTTTATCTGGATAAAACCAAGGATATTCGTATTTAACACTGCTATAAATGCGGTCACGAATTTGAAGCCTCTGACACAAAAGACAACAAGCTTAATGAATAAAGCATATATGAATCTACTATTTAAATGTGCTTAATAAATAAGACATGGGTGAAACAAAATTGCATTTGTCAAATATTTTATCCCAGAATTAATTCATTCATTGGTACAAGCAGTGTCTTACTGCGGACTGTCAATAACAATACAAATTAAGAAAGGTGACACAAGTGCAAGAACTTCAGGTAGGGAACATTATATACAGTTCAAACATACACATATATGTATAAGTGGTGCATTAAAAATCTGTCTAAGTATAGAGTCTTGTAGATGCTGGACCTAGTAAAAGCGTCTGACCAATCCTTTGCTAAGCATTACTGCCTGGACACTGATGCCAGAGCAGACGCTCAGGTTGGGCAGGCTTCGCTGCGAAATCTGTTCGCACAGTAGTGGTGTTATTTTCTCTTTTCTCCACCGCCGCTTTGGTGTGGGGATGGGCTTGCCATTCTATTCACTAGATTATGACTATACACAGAGATCCCCTACTACAGAAGGAGTAGTTTCTGTCCTGTAACTCCAGTTCTGTAGTGGGGGTATCTCTGTTATAGTCATAAGCGCCCGCCCTCCTCCCCGGTGGAGAGAGATATTCATGTAAGGAATGCTACAGGTCTGGCGTGTTACGCCTTCAAATAGAACTGAAAGTAAAAGGGACCTGCAGTGCATTCTGGGATACTGTGAAGTTTTGGAAGGTTCTCTTAAAGGCACAGTATCCTGTTTTGAGCCACATAATGGCAGCCTATGGGGCTTGTCTGTCCATGTCTTCCTCTCTATCATTCCAGAGGGGTTTTGCTGTTAAAGCAAGGGAAATCTGGACAGGCTTTGCTGTTTGTGGATTTTTGGTGGAATTTCTAGTTGAAGTACTGGACAGTGTAGCCTGTGGATATAGGCTGCATTATCTGTCTTTAAATTCTCTCTTAAGTGTCTGTGCAGTTCTGCATTTTTCGACACCTTAAGAGACTATTTTTGTTTGCTCCGGGGTCCACGCACATGGGCAGGACTATTCACTAGATTATGACTATAACAGAGATACCCCCACTACAGAACTGGAGTTATAGGACAGAAACTACTCCTTCTCCTGCCGTTGCACTTAACACTTAACATGCATCGGTTCAAAACCCCCATGAGGATCAAATCACGGGGTAGTGTGACAAGCAAACAGTGAGGTGCTAACACGTCCAAAACCAGAGTAAACTAATGCTGCCCTAATTAAAGCGCGCACCCATTCTACAAGACATGTTGTTCATATGGATGACAAGATACTTCCCAAGTGCACCACCTGCAACAAACGTAAGACCACTAAGAGAGGTGGAGGAGCCAGAGGCCTGTGTAATGTAATGTATAAATTATTTATAGAGCGCTCGGTCACCACTGGTTTCATGGCGCTTTAGTACAGATGAACAGAGGTGGAAGCAGGGGACAGTGTTTAATCATCCTATGCTTGTCGGAACAGGTGAGTTTTTAATGATTTTCTAAAGGAAGTGAAGCCAGAGGTAGACCGTAGTTCAAAGGGGAAAGAGTTCCAAGTCTTGGGAGCAATAAAGGAGAACCCAAGGCCGCCGTGTTTCTTCCGCTTAAAGGAGGGGACAGAAAGAAGGTTGTGATGCGAGGAGCGCAGGTTACAGGACGGAACGTAACGATGAATCCTAGATGTTACAAAGGCAGGACCCTGCCCGGACAATGATTTGAAGGTGGTACAGCCGAGTTTAAAAATACCCCGTTTCACCACTGGCAGCCAATGAAGCTTTTTCAATAGGGGAGAGACATGTTGATGTCTGGGTTGGCCAAAGACGAGTCTCGCCGCTTGATTCTGCACCAGTTGTAATTGGCGGAGTTGGTAAGCGGGGATGCCAATGTAAAGGACGTTGGCATAATCAAGACGGCCGATGACCAATGCCATGATGACTAAAACCAGAGCCTCGGTGGTCAGGCACTTAGAAATCTTTCGAATTCGCCATAGATGGAAAAAACATGACGAGGTAACTGCCTTGATCTGGGGTGTGAGGGAAAGGTCTTTGCTGATGATAACCCCTAAGCTCTTAACAGAGTCGGAGGGGGGAGGAGCAGGGCCCCAAGACGGTGGCCAGAAGTTAGAGTTCCATGGATTAAGAGGGCCTCCTGTTAGGACCAGCTCCGTTTTATTAGGATTCAATTTCAATTGGCTATGACTCATCTATTCGCCAATAAAAGTCATAGTAGACTGAAAATCGGCGATGGATGCGGATGTGGAGGAAAGATTGAAGACCATTTGAATATCATCAGCATAATTAAAGATGGTGACGGGGTAGTTGTGTAGGGAGTGAATCAGAGGTTGCATATATAAGTTAAATAGAAGTGGTGATAGGGCCGACCCCTGCTGAACTCCACAAGTTAGTTTCTCAGGGGTGGCAGAGAAAGAGGATAGATGGACGGCCTGGGAGCAATGAAGTAGAAATGATTTAATCCACTCTAGCGCCGTGCCCCGGTTTCCGGCGCTGCCGACACGGTCGATCAAAAAAGTGTGATCGACCATGTTGAAAGCAGCCGACAGATCCAGCAGCACGAGAGCCTGGGGGATGTTATGATCAGCTCCCTTCCTGAGCTCATCCATCACAGCCATAAGGACAGCCTCAGTGGAGTGCCCCGTCCGAAAACCCGCCTGCTGGGGGTCCAAGAATTGGGAAGACTCGATGAAAGAGCTGAGACAGTTAGTCACATGGGCCTCTAAAATTTTACTGAGGAAAGGGAGAAGGGAAATGGGGCGGAAGTTACTCAATACTAAGGGATCAGCATTGAGTTTTTTAAGAATGGGTACCACAGCGGCACGTTTGAAGAAATCAGGAACAGTGCCTGTGATCAGAGAACTATTAAGTAGTGACAATGGAGGGGCGGGGCAAGCTCGAAAAGCTTCTTTTAGGACCTCAGGGGGGCAACAATCATTTGGGGAGCCAGAATTGACTCTATTTAAAAGAACCAAAAACTCAGGCATGGAAATTAGAGGGATATGGTCCAATTCCCGTGGATTCCCGTTAATGTTAATGGGGGCCAGACAAGGAACAGAGGGCGGGATATTGTTTTTAATGAGAGCAATTTTTTCAATAAAAAAGGTGTTTAGAGAGTCACATAATGCCTGAGAGGGGACCGGCTTAGCTAATACCCGGTCTGGTAGAGTAAGCTCATTAACAATGGAGAAGACATATTTGGATTTGGACGAGGAGTTAATGATTTTTTGAGAGAAATATGTACGTTTGGTTTGTAAGATAGAATTTTTATATTGTTTTAGTAAGGTGGTGTAGGTAATTTTCTCCTCAGGGGTATAGTGGCACCGCCAGCGGCGTTCAGCCTGCTGCAGGGCTAGTTTCTCCTTTTTAAGATCCGCTGAGAACCAACGCTGAGCGTCATGAGGACGCTTAATTTGAATTCTTTTCATGGGAGCGACTTTATCACATGCTGTTTCCAGCCAGTTAACAATGCTAGAAGCTTGGGCGGAGATGGAAGACAGTTCCTTGGGGGCAGAGGAGATCAAAAGACTATGGAATTCGCTCTGGTCAACTCGGGTCCAATTTCGAGACAAGAAATTATTGGCAGGAGTAGGGGGGACATAAGGAATCTGAGTAATAACAAAGGAAATAAAGAAGTGATCAGACCAGGGACATGGAGAAATGATAGGGGGAGTGATGGTAATATTGGAGGTCCAGACTTGGTCTAGAGTGTGCCCCCTGATGTGAGTGGCCTTATCAATATTTTGGGTGAAGTTTAAGCCAGTCAATAAATCGGAGAATTCCACCGAGAGATTGCTTTCGCCAGGATCTAGAGGCCAGTAGTTAAAATCACCGACAACAATGATTCTGGCATGATTAAGAGCCAATTGAGATATTTGTTCTCCAAAGAGTTGAGGGAACGAGGGCATGTAGTCCGGGGGTCGATAGAAAAGGGCACAAGTAAAGGCGAATTTTGGACTTGGCAAACGGGCAAATGGCTGCAGAGAAAGCTCTGGGAATTGTCTCCTGCTGTTAAATGACAGCCCTGTAGGTATTTAAACATCCCCCATTTGCATCTTTAAAGACGAAAAACACGTCTTTAGAAATGCATTTGGAAGCGCAGCAGCATCGCCATCAGACGTACTTCAGAGGCTCCACTAAAGTATTTACTGAATGCAGTGGAATCCTTTGAAGTGAATGCTGATTGTAGAGGGAACCATGATAGCGATCTCAAACCTTGGCAGCTATGCATCAGCGCGCGGCACACCCACATATGGCAGGCGACACAGTACTGTGTCCTGACACAGAGTTTGGAAAGCTCTGATCTAATGGTATTTGTTATTTAGTTTTTCTTTTTTTTTTTTGCTGAGCGTGATCCCTCACAGGGTGCAGTACTTTGTGGCTAAAAGGTGTCCCAAGTGACACCTAGTGATAACCTGTGATACTGCACCCTTTCACTGCTTCATGCACAATAAATAAATGTTGCTGTACCCAACAATGTGCTGCATATCTAAATACTTATAAGGCCCAAAAGTGAAACCTATTGCATTGCAAATGCTTCTTATTTGTGCCGTTTTATATATAGCGCAAACCTGGAACAAAGGCATCAGGGAACTTTACATGAGCACTAGATTACATTACACAAAATCAGATTTCTTTTATAGCCACGAGGCGATTTAGTGATTTGCCCAGGATCACAGGATGTTGAGCTGAGGCTGGGATTCAGACCTCGTTCCACGGTTCCAAAGTTGGTAGCTCAGGCTGTTAGCCACATCTCGTCAGTTAGTATTGGCGCCAGGGGCTGCTGGTGATGTTTGAAAGTGGGGGGTGTAATACCGCCTAGGAGTTAACCCCATTATTTTCCTTTCATTTCATAGGATTTTTTGGGCTCATTCATAATCATTACCTCTAACATTTATGGAATACATTTTTTTATTTGTTTCATATCAACGTGACGTGTTACATGTCTGCAACCAATAGACGGCAACAGATTTCAAATGTATCAATAAAGACACAGCAATGCGCCTACAACCTGGAGTCCAGGCGCAAACATATTAAATGGCAACAGTCCACATAGCAGATAACGTGCATATGTATATCAGTTTATTACGCAATTTCCTGTAAAACATAAAAAGAATAATAAACAACACCGAGAATGGGCACAGAGATGAAACCAAAGGCCCATAACTCAAACATAAAACATTGCCCCCCTCCATCTTATCCCATCTCCTCCGCAACCATGTTGTAGGAGCTTGGGGCAGGTTAATTTCCTAAATTTCTTGTTTAGAATTGAGATAAATGGAGCCCACAGTTCCATGTATGTTTCAGCTTTGTTGTCTGCCAACATAGATAAGCATTCCATTCCCAAAACCGACCACACCATCTCAACCACGCAGCACGGTCTGGGACCCCCTCAGAATCCCAATTTGCAAGTAGCTCTGATCTCGTGGCGTTTGTGGCTAAGGCTATCTGCCTCCCTCTCAGAAAGCGTAAGGGGAATGTCAGAGGGTTAGGGAGACCCAATAGTGTGTAAGTAGGGAAGCGCGGAATATCCACATTGAAGGCCTTGTTTATGTCTTGACGTATCATGTCCCAGTATCTCACTAGTTTGGGGCAATGCCAGAGCAAGTGTACTAAGGAGCCTGTTTGACCGCAGCCACTCCAGCAATAGGGTGGATGGTATTTATTCCAGTAGTCTAAGGGGTTAAGTACCAACATGTTACTACCTCTTAAGCTATCTCCGTAACCGGAATGTCGTGAGCCGTGTGGTGAGTTCTGAAGTAGATATCTTGCCATTCTTTGTCTGTGAGGGGCCTACCTATTTCCTCCCACCGTAGCTGCCCCTTGGACTTCGCAGGTGAGGCTAGAAAGGTGTAGAGTTCTGATATAAGTCGCTTGTCAACACTTTTCGTGATGAGCCATTTTTGAAACTAAGTTAATTGGCGAGAAGCTCCTGCTCACATTTCCGGAGAGGATACCCAATGACATAATTGACTATACATATAATGGTCAGAAGCGGGGATTGGTTAATCCTCCTGAAGTTACTTTAAAGGGATAATTCCATCCTGATCACATAGGGAACCTACCCTTTTGCAGCCCTCCTCCAGCCACCGCTTAAATGCTTCTGATTTACATCTGGGCGGGAAGTCTAGGTTGTCCACCAGCAGGGTCGGCAGGGAGGGGAATGAGGTAAAGCCTTGACGGATCACCGTAGCAACCCAGACTTTTAGAGTAGTCACTCTGATCGGGGAGGAATAGAACCCCTGTGCCTACGCGGAAGCCAGATCTCAAGGCAAACATTTCTTCCTGCTATAGTTTGGTCCATGAATGACCAGTGTTTCTCTGGTTGGACTCCAAAATAAAGTGCAGCTGGGATGCCAGGAAATATCTAGGCACCACTGGGAAGCCCATCCCCCCTCGCATAGGGTATGTTAGCCTTGTGCAGGAACTCTGTAACAGGATGAAAGTCCTTACGTTTTTGCAATGTAATCCTGGAGAGACATCTTGGTAGAAAGTCGGGGAGTTGCCCTTGAACTGAACTGGGTGTGAGGTTCTGGCTTTCTTAAGGATGTCCTCCTTCATCTGAAAATCATGCACACATACTAGTATGTCTGCCGGGGGGCCCTTTCCGGAACTCTCGGGCCCCACTCTATGGACCCGGTCCAGCTGCATTGTAGAGTCCTCTGCAAGACCCAGGATATATCAGAAGAGCTCTTAGACATTGTCACGTATGCTGGACCCTTTTGCTTTAGATGGCACCCCTCTTATCCTGATGTTGTTCCTCCTAGATCTATTCTCCAAGTCCTCATTGTGTGCCTGAAGATATAATTGTTGTTCTTGTAGCTTGAGAACTTCCTGTTGGAGCCAAGCGACCTCCTTTACCCTCTCAGATTCTCTGTCTTCTAACTCTGCCACTCTGCCTCCTACCTCGTCCATGTTGCGTCTCATCTCCTGGATTTCCATTGCGATTTCTGTGTTCATCTTCTGAAAGTCAGCACGCAGGGAGGAGAACAGTGTTTCCTGGAATCACTTAGTTACCAGCCCTTCACCACTTTCTGAATCTGACATGTTGTCTGTCCCTGTGCTTGCGTTTCTATCCTCTGTTTGGCTACCACCTGCCTTGGCAAACATTTCCTTTAAGGAGCGCTCTTTCTTGGCCCTGTTTCCAGCCATAATGCAAGGGTCAAGCGCAGCATGCGTCTCGGTGTGGCCTCTTCCCGCTTGCCCTGCGTCACGGGTCAAGCCCAACAATCTATGCCGTGCCGTCAACCATCACGCTTATGGGCCTCCAATAGAGATGCCAGACGCGCAGGCCTCGTACCTTCCAACGCAAGCGGCAGCTGCAGGCAGTATGATGCAGTCCCCTCGGGCTATCCAACAGGTCAGAGAGCAGGTATTCCAGATCAGCACCCACACAGGTCTGCCCTTAAGGTACTACTGGATACCAGACAAGGTGCATAGGGCCAAGCTACCTCATTTCTCCTTACCGGTGTCACCCGGACCACCGACTGAGCACTGCTCAGATTAATAGCTTTTAGATGTCCTGGGGGTCCGATCCCCTTACTGCATTATCAGGCCTAGGTCTTGGTTCCTGCCTCCCCTCTGCCGCAGTCGGGCATGCAGCGCAATTCCCTGCAATCAGCGATTGCACAGAAGGCCCAGGTGAGTGGTATTCAGGTGTCTCGGGGGCCCAACCTCCATCAATGCACTGGCCTCCTGATTCCTTATTCCTGGCCCCCCTCCACCACGGCCGCACATGCGGCATGGTCTTCAGCTAACAGCTCATGCAGGAGAGGGGGAGGAATGTTCGCAAGGGCTCTACCTCGCTGATGCCCCCCGAAGCAACTGGGTAGGGCCTACCTTCTTCACTGCTACCCTCGTAGGCTGCAGTAGCATCTCCACAGATCCTTAGTGGGACCGCCGTCTCCCTCAGCAGCCTCCAGGAGCCAGGCGGGCCGCCCACAGGCCGGAGGGCCCCTCGATCCAGGCCGTTAGCGAGCAGGGCAGCGGAGGTATAAAGACCAAATACTCACAGGCCCCCTGCTCCACCTGGTCACCGCAGCCGGAGGGAGAGTTGCTCCTCCCCGTGTCAGGCCACACGGCCGTGCTGTATGGGAGCCTCTTCAGCCATCCACTCCAGTTCCCCACATGCCCTGGCCTTGCACCGCAGTCGGCTCACCCATCAATTTGCTGGGCCAAAGGCCCCAGGCGCCCCACACCCTATGGCAGGGCTCTGGACGTGCACACTCTACTCTGCTGGCAATAGGCACCTCCGAGGACCGAGACAGAGGGTCTGGTGAGTGCTTTTCCAATGCTAATGGTGGCAGGGGGCTTGGAGCGACAGGAAAGCATGTCCTAGCTGTCTGCCATCTTGGCCACGCCCCTATCTCTCACATTTAGACCCAGATTAACAACCATTTTGGGTTTGGTTTGCATCACAAAAGTGACGCAAACTAGGAAAGTTGCCTAAAAGTAACACAAAGCAGTGCTAAGTTCTGCTTTGAGTTATTCTGCGTTAAGGGGTCATTCCATGGGTAGTACTTGTGCGTTCCCATGCAACCACCCATTTTTTTTTTTATGTAAAATCTTATCTGTCAACAATAGTAGACCGTGTTTTGTGTAAAAAGATAAACGCCACTTGAAAGCAAACGTTAAAAAGGAGAAACACTTTTATTTCTCCTACCTTTTCCCACTTTGCTGGTGTACTGGACTGAACAGCACAAATCTGAAGTAGAAATTGTTTTAAATTTAGTTAAAGCATAATATTTTGTACTGGAAGGGCACTCTTCCAGTACAAAACCTGTGCTAGATTCACGCAAACACCTTTGTGCTATGGCACAAAGGTGTGTGCTATGGCGTAAAGGTGTGTGCTTGCCGTTTGGCCACTTAATTGTGTGCCAGCGCTAGGGAGAGAGCAGGATAGTGCATAACTTTGTAGATGCATACATAGTGCTGAACCCATGCACAAACAGAGCAGAGACTGTGTACCGATAGGTAATTTCTTTCATTGAGCTGGAACTGAGTTCCTGCATACATGGCACTGTGGCCCTGGGTGGACAGATCTGATCTCTTCCAAGTATGCAGCTAAGCTATACTACTGGAGACAGTGGCTATCCCTTGCACAGACACAGATTGAAGTGAGCCCGGTCACAGCTAGAGTTGAGCTCTTTCAGCATTCATTCCTATAGAGTAAAGACCAAGGTTCTGTGGGAACTGAGAAACTAGGACAAGCTAATATTCTGTAGGAGTATCGCACATTTCTCATCCAGGTTAATCTTTCTGATAGGGAGTGAGGAGGAAAAGGTGGGAGGGGAGATGACAGTGAGAGAGAAGAGCTTGAGAGAAGTGATTGGAGAGAGAAAGGGAGGGTGAGAGAGAGAGAGACGAGGTAGATAGTAATGAAAGAGAATTGAGCATGTGTGTGAATATGGACAGAAAGGTGAGAAAGAAAAGAGATTGAGTGTGAAGTGGGAGACACCAGAGAGACAGATGTATGAACAACACCACAACAATAATGCTAAGGCAAACTTTATATTATGTTATGTTGAGGGTATTTGTGAAGTGCACAGCTCACTCTGGAGAATATCCTGGTGCTGCATCAGCTGTAACTGGACCTGGTCCAGGTGAAAAGCCAAGTTTTCAGTTTCTACTGGAGCTCAAGTACTAAGGAGGCAGCTCTGATGTGTAGGGGCCGCTCATTCCAAGCTTTGAGCATTAGACTGAGGAAGACACTCCAGCTAACTCTGGTTCTCTGTATGTGGGGGGTGTTTGTAGGCAGGATTCTGACTACGCAGGGGTGTCTGGTGGGCATGTTGTGTGGGGGTTAGTGTATGGCAGGCCAGTGGAGGTCTTTGTCAGGTGGAATGATGTGAACGGGGGAAAGCCTAAGTGTGAGTCCGGCCGCTTGGTTTTGTATGGTCTGAAGTCTTCTAGGAGTTAGATAGTGTGTTGCCGTAGTCCAACTTGCTTGTGATGAGAGCCGGGGTGACCATTCTGCATGTACTGACTGGGAGCCATTTGAAGATTTCATGGAGCATTTTGAGGTGTGGAAGCAGGAGACAGTGACTACGTTGACTAAAGCAACCTTTACAGTATATTTCACCCATTCCTTTTGCTCCCTTCATAAGAAGTCTTTTTTTCATTGTGTCACTAGGCAGTGCTGTTGCGGTTAGTGGATGGTGCCGATACCAATCTACAAAGAAAGATTTTGGTCCGATACCAGTCTCCAAAGAAACATTTTGGTCGCCAGCACATATTTATTTTTTTTGCAAATTATTTATTTATTTATTTATTTATTATTGCTATTTATTAAGCGCGAACGAATACCCGTAGGCGTCTCGGCGCTAAAAACTAACCACGTGAATCTCCAGAAGGTGCCGCTATGATATTATTGGTTAAAAAGCCACGTCTTTAACTGTTTGAGAAAGAGCAAGAGTGTAGGACTTGTCCTAATTGACTGTGGCAGTGTATTCCATAACTTGGGGGCCGAAACCAGAAAGCGGCGGTCGCCCCAGGAAACTGTTTTTGTGCGGGGCACCACTAGTTGATTCAAAGTGGTAGAACGGAGTTGTCTGGAGGGAATATAGGGAGTCAGTTGGTCCTTGAGAAACTGCGGTCTCTGATTGTGGAGCGCTTTATAAACTATACATAGAGTCTTGAACTTAATCCGATTACGGATCGTCAGCCAGTGATAGTTCCTTATTGTATCTGAGATGGGTTTAAATTTAGGTGTTCTGGAAAGGAGTCTGGCAGCCGCATTCTGTATAGTTTGCATTTTATTAGTCACACGGATCTGGGCATTTACAAATAGACAGTTACAGTAATCCAGGGAGGATAACACTCGGGGGCTTACTAGAGTTTTTCCAGCTGTGTCAGGTAAAAAAGGAATAATTTTTCTTACTAGTTTAAGTTTATGACAGACTATGGCTGCTGTTTATTGGCATGGGCCATAAAATTAAGGCCTTCATAAAAAACCACTCCCCGGTTCCTCACCCTGGAAACCGGTTTAGGAGGAGCTCCGAAGGGTGAGGGCCACCAGACTGAAGACCAGCCTGGCGAGAGTGGTCCAAAGATGACTACCTCAGTTTTTTCAGAGTTAAGCTTAAGACAATTGGAAGCCATCCACTCTCCAATTGCTAGCATACCTCCTTGAAAACGTTCTGCCACCCTGTCTCCATCACTATTTATTGCCAGAACCAACTGCGTATCATCTGCGTAGTAGGTTAGGCTCATCCCATAGGCTTTGATGACTTTAGCCAGGTCCGACACATAGATATTAAACAGTGTCGGACTTAGAGATGAGCCTTGAGGAACCCCGCACGGCAAGGACAGCTGAGATGATTGGAAAGATCCCAGGGTGACCGCCTGAGTTCTCCCAGCCAGAAATGAGGCCAACAAGTTTTTTGCAACCCATTGGATGCCCATTTTTCCGACACGGTCGACCAAGATCTTATGATCGACCGTGTCGAAAGCTGCGGATAAATCAAGCATCACCAGGACAGCTGTTCCTCCCTGATCCCGGATGGCTCTAATGTCATCGGCTGCTTTAATTAATGCTGTTTCTGTACCATGGAATTTACGAAATCCAAATTGGGTACTGTCTAGCTTATGGTGTTTCTCGATGAAATCTGAAAGCTGTTGGTTCATGGCTTTTTCAGCTACTTTTGCTAAGAATGGGAGACTCGCTATGGGTCGATCATTTTTTAGCTCGTCCTTATCCAGGAGTGTTTTTTTAAGAGTGGTTTAAAAAAGGGTCTTTTTCAGTATATCGGGGTAAATCCCCGATCTAAACATGGAATTGCAAACTTGTGTAATAACCATAACAAGAGAGTCCATCACCGGGGGCAGGACTTTGAAAGGACAGGGGTCCAGGGCTGATCCAGTTTTAATGGATGTGATAATATCCATTGTTTGATCATCCGTGAGATCAGTGAAATACGTCAATAGAGAATGAGGGGGGATGTTAAAGGTAGAGTTTAAGATGGCATCTGTTTTGGAGGAGAAAGCTAGATATATATCATTTACTTTCGTGAAAAAGAAATTTGCAAGCACGTCACAAAGTGATTGGGAAGGTGGTGGTGCTAAATCAAGAACATTTTCAGAAAGCTGCTTTGTGATCTCATAAAGTTGCTTACTGGAGTTTTTCGCCTTCTTAATTTGTTCAGTGAAGAACTTCTTTGCCTCTGCAATCATGGATTTATAGATTGCGAGTATTTCCTTATAACTAGCTTTACTCTCTAAGTTGTAGGATTTCCGCCAATGCCTTTCCCTGTTCCTACATAGTTGTTTCTGTTTCCTTAAGTTGCGGTAAACCATGGAGCCGAGGGAGTGGCCCTATTTCTTGACAATGTGTTCGTGGGTACTAATGAGTGTGTGGCATGCCCTAGCCAGTCCTGGTATTGAAGAGTGGCAATGTTTGGATCAGTGGCTAAGGTAGGGCGAGTACTGTCCAATAGCTCTTTTAAGTCTGCCTTGTTTATATCTTTCCAGACCTTAAAAGATTCTGGTCTGGAGATGATGGCCCTATGAATGGGGCTCTCCGTAATTGTAATTCTACTTAAAATGGCATAATGGTCGGACCATGGCATGGGGAGGATATCTGTTATTCGCAATCCCTCCAAGTTGGAAAAGATGCCGTCCAAGATATGGCCGGCTTCGTGGGTAGGGGATGTAACCAGTTGATGGAGCCCTAACGTTTCCATGTCTGTTAGTAGGGAAGAGGGTGTCTTTATCATCAAGTTGCTCTAAATGGAAATTCCAGTCGCCCATGACTGTTTAAGATTCTTCAGTCACTAATGACTCCAGTATCGAGCCTAGATTAGAGAGGAAGCCTGTACGTGCTCCTGGAGGTCGATATAATAACACTCCTTTAAAATTATAAGATGAGGTTAACTTGATGGCAAAGTGTAAGGCCTCGCAACATGAGGAAAAGATGGAAGAGGTCCTTACTATGTAGCTTTCCCTGGCAATTATGGCCAGCCCGCCCCCTCTTTTACCCTTTCTATCTTGACGGTAGGCCTTATATCCTAGCGGGACCGCAATCACAAGATCCGGATCAGACGCATCGTCCATCCAAGTTTCCGTGATTAAAAGGATATCTAGTTTCCTATCTGTGATTAAATCCGCTATTTCCTGTCTATGCTTTCCCAATGACCGAGCATTAATAAGTCCTATACAAATATTGGCCGATTTTAAATTGTTCTTTAAATTAGGATTGACCTTACTATTGGAAATGGGAATGACGGTATGGCAGTGAGGACAGCTCAGTGACGTAGAATTTAAGGCACTGGGTTGGAGTGAAGGTGTTGCACAAGTGACAAATTCACCTGGCAGTTATGTTTTAGAATTGGAAAAGGTGGTTTAGGCAATTTTGGAGTTGTGTATCACTTGGGACGTCAAACAAAAACCCTTCACATACTGAAGGAGTTTGGTGTTTTATATATTCCCTTCCCTTGAGTGCTTAAAGCAGTCAACCCCCAAAGTGAGTGGAGGAGTAAAACATGAAGCTTGTGACGGCAGGTCAACTTCAAGGGTGCAACGGAAGGGATTTCTTGTTTAAGCCTCTGTTAGTGCATGTGCACTAATCGTTAATGTATGCCTTGGTGGCACCAAAGAGAAGGACTCCAATCAAGATGCCCTCAAATCATGGCCCTCTCAGTGGGCAAAAGCTCAGCCTACTCCTATCTACTGCTAGCTGTACCTTCCATCTTCCTGTGAGAGAGCACCAGGCAGAGGATTTGGAGAGGATGTGGCCTTACGGCCAGAGCTGCTGACTTTGGAGCAGGCGAGCCTCGGTATCGGGTCAGAATCCTGTGATTCTGGGCAAATCACGTAATCTCTCTGTGCCTACCAAAAATGAACACATCCTTGTGTAATGTAACTGGTGCTCATGTAAAGCACTCCAATACCTTTTGGTCGAGTTTTTGCTATATAAATCTACACACAAAAGACAAAATCAGTTCAGGTGAAGGAACATGAGCTCTGGGGGCAGGCATTGTGAACTGGCTGGATCTACGGGAGCCCTTTGAGAGTGGTGCAGCGGAGTTATGGGTATGCACACACTTTCCCAATTGCATGGGGCTACTCACAGGTCTCCTTCTGGCTATCTCAATCTAATTCTGCAGAGTTGTCATATGCTGTTGATGCTCACCATAACAAGAATAAATGTAATTTTTACATGGCTCCAGTTCCTTCACTAATATGGCTGCCAAGATTGCTTCCTGTGATGATTTTCTGTAGCAGCATGCACACATTTAAATCTGTGTATCTTTCTCTGATCCTTCTTTCATTTGGAGAGACCGAAACAGTGAATACGTGCAGGTATGTCACAGGTGTAAGTGTGTATTTTTATAATAAAATTAATCTAGAGCTAACTAGCTTTATAGTTGTACTTTACAATATAGCCCAATTTCTCTCTCAGTAGAGTTTAGCCATTTTAAAGAAGGTTTGCAGGGCTAAAAACTGAAAAAAGATTAATCATCTCTGTGAACACTACCTTAGATGACAGAAAATTCCACATTAAAAAAGATATCCAGCCCACCTTGATCTCTGCGCCACACTGATGGGTACAATGGAGATTATTGAGAAGTTATTACATCTTCGAGTAAAAATGTGTGCATTAAATGTTTTGGTGCTTTTATTGCACATATTTCAAATGAACTATGAGATATGGACAATATTTCATGGTAACGTGTGAAATGCAGATTTTATTGTCACTGTGCAAAGGTTTTATATTGTCCAGGCCACGAGGTTTATGCAGCTTGGAGGACCAAGGTTATCGAAATTATTTGGCATAAAATGCTAATTATGTGGCACTCTTTCTGGCGATATTATTTTTACCCTTTTAGAGGGAAAAAACACATTTTGGAGAAATCTGAATATTTTGGAAATTATGTGGCAAATTTAGCAAATCCATAATTATGCTGTAAACTCTGCAGCCACATAGTCACATAAATCCACTGATCTCACCATTGTCTATTGTTTTTATCAAGATTGCATTTGTGACAGGTAAACAAAAACTCAACATTTTCATTCCAGACAATGTCCATTGTTAGCTGCACTTTTAATAAAAAGCATGTAATATAAAAAATAGATTGCCATCTCAGATTATTTATGACATTTACAAATTACAAGGCAAAAGATATCACCAGAACCCCTCAATGGTAATATTGGGCTAGATTATACAGTTACCCATTATGCATGCTCTCTCTGTACTTAACTTTAAACTATTATATATATATGTGTAGGAAAGCAGGTTTCTGTTGCAGTAACCCCCGCCCATACTTTTTGCCAAATTTCTGATGCACTTTGACTGAATGTGCCCCATGTCCCTGCCAATCAGGTTCCCAGGGCATGTGTTCTTTCCCAAAACTGTACTTTTTTTTCCACAATTGGCATGCCTCTGGCACACATATATGTCCCTTGTAAAATTTACCAGGGGTACCAAGGGCCTTGTGATCAGAGAGTGTTTCAAAGTGCTGTAGACTGTATTGTAACACCCGCAGACGCCCCTCACAAAACACCTAAACACTGCCATTACAGACTGTGTGTTTTGGTGCAGACAAAACCTAAGAGTCGACATGGCACCCATACTTGTGCCATGCCCACAACATTGCCTTTGGCATAGGTATGTCACCCCTTTAGCAGGCCTCACAGCCCTAAGACAGGGTGAACTATGCTACATGTGAGGGCATAGTTGCATGAACAATATGCACCTACAGTGTCGAAGTCCATTCTTAGACATTGTATGTGCAGTGAAGCCATATTTAGCACATGGGCTGGGAGTTTGTCATTGCAAACTCCACAGCTCCATGATTGCTTTACTGAATACTGAGACGTTTGGTATCAAAATTCTCAGCACAATACATCCACACTATGCCTGTGTTGGATTTACTGTAAAATTCACTCAGAGTGCATCTTAGAGATGCCTTCTGAAAAACAACCACCCTGAAGATGACAACTGACTTGGCCCCAGCCCTACAGGCCTGTCTCCAGCTTGAAGAGCCTGCGAAAAAGATGACGCTTGTCCTATGGCCAGCGACTTCCAAGAACCCCAGGAAGACTGCCCCTCTTCAACAAAGACCAGATATCCAGAGGATAGTGCCCTGCCCAGAAAACTCCAACTTCAAGAACTCCGCATCCAGGCGGATCCGCAACCTCTGCCCACTCTGCACCCGACACCCATGGCCCGAGTATGAGTGGCTCACCTATCCAGTGAGGTCTCCCCAGCGATTCAGCCCTTGACTCCATAGGTGGCTGACCTCTCCTGGACCCCAGGAAGTCGCCTGCAGACTCTACACGAAGGATCCCCCTAACCACAACCGGCTCCGGTAAATAAAATCATACACCAAAAAGCACCACTGCATCCTCAGCCCCTAACCTTGAGGAGCCCAGCCGTCTGTGCCCAGACCTTCCCCTGCATCCCAACCTACCTGTCCAGCCGGTGGTCACCTTCATCCAGCCTCCTGGTCCGAAGCTGATTTGCACTTTGCACCCGGCCACCCCTGTGCAACTAGTGGTGTAGCTTTGGTGCTGTCTTGTCACCCCGTGCTTGCTTTAACCCCCAGGGCCTGTGCCCTGAAACCATAGGTATCTATCTGCAACCAGCACCTCTTGTGGGTGCCCCTAGTCTCCTTTGACTGACATTGGGCCCAGTTACCTATGCACCGACCACCCCAGTGCCGCTAATGGTGCAGTACTTACCTTAAACTGAACCTTGCCCAGTGGTGGTCTAAACCCCCAAAGACTGGTAGAGTAAGTTGTGTACTTACCTGCTGAAGCATTTAACTGTTTTCCTTCCATAAGATTACATTGCATTTCTCCTATTGCATTTACCTGTCTATCTCTTACAACTGGTAAGTTTGCTATGGTTTTTAATTGACAACACAAAAGTATTTATCATACTGTAAAGAATTACTATTGTCTTTGAAAGACAATTCTTACAGCATTTTTTAAAAACTATTACTACTTTTTAAACTGTTACTTACCTGCAACTAAGTTCCTCTTTTCTCTAAAATAAAATAACTAAGTATTAGCTTTTTATACAAAACAAATGGTCTTGGAATCAGTCCTTGAGTGTGTGTAATCATTTCTTGCCTGTGTGTGTACAACAAATGCTTAACACAGCCCTCTGGTTTGCCTAACCGCTCAACCACACTACCCCCAATAGAGCTTTTAGTATTATTTACTTAAGCTTCTGTACGCCTTTGAGGATCCACTGGACTCTGTGAACACAAACCCGTATTTTGGTACAGTATATACAGAGCCAGCTTCCTACAATATGCATTTAGATAAACCTTAAACAAGAGACAACTCGTTTAGGTGCTACCTATGTATAAAACAAACAATACCGCAATAATTTGCATTTGTCCACTCAGTAGACAGCATGAGGAATGCTGCCTAATGGCTGTGTTAAAACATTAACAGAACATGAGTGTTCACACGAAGTGATGAAATTAAATGTTTGAAGCTTTTTTTTAAAGTTCTAGTACATCAATTAAGGAAGGAGATGTGGTTTAGAGACTAAGCTGTCGATCTAAGGACCTTGATTTGAGCCCAGTTTGGCATTGACCGAAAATTGTGCAGTTCTGGGAAATCACTTAATCACAATCTGCCTAAAATGTAAATGTGTGAGATACTAGTGTAAGTAACAAAAAGATATAAGCCACCACATGATGAATACAATCTTGCGGTTGTATGTTGTTACAACGCATTCCGTTGTAACGCATGCCTTTACTATGCATGTGTTACAACGGAATGCTTTTTTCACGCATAACCTTTTCCACGGATATTCCTTTACCACGCATAGATTTACAACGGTTTTCATTGTAAATTTATGCATGGTAAGGGCATACTCTTGGGAAAGGTTATACCCCTCTGCTGTTCCCTTACGTGTCCCCCCAGCCCCCAAACCTTCATCTAATTACCCCTGCCCTTAGCCCTCAATCTTTTTTATTTTTATTAAAATTCCCCTTACCTCTTCACGTCGTCGTCTCTTTTCCTTGATGACGTCCTACGTCGTAAAGAGGAAGCGGAAGTTTCTTTCTGTTTCCTCTCTAACAACGCCGATTCTCTACACTTCGCTTCTTCACTTCATTTTTGTATTTTTTTTGGGGGGGGGGGGAGACCCCCCCAACCCCCCTTTTTATTCTCACATTTTTTTGGGGGGGGGAGACCCCTCAAGCCCCCTTTTTTTTTCTTTGCCTTTACCACACATGCCTTTACTACGCATCTCGTAGTAAAGGTATGCGTGGTAAAGGCTTTCGTGGTAACCACGCATGCGTTCCAATGCATGCGTGGTATAGGCTTTCATGGAAACGGCTGTGTTGTAGTGGCCGTTTCCCCAATCTTGCATCATTTTCCATCATGTCCCATAATGGGCAGCACTCTGTTCTGTAGTAGGGGATCTCTGTGTATAGTCATAATCTGTGAATAGTCCCGCCCATGTGCGGGGACCCCAGAGCAATCAAAATAGTTACTTAAGTCGTCTTCTTCTGCAGTCCTGCATAGACACATAAGAGAAAATAAAAGACAAATAATGAAGCCTGACATTAACAAGACTACATTGGCCAGCACTTCATCCTGAAGTGAAAAGGATAGCCAAATAATATCATTACATTTTACAGAGTTTCACCACACATAGAGAAACTCCCTTTCACAAAAATCCTTTGCATGATAGAGAGGAAGGGTTGGACAGACAAGCCTCATAGGCTGCCATTATGTGTCTGGAAAAGGGATACCGTGCCTTTAAGGAACCCTCCAGAGACCCTCGGTATCCCATGATGCACAGCCAAAGGCAAGTTACTTTCAGTTCTTTTTTCCGGCTCCTGCTAGCAGGACTTTGGAGTATTAAGCCCTACTTTTTTGGGTATATCTTAAATTTTTGGATATTTTTCAGTGAGATTTGTGTTTCACTCGACGCCTAGGGTCTTTCTCTTCCAGTTGCTGTCTTTTTTGACCAGTTTTGCCACCTCTATCTTGTCGAAATGCCAGCTTTATTCGACAAGAGCCCTGAGTGTGGTAGGAAGGCCAAGTCAGACCCCCACAGAGTGTGCATACTCTGTCTTCCTGCTACTCATGTACCTGACTCCTTGCCTTTGCCATTCTTTCTCCAGGAGGACCCTGCGTGACAGGGAGAAGATTTGTCTCCAAAGCCTGGAGCAGAGGAGACATCAAGAATCAGGTGGGACCTCTGGGCATGGAGGGACTCTATCTTCATCCTCTGCCCGTGCATCAGCCTCTGGGGGGGCTCCCCAGTCAAGAACAGGCCCAGAAACGGCACCGGTCCCGGTCGACGTCGAGGGCTTCGACGTCGGCATCGAGAGGTATGACTACCATCTGTTCCCCGTCGACCCAGGGCTCTGGGTGGAAGCGACGTCGACGTTGAGGGGTAGGACATTGAGACCTCGGATGAGGTCGATGTCGAGGACTTCACCGGCGTCGACACACCATCGTCGTCGTGCTGAGTCCCGAAGAGGCAGGCGCTCGCCGTCGAGGCGATACCGCCGTTTGTCTTCAACGTCGACACGAAGATCGATGTCGAGGAGACGAATATCGACATCAAGAAGATCGACGTCAAGAAGATCGACGTCGAGGAGATCGACTTCGAGGAAGGAAAAGTCGATGTCGAAGAGGAAGTCTACTCCCCAGACGGGGTCTAGTGTGGTGAGCGTCTCTTCATCAATGAGTTCCCTTGTCGCGGCGGCGCCGGCGTTCCTCCTCAGGAGAGTCTACCTCCAGAGCATCCTCTTCGAGGCCTGCTCGTAAGAAGAGGAGAGTACTTAGGACTCCGGACTCTGATTACTCGAGGACCTACTCGCCCTCAAGCCCTAGGACACCTACTCCTCCACCTCAACAACTACCTCCTCCTCCGCCTCCTCCACCTCCTCCTCCTCCACCTCCTCCTCCTCCACCCCCTCCTCCTTGTCTTCCACCTCAGCCTCTACAACCGAGGTCTTTGATTCCAGCTCAGCCGCCTCTTCTTCTGCAGCAGCCTGTGCCGGTGGGTCCAGTGAGACCCAGGAAATCGAGGTCACGATCACGGGAGAGGCATCGCTCTCGCAGTGAGCATAGATCTTCAACCAGGTCACGACATTGTCATCGTAGAGAGAGGTCGCGGTCCAGGCATACCAGATACACGGACTCTTCCAGTGACAGGAGGTATTCGCCTACTTTGTCTGACTCTCCTCCAACGAGGGTGTCGCCAGTGGATGACATTGTGACGTTTCAGGACGTGCTGTTGAGGGGAGCAGCAAAGTTGGGGATAGCACTGAGGGTGCCCACCCCTTCCACCTCTGTCATCTTTGAAACGCTACAGCATAAGTACCTGTCTCGCCCTTTGGTGCCAGGGTTGGAGGAACCGTCCATGGAGCTGTTCCTGATGCCGGCCTCTGCAAAGTCTGCCCCATCCCGGCTTCAGAAGAAGTACAGGCCCCCGGATTCGGATCTGGCGTTTCTGAGAACGGATCCTGCCCCAGATTCGGTTATTGTTACAGCGGCAAAGAAGCAACACTCTACTACTCCTTCGTCGACTGTCCCTCCGGACAAGGAGAGCTGTCAAATGGATTCAGCAGGGAGAAAGGTCTGCAGTACGGCAGCCACTTCTATGAAAGCTGCGAGTTCGACAGCACTTCTGGGTCGGTATGACCGCTCCTTGTGGGAGTCCCTGCAACAATTCATTGAACTCCTCCCGAGGGACAGAAGGGAAAATTTCCAGGAAATCTTGAATGAGGGCATGATAGTTTCCAACCAAATCATCAGCGCGGCTGCGGATGCCTCTCTGCTGGCTGCTCACGGGTACTGCCATGGAGTAAACTTGAGACGCCACTCCTGGTTGCACCTTACCTCTCTTAAGCCGGAGGCGCAACAGCGTATTGCCAACTTGCCCTTTTCGGGCACTACCCTCTTCGGGACTCATGCGGATGAGGAGATGGCCCGCATGAAGGCAGAAGTTGAGACGCTGAAGGCGGTCGGTTTGGAGAAACCAAAGGACCAGCGGAAGTCTTTCCGCCCCTACCAGAGTCGCTACTCCTCCCAATGATTCCAGCGAGGGCAGGGTCGCCAAGCTGGCCAACAACAACAGCAGCAGCAGCAACAACAATATCAGAGGCAGCCCTTCCAGAAGCGTCAGAGGGGCAGAGGCGGTCAGCAGGCCTCATCAGGGAATAAGGGCCCGGCTGGGTCAAAGCCCTGAGGGATTACTTCCCCCTCGTCTGTTACCCACTATGGTGGGGGAAGCATTCAGAATTACCCGGCAGAGTGGAGAAAAATTACTCGGGACAAGTGGGTGGTGAATATTGTTTGCAATGGATACAGTCTTCGTTTTGTCAGCCCTCCTCCGGCTATTCCACCGGTTCGCTCGCAATACCAGCTGCGCGAGCTCCAAGCGGAGGCCGATACCGGCGGAGGAGAAAACTACTCCTTGCTCTCGGGATAGGTCCTTGCTATATACCAACATGTGCATGCTTTTACATTGTGAACAGGCACCCAGCTTATTATTCTCTGTGGATACCCCTTCCCTTTGAGCTGTTAATGCATGCACCTCAATTTGTGACAGCTAGATAGAAGGTCCCACGATTTTCTTTATCCCGGTTTATCCTTCACACATCAAGTCTATTTCTCAATGTCTGTGAGAGCACTTTATTGGGCACATTGGGAGATTCCCCCAAACACATCTTCTTTATCCCTGGGAGCATGTTACCATTATGGCATTCATGCTACTTTTAATCAGAAAATACACTTTTCCAGTAAGTCTACAGTGCTTTCTGTTCTGACATGCACAGCACTCGCTTGGTACCAACCATCTTGCAGACATCCAATGCTCGCAGGTCTGGTGGACACTCTGAGCTCCAACAGTGCTTGTTGTCTCGGGGAATGCATTGGCGAAGACAAAAGATCTGGCTTTAATTTGCCACTCCAGGAAAAAACAGACATGGACACATGCTTTTCCATGTGTTAGCACATTAAAGACAGACCTATTGGCCTTCCAGACGTGTATTCTAATACTGTCTCGGCCCCCAATGTGCAAAATGACAGCCCCACCAACACTGTTTAGTACTTGACCCCCGCACCCCCCCGTTTGAGTTAAGTTGCACCAATGTGTTCCTCCCACTATCCAACTCCCTGGCCGGATCTCACTCTGTGTCAAAACTGCAAAGTGAGCTTCAGGGGTATCCGACAAGGGCGGTTGACTGTTGCGATCAGCACTTGTGGGTGATTTGGGTTTGCATCGCATTGGCCGATCCTGCATCTTCAGGCACCAGGTGACGTGGTATGTAAAAGATTGCCGTAGACAGAGCCAGAGCCTAGTGAATATTTCTCCCTTCTGTGGGTTTACCCTAGCGATGATTACAACATTTTGATCGGCTCAGTTTCCAATTTCCTGCTGGGCAAATCTGTATTGCTCTGGACCTTCTGGTCGTGTTGTGCAGAGTTGTTTCCTCTCCCACGGTGGAGCTCCAAGATCAGGTGGCCAACTTCTCGGGTGCAGACCATGCCACCTGCTTCCCCCAAATAACGGGTACTCTTTCGAACCTCACAAAATGCAGACAATTGAATTTCTGCCTGGGGTTAGCAGAAAAGAAACTCTAGTGATAAAATACATATTTAATAAATGATATAAAAACTAAACATACAAAGAAGGCGAGTAATAAAATTCAACATTTAGTGGAGAACAAATAATGCATGTTGACATATGCTACTGTGTTACATATTATTGCCAAACTCTGCATACCTCAAACCTCTATTCAGAGCACTTTCTAATATAGGTGGAATTTACATATTTAATAATATTCAATATGTGAGCGATTGAGCATTAGGGTACTATAATAGTTTACTTGCAAAACATTTATGAAAAAACAGAGTGACCAAAGGCACACCAACGTTTTTGCACATCTCGAACAAAAGCCAGGAAAAGAGCTGCATGAGACAACTCTTTTGTACGCATGCTAATGATATTTCCATAAAATGTAATGATAACTATATAACATTATATTTATCCCACAATCAAGAAGTGTAATGCATTAGTGTGACATTACTTTAGAATTAGTCTAAAACATTATGTGACGGTTCATTGTAAACCGTGGGAATCATAAATGAAGAAAGAAAAGAAAATTGAAAAGGGAAAGGCATATTTTTCAAATAGAAAAATTATATATTGACCAACCAGTCTCTGACACCGATGGGGACTACTTTTTTGGCTGATGTGCACTTTGTACTCCGGTTAAATGCCTTCACTCATAGTCAAGTGAGCCAACGGCTGAAGTGGGCTGACCCTTTGCCCTCCCTTGCATATTGTAGTGGATGGGGGTGTCAAAATTGAATGACACTACAACTGAACAATGGATGAAGAAGGCTGACTGGGAATCCTATGTATGTATGTTGTATTTTTGGGGCACAAAAAAAAGGTCTAGGCTAATGCAAGACCTAAAAAGAGCCACCATAGCACTGATAGGCCATTGAAAACTCCCAGGATCTGTCAAAGGATCTGTTTAAAATTCCTGACTGAAGAGCTGGAAGATGAGATGTCAAAGAAATATTGTTGAGGCTCAGTGGCACCCACACACAGCAACGTACTCCAAGTGCTTGTTTCAGTACTCTACAGGGAAAGGCACAGGTATCTCTAAGAGGCCAAATTAATAAAGGTGACTTCTTTCATACAGTTTGGAGCAGTTGCTTCTCTGGGAGTGCTTGGACCACCATATCAACCATACCATTCAAATAGCTGTTCTAAATATATCGGCAGACGTGTGTGTTAATAGGTATGAAACGCCTTTTTCATGCTGAGTCTGTACTGGCTTACAGAGACATCGCTCACAAGTGGAAAGGATTGGAAGCCTAATTGGAAGCCCATGCCTTGACAGGTGGAAGGTGGATCTGGCCACTTATAAGCTATTTGAACTACCATTGGAACTGGTGACTTTAAAACCAAAAATACTCTTGAAATGGATGGAGTATCTGGGGATAGCCAGGGCTAGGGGAGGGACTGGATAGGCAGGTGGGTTTTTTGGGCACCTCAGTAGGTTCTTTTCTGTTGTTGACGTCGTTTTGTGATGCACAATGCTTGAAAATAGAAAGTTCATTTGTATGTATTTTTTGATATCAAAATGCCAAAAAACTGTTTGTATTAAAAAATAAGGTCGTTCCTGCCTGTGGTTTCTGCCTGTCTACCGCATCCTCCCCAGAGGGACCGGAGTCCTGGGGTTATTCTTTGGGCCGCCGCAGCTTTCACCAAGCCTCCTCTAAGCGCCTCTTTCACCATAGCACCAACAAGTCTACAAACGCAGTGGGGGAGAGACTACGTGTCCCAGGAGCCCCGGCGCACCACCAGCTGCTGCGAGTGAGGGGGAGGCGTGTCCACCGCGCTATAGCGCTGCCTCTCCCCCCGCAGCGCGGGACACGCGCGGTCGAAGCCCGGGCCAAGGGCGGGCCCGTCCTTGCCCGTCATAGCCTGGAAGAGGCTGGGCTGGGCCACGTTATTTGCATTTTTTTTTGGGACTTTGTGGGACAGTTGCTTCTGCCCGCCTTACATCATAAAGGTACTGTGTCCATGAACAAAACCAAATTTATGTGGTTCTAATGTCATCACTCTTTTTATAATTTTTATTGGAAAAGGAGATGGGGTTTAAAATGTTATTCTTTGCACATATTCACCTTGGAAACCAGCCTGTTAAGTTCATCTTGTACTGTATAGTTTCATTAGTGTATTTTAACTAGTTCTTATTTTTTTCCTTAAGGATTACTTAATATGTGCGTTGCTCTGGTTTTAGATACTGTGCTATCTTTGTTCTAATTAAGTACTTTTGTCCTCCTTTAGGACTAAATATATCCCGGTAACTATACACTCTGGTAAGAAGCTCATTGTGTAATTATTATAGCGATGAGTAAGATGAAAGCAATCCTTGGAAACAGGGTGGCGGGAACATTAGATGCCTTTATTACTAGGGCAAACACGCTCCTTACAAATGAAATACCGGAAACAGAACGAAGGCTATCTTTGGACTTGCAATGTTCAATAGACAGGCTCTCCCTAACCCCCGCATTGCCTAACACCTCGTGCATTACTATCGAGGAAGATCCCCCAGATACTTTATCTCTACCTCAGACATCTTTAAATGTGGAGACCATCGTACCTATTGAACCAATGGTAGCAATAACAAGATTGACTACGAGGGGGAAACAGGCTAAACTTAAACCTATAAGCGCGAACATTTCCAACAGCAAGGGTCAAAGGGGAACCAAGAAAAATGGGGGAAAGGGATCTATAGAAGGGACCGTTTCACAAGATTATATGCCAGATACTGACGAGACAGGCCCTATTTCATCTAGGACCCAGATGTTGCCAGATGGACCATCTGTGGGACAGGTGGACATGTCTCACTGGACGAAATTGGAACTAATGTTATCAAGATTACTGGATCCAATCCACAAGAAACTTAGTAATATTGAAGACAGGTTAGCACACCTAGAGGTTACATTTGGGCGTTACACTAATCCTAGCTCTGATATAATAACCACCAGTGAGGCAGCTA
The DNA here is from genome assembly GCF_964261635.1 of Lissotriton helveticus. Taxonomy (NCBI): domain Eukaryota; kingdom Metazoa; phylum Chordata; class Amphibia; order Caudata; family Salamandridae; genus Lissotriton; species Lissotriton helveticus. The sequence goes on from NC_136057.1 coordinate 970,730,518, forward strand.
TAACAATGAATGGTACCGCGAGGGACCCCAATGAGAAACAAAAGGGAGAGCGATTCATAAGATCTAGGGAAGCCAAAGGAGTTCCAGTTCAACCTGTAAGCACTATTAGCCTACCCGCCGAATGCAGCACATTACCGGATATAACTGACACTAGAAAGCATCTTAGTAGCAACGATAATACTTTGAGAAGTAGAGAGGGGACTGATAGTGGGCATCACCTCCAGGAACTGCAGACAGTTGATCTACCCTGAGAATCTACCCAGTATACAGTAATACTAGGGAATGTTCCCCAACTTAAGGAACAGGCTAAAGAGAACTATGATCAACTGAAGAATAAACTTAATCAGTGGTTTACTAACAACCTTTTTCGAGGCCATGATATTCTTAGGCACATAATAATGGCTCGTAGAGTTAAATGGATTGGTAACCGTACAAAAATGTGTAATGGTGACTGTATCATTGTCAATTTTAATAATTCTCAGGCGGCGGGAAAAATTTTGACTGAGTCACAAAAGCGCCCCCTGAGAAATGGTTCCAACATAAAAATCTTACCTCTGGAATACTTTTATGTGCAATATCCGAGCAGGAGTCTACAGCATTCTCCCCGATTTTATCCCAGTATGGGAGAGGATAGATTCCACCAGCCATTAGAACTGGGTAATAGATTCTCTCCCCTATCTGGGCTTCAAAACTGTGATTGACTATGGGTGCAGGTGGAAAGGAGAACCCTCCCGTAATTTTAAATACGCCATTACCCAGTGTCGCACAGACGAACCCTATCAATAACTTTTTATCATGGAACATCTCGGGGCTCGCCAGTAAATTTAACGATCCTATCTGTCTAGCCTTTGTGAAGCAGTTCAGGGTAATTAGCCTGCAGGAAACATGGGTGACCAATTGTAACTTCCATCTTGATGGGTACAAGCTTACTTTGTTCCGGCTACCCCCTCAGCAAGTGGCAGGCCAAGGGGGGGGACTGGTAACATATATTTCTGTAGGTATTAAGTGTCATGTCAGGATGATTTCCCATTCAAACCCAGGTATTTTGGCATTAACTTTAAGCAGGGGGCGAACAGGGTGGGGCTTATTAAATTTCTATAACTCCCCAGCTATCTCTTCTAATGAAAGTAACATCATTGACCTGGTCGACTTTATAAGAGAACATATGGGCAATAATCTCCATAGCATGATAATTTCAGGAGATTTTAATATTCATCCCTGTGGCAATCCAGCTACCACTAGCATTGTTGATTTAAGCTGCTCCTAATGTCGGGATTTCAATTCGAACATACGTCCCAAGGAGAACATCTTAATAACATGCTGACTGAACATGATATGGGAGTTGCTATGTCCTTAACAAGTCCCCTGACAAAATGTATCATACCAACATTTAAAGGGTGGGGAAGTGGAACTTTTATTGATTTCATATTATTTTCTGCATCCCTAGAATCAGTACTAAGTGGATTTACGATACTTGTTAATGAATATAGCGACCATAATCCGATATCAGTCCACGTAAGTGGCCCTTTATTGGAGATTGCATGCAGTGACCCTGTAGTAGGCTCACTGAGCACGACCGATGGCAATCGCAGGCTAAGGTGGTCACAAATCTCACCCATCATACTTTACAATAAGGTGAAGAACCACTGTTCGGGGGAAATAGCCACCTGATATGTATGTGTGTGACTTTTATGGATTTATAACTTAAACCCGAATAAAGATATTTTTGATTTGATTTTTTTTTTGAGGTCGTGTATCTCAAGGATACCAGGTTTACCATAAATATTATAGCCACAATCCATTTCAAGGCTCTGCTGCAGCCTAAGCCCAAAAATATTAGCTGCCTGGACACATAAATACACAGATTGTGGCTATCAAACCCTTCAGCTTGCATAAGCAGTCTTCAAATGATGTATCACTCAATGTCACATTGACGCCAGAATGAATGTGTTAATTTAGGAGTTCAGTATAGGTACACTGCTGAGTTGAAAAAGGACAGAATACGTTAACTTTTACCATTCAATTTAAGTATTAGTGTGTGCACAATCAAAATATCCATGTTGAGATCTAGTAATTTTTCCGAATGATGGCCGATCGGAAGAGCAAGAAGGGAAAGCCACAAATCAACATGTGTATGTTGGGAGTGGTCCTCCAAATCGACACATCTCAATACACAAACAAAAGGATGTAGAGCTGGAGTCATAAAAGCTGGAAGCTCGACAAATAACAGAGAAGCTTAGAGGACTCTCTCCTGTGGTGTCCCAGATGTTTGTTACCGAAAAGGCAATTCAGCCTGGGCACGGAACACCAATGTGGATATGTGGCTAGCAAATCAAACATTAAAGATGACTAATGTCCGTCACCAATGATATAGCAGATTGGAATGAGGCAAGATGGTTTCCCAAGCTAGATCTGATCCCTTGTTGTCACCTAGTGGAGTGCCATTAAGTATCCTGACAAACAGCTAGTTGTTTCACTTCTGTGTGACTCTGCAGATGCACTGTGAAATGGCACATGCTCAGTAACCCTATTCCCCCCACTTGAGTGATTGGTGCATCCTCATATTGTGAAAAGCACCATGCTTTGCTATTTCCTACATCACCCTTTACATCAGCACTCAGAAAGGAACCCTTCTCCTGGCCCCTCCATTTGGGGGAAATGGCACATCTGCACCTCAGTTATCCTGCTTTGTACTCCCCGTTTGAGCAATCACTGAATGGCAACCTAGTCCTTTCATCACTATCCTGAGCCCAAATCTGAGTGTTTAAGGCATTTGCATTGCTTGCTTAGTATTTCCCATTCAGGTATTAGACAACTGTTGGAATTGGAAGTAAACTCCTGCCTTCCAGATCTGCAAATGCTACCAATTTACAGAAAAAACAAAAGTGGCATATTTAAAGTATTAAATGTAGAAGATCTAATAAAACTAATCAAAAATTGTGGCTAGCATTCTACTTGATGACCACTTGCCTGCTAAAATAAAACATTTTAAAACTGTTGCCTCTTTCTATTACCATATTGACTGTCTGATAAGCGCATCGTTACAATAAGGTTTCTATCAAGACAGCCTCAAGATTGGACACATTTCACCAATCCTAAAAAAAAAGCCATCATAGATCCAGAAACTCTTAACATCCACAAACCAATAAACAACTTACCATGGTTAGGCACAGCCATGGATACATTTATAGTCTCCTGTGAGAAATAGGGCTGTTGGTTGAGCGGGTTGAAATCCTACTCAGCAACAGCCAGAATCCTTGTCAAAGTGAACCACATAAAAGACACAATTAAATGGTGCTTAACCCTCAGGTAGCTTGACACAAAGGCAGTCAGGCTTAACTTAGAAGCAATGTGTAAAGTATTTATGCTGCACTTAGACAGTAATAAAGTGAAGCGACAAACCAAGAAAAATCCCAAACCAATTTAGAGAAATAGAGTACATTTTAGAGATTATTTGACATCAAAATGACAAAATTTCAATTAGTAGAACCAGAGACATGCATTTTTACAGTTTTATGTAAAAATAGTGCTTAAAAGTAAAAATCACCAACTGGTGTCGTGCTGGATGGAGACAATGTTACAAGTTCACCCCTACTGTGATGGAGTGCAGGCCGGTTACAGGGACCAGGTTAGACCTGCTGAGAATTGTGTCTTATGTCCTTGTGAGGTGTTGTGCCGCCCAGCAGTGATTCTGAGGCATGATGCAGGGTCCTGCGTCGAGTATCTTTGCGCTGCGTTGCTGATTTAGTGTGGGCTATTGTACAGAAATGCCACAGTAAGAATTATGGATTATATTATGTAAATACATAACACCGGCTCTAAATGCCTATTGTATTAAACTTGTCAGCTGCTTTTGACCCAGTAGATCACGCATTTTCTTAAAACTGCTAGAAAATAGAATTAGACTATAGGAGGAATAACTCAATTTGTTCCAAACTTTTTGATTGGCAACTTCAACATACTAAAATTTGGAGTCTGCAAACCTGAAATACAAAATGCTTCTTGTGGGGTCCTGCCAGGATCTGTACTATCATCAGTCCATTATAACCTGTACATGGAACCTCTCATGGAAAAGTCGAACATCAAACTGCACCAACACACATGACTAAAGGTGGGCGAGCCACTGAAAGTTCGAGCCAGGCAAGGGCCTGAAGCTTGGCTCAGCTTTTGGTCCTGTTGGAACCTCAAGCCGATAACGAGACAAGCTTTCAAGTGGCTTCTGCTAGCCACCTTCCCACTACCCAAGCAGTGGACTTGCGGCCAGAGCTGCAGAGTTTGGTACTCAGCAGCCAGGTTCGAATGTCGGTGCTGGCTTAAAATCCTGTGATTCGGCCAAATCACTTAATCTCCCTGTGCCTAGAAAAATGCATTTGGCCTTGTGTAATTTAACTAGTGCCCATGTAAAGTGCTCCAATACTTTCTAGTCGTGCTGGTGCTATGTAAAAACTGCACAAAGAGATAAAAGCAAAGTGGTAACATAAAAAAGGAAAAACAAATACATACCCATTTAGTAGCTTATTTGTACAAAGTAAAACTAGAAAACGTGGGTAAATTGCGGCTTCCCTGCTTAAATTCTGTGATCTTGATCAAATATTTGATTTCACCAAAACTCTTTTTTCTGAGAGAGCAGAAATGTGCCATATCTACTATGATATGGTGCACTGCTGCTCCCTCCTAGCAATGGTGTGATGTGTGATGCCTAGTACCAACCCAGGCACCCTTAAGCTATGCTGCAAGGGTGCCTGCCTCACAGCCAGATAGATTTTGTGCAGGAAAGCATACCTCCCTTCACAAAAGCAATCTGAAGAGGCAATTTCATCTTTCCACATGTGCTGCAGAAAGCAGCACATGTGGAAAGAGGAAATAATAAGGATAAATAAACATACTTCTCGTTATTCCATGGTCGGTGGCGTATCATTTTAGAGCAATCCCATTTTTACTGATTTCAGTAAATCTGGGATTGCATCAATTTACATAGGTGGATGCAAGGGAATGCCCATGCTTCACCCATGGAAAGTCTACTGCTATGAAATCTAATGCAATGCAGTGCACACCCCTGCATGCGTTACATTTACTTACAAAATCACGCAGGCCAGCGCAAATCACCCCTAGTGTGACTTTGTAAATGTTACTGAAGCCTTTATGTTGTCCTTGCATTGCCTTGGGCAACAAGGACAACGCAAAGACTTAGTAAATCTGTCCCCCAGTGTTTTGTGATTTTGTCATCTCTCTTTTGAATGAGATGTTATTCTGTTCAAGGCTTTTCCTGCTCGATTCTCAGTGAGCACATTTAAGTCTGTCATTGTGATATGTGTAACTAAAATGTAAATGTAAATTGATACTTGTATAGCGCACTACTCACCCGCAAGGGTCTCAAGGCGCTTGTACGAATACCGCTGTGGAACCCATACTGGCTTTCCCTGTGAGGTGTCCACTCCTGGGCACCCCCAAGGTGGAGGCCAGGCATCCTTAGCGTTGTGGGGGCCGTTGTGGAGATTAAGCAAGCTATTGCCCAGAGTTGCAGAGTGGGACTCCATGATTGGAATAGGCACCGAGGCGACAATTATCAGGTCCGTGGAATTTTGAGCCCAAGACCCGCCGAGGCGGGGAATTGAACCCTGGTCCCAGGCTAGACCTCTGCATCAGGGTCTGCCGCTCTAACTATTGAGCCACACTTCTCCGTGCTAGCTAGATGTGTACTGTCTCATCCAGTGGCATTAGGGCAAACGAGGACTAATTAGTATTCATTGAGGTGATGGAATTGTTGCATTTTGTTATGTACTGTGACTTGCTGAGACTATGTAAAATGTTGCTTACTGTATGCTAACTGTGTGATGTTTACTATTTATTTATTTGTAGGCTTGTATAGCGCTGGACTCGACTCCCGAAGGAGTATCTCTGCGCTTTGTTCGCCCTACAGGTACGGGTGAGGTGCTCGCCAAATTGAAGACAGAGATGGAATCAAAACAGAAAGGTCTTCAACATTTTTCTAAAGGCTAAGTGGTTGGTACACTGTCTGAGGGTGAGAGGTAGTTTGTTCCAAAGGGTGGGACCTAAAAATGAAAGAGCTCTTCCACCCAGTCTTGCCCTCCTTATTGAGGGAACCTGAAGTAGGTATTGGTTGCTGGAGCGGAGAGTATGTACTGGGTTGTATGGGACAAATTTCAGCTAAGTATGGAGGACACGAGCCATAAATACTCTTGTGGATTATACAGCAGGGTTTAAATTGCACCCGTGCACGAATCGATAGCCAGTGCAGTTTATCCAGCAGAGGGCGCGAGGGAGTTCTCGGAGGGGCATTGAGAACCAGCCTAGCAGCGGTGTTCTGGACCACCTGAAGCCTACTCAGTGAGTTATCAGTGGTTGATATCAGTAACCCATTACAGTAGTCCAGGCGACTAAGCACTAGGGCCTGGACCAGAGTCTTTCTGGATGTATCCGGCAGCAGGGGAAACACTTGTCTAAGGAGTCCAATTACATGCAGACAGGATCCTGCTGTTTGGTTGACATGATCCTTAAGTGATAATCCCTGATCTAGTCGAACCCCCAGGTTCTTTACAGTCTGCTTGGGGCTAGGGACGGAGCCCAGATCTAATGGCCACCAGTCCGGTGACCACAGCAGGGGTGCGTCTCCAAATAGCATGACCTCAGTCTTCCCTACATTGCATTGCAGGAAGTTTGCGGCCATCCATTGGGACACAGCCCTCATCCCTTCCGAGAATGAGTGTTTAACAGCAGCTGTCAGGGTTTTGAAAGGTAAGAGCAGCTGGGTATCATCCGCGTATGAGACGGGGATGAATCCATATGATCTCATGAGATCCGCTAAGGGAGCCACATACACATTGAAGAGTGTGGAGCTTAGGCATGAGCCCTGTGGTACCCCCTTAGTGAGCTTTATCGGGGCTGTGCGAAAGGTGCCCAGGTTGACACTCTGAGAGCGGCCCGATAAGAAACTCTTCAACCAGGACCATGCCAAACCGCCAACCCCAATCTCCTTCAGTCGACTGAGTAAGATTTCATGCGATACCGTGTCGAAGGCTATGGAGAGGTCCAACAGCACTAGAATCACAGAGCTCCCATTATCCTGTGACATTCTGATGGTATCTGTCACAGATAGGAGTGCTGATTACGTGCTGTAGTTGGGCCTAAATCCGGATTGGGAGCGGTCTAAACCACCAGACCGCTCGATGAACCTCGACAGGTGGGTGTTAATGTGTTTTTCCGTCATCTTACTCAGGTAGGGAAGGAGCGATATAGGGCGGAGGTTGGATAAATCCGACCAGGGGAGAGCGGAGTTCTTCCGGATTGGGTTTACAATGGCCTTCTTCCAATCCTGTGGTACCTGCCCTCAGCAATAGAGCAATTCACCAGAGTTTGGATCAAAGGCCCAAGGGAGTTGCACAAGGTGGAAACAGTTCTGGCCGGAATGAGATCAAGCGGAGACCCTGTTTTGATATAAACCATAAGTGCCTCAGTGTCACTTAAGTTAGCAGCTGGAAAGATTGTAAGTGTCTCCGTGTCCATGACCCGGGACTGGGGGGGGGGGGGGCTGTAGGAAGGGAGTTCATAAGACAGGTTGCCTTGATGATTTTGTCATAGATCAGCTCTATCTTATCTCTATGCATTTTGCTCCAAAACAAGTCTCAATCTGGAGGTGAGCGAGACTTGCTTTGCCTGTCTTTTAGAAACAAGACATGCTACCTTTGTTTGAGCTTTATGCTGATTACTATGAATGACTAACTATATTTTTATGTTCTGTAATGATTGTAAACCTTTAGTTAAGCTTCATCGGTTCTAACTTGTATCTGACTCAAGGAGGCTTATATCCTTATTTCATCTGACTGTTATTTGATTTATTGACAATCTTAATTGATTTAGGGGCACATTTCCTCATATATTGTTGAGGACAACACAGCCACTTATCCTGCGTTGGTGCTTTATCTTTAGATTATCTGATAAAATAGCATCAACAGTTTTGGTGGAGCATGTGGGAAGAGCAGGACAAGGCAAGATAAATATAATACATTAAGAGACTAGGTAAAGAGACAGCATAACATTCCAACAGTGTACCCAAATCCCCAGTCCCAGAGCAGAACAGCAATGGTGGGCCACCCGAACTCAATGAAATTAAATTGCAAGTAGCATTTATCTCCGTCACTCCGACACCTGTGGAATGGCGGAGAGGAGTAGGCTCTGAGGAAAAAAGTACACGCTCCCAAGATGCCATACATCACCAGCACCAATGTGAAGGGTCGTCACTCCCTGAGGGAAGCCATTGCAACCATTAAAGAAGAGACTGTGTGTACCTGGCCAAAGCCTTCAAGACATCCATCATATAAAGTCCAGCTGCAGACATGAGGCGTATCAGAGAGGGACATTAAAGGAAGTCATGTGCAGATTGAGGAGTCACTCTTGAGGGGGGGTCTCATTCAAGGTCTTGGCCATTGTTGCCAATTCCCTAGAGATGCGCCCTGGGGCCGAATGGATCTTAGTCAGATGGGTGGGCAATTGTAATCTCTGCTGTTGCCTGCAGAGCCGCCTCTTTGTCTCTATCCGCGCGAGTCCTGGATGGATTCTGTAAAGTGCTGCATTTGGAGGTGTGCTGAGGACAGCGTTTGCAGCCCCTTCGGTGGTCAGTGCCTGGTGCTCTGGGTGCAGGCTTAATGCCTCTGGCACAATAGGTTTCCAGGCTTCATCCGGAGCAAGGCAGAAGTGTGAGTTCCCATCCAACATGATCTTAAGTTTTGCCAGGAAAAAGAGAGCATATCAAAGACCTTTTTCCCTGAGTGCTCTTTTTACCTCTAAATAGGAGTCCTGTTTAGCCTGTATCGCAGCTGTGAAATCCGAGAACAGGGACAGTTGACCTTCAGTCCATGCCCATTGCAGTGTGGTGTCTCTATCCTTGTAATGTATCAATTTACCTACAACCAGTTTGGGAGGGGGCCCCAAGTCTGGGGGCTGAGCCAAGACCCTGTGGGCACGTTCCAGGGCACAGAATGGAGTGAGCTGAGAGGCCACCACAGTACTCAACCATTTCTCAAGATAGGTTACCATATCAGGTCCCTCAGAACCCTCGGGGAGTCCAACTACCCAGACATTGTTGCGCTGATTGCGCCTCTCTGCATCTTCCATGCGGCGTTCCAGTCTGCTCATGCAGCCCGATAAGCCTGTCATTTGTACTTTCAGGGCCCACTGCTCTGGTTACAACCTGTATAACTGTCTCAGAGTCCTTGACCTTGTCCACTAGCTTATGTTGATCAGCCCATTACAGGCCCAGTTCCGCTGACAATGTGCCAATCTCCCTTTGAAGGGTAGTTTTGGAAACCTCATCGAAGCCCAAAGGTGCGCAGATCATCATAGGCCCTGGTCACGCAATGCAACGGCACCGGGCCCGCAATTTCTACAGCCTGGGGAAGACCTTCTCCAACCCAAGTCACAGTTTTTTAATGTGGGGAAATGTGCAACAGGAGCTTCCATGTCCCCAGCAGCAGACCTCCCCGGCAGCTGCGCCGACACAAGCACCAGTTAATTTTAACTCCACAGGGGAACGCCAGCCCTGTTTAAAGCATCTAGGGGGAGTCAGCAATCCTCCCAGGTATTGCTGATACTGATGACTCCCCCAGACAGATACACAGGATTTCTCTTGGCCGGTACGGAGCTTGCAGATTATGCCCAATTGTGTGGTCTTTTATTGAAGTCATGCTGTGATTACCTGGTTATCATTATTTATGTCACGTGGTGTGTGAAGAGTTACATTAAGTTAAAATGGGTTCTGCATTGAAAAAGTCTGCAATTTCGATCGTTGAGGGAGGAAAAATACGTCTGGCAGATTCTCCTGCCTATGAAATTATGCTAAATGTAGGGCCCTATGTGTGTATGTGGTTAAAAGAATGAAATAAGATCACTTCAAGTGACAAGAACATGCAATTTCCTTTAGAGGGTACCTTGGATGTAAGAAAGCTTGCAAATTTGAGGTATGTGATGAATGAGAGAAAATCGCAACCAAGACTTGTGCAGTCTGAATCATTGAATGAGTGCAATCATACAGCAATTGAGAAAGAGTGAAAGAAAATAAAGTCAGGTTGTACATGTTGTAAGCCAGTGTTTGGATTAAAGATGGAGAATGCAGAGAAAAGCATGGAGAGAGGATACAATGTTGAGAGTGGGTGTATTACCTGCAATTGCTAACGAGACAGACAAAATACAAATAATGCAATAAAAATTGAAAAATTAAAAGAAAAACATTTGAGAACGATTTGGATGAGGAGGATAGATTTTTAGATAATTTATTAGACTCAAGACCTGCTCAATATAATGATGATTTACGAACACCAATGTGGAGGTGGAGAGACTGGAGTCAATTTCAGAGGTGCTTTGGGTAGACTTGAATACATTGTTTGAAATTATTGTCCTCAAGGATTTATGGGCTGAATGTAAAGCAGCTGTAACATGGCCGACTGGAGAGCCTCCCAGAGTGCATTATTAAAATAGTCCAGCTCGAATTGTCATGGAAAAGTACAGCGAAATGATAACATACTTGAAGCAAAAGGTTCCAGAGAGAGAGGTGAATTGGTCAAAAATCATGAGAGTGCCAAAGGCATCAGTGCATGCATATTATGAGAGGTTAGTGAGAATATACAGAATGTTCAGTGGAGTAGATTTGACAGAAGAAGGCATTAGTGGTTTTGCTTCAGCCTTTGTGTTAGGTCTGTGCCTGGAGCTTAGTTCTCATCTTCAGTAGAGTGTGATGCAATGTAGAATGAGAGTATTGAGGAGATATTGAAGTATGCAAAGTACTGTAGTGTCTCCTTCAATTCAAAACAGAGGATACTGAAGGAAAAGCTCATGATTGCTGAGACAAAGCGCTTTCAGATGAGTGGTAGGAATCGGATATTGATTCAGATTTCGATTCTGGTTTTGTTGATAGTGCAAATTCTGGTGCAAATTCAGGTATGCAAGGAGTTGGCATGCAGGGAAGCAATGTACAGCATGCACAGGTTGGAAATGTTGTTCCGCAGAGTAGAGGTAGAGGTTTTGCCAATACTTCTAATGGAATGAACGCAAACATTACCATGTTGAAGAAAAGTACTCCCTTACTCCCTGCCACTATATGGGTGTGTTAGACACTGGAAATACGAGTGTATACAAAATCCAAATCAAATTCAAAACGATTTACAAATGTAGAATGCAAATCAGGCAGCACAGAAAAGGATATATGCAATTATGCCTGTAACTCCAGTGGATGCTTGTTTCCGGTCCATGGAAGACATGGCTTGGCAGTTCGGGCTGGACTGTTCCAATGAGGCACAGGGTCAGACTGATTTGCATATAGCCATGTCTGAAATGGGGTGGCTGAGTGGGCTAAAGAATGGTGATGGATTAAACCCAGATCAGTTGACTGGGGGTGAGTGTTTGATTTGCTCAAACGCTCCGTCCATCATCCCCCTTTTGTATCGCTTTGTAACTCCAGTGATGCAGCAATCCTTTCAAAATAAAATGCCTTATTTTCATGCCTGATTTTTCTCAGATTTCAACAACTTTTGGAGCTCCAACTGGACCAAAACCGTTGCCATGATGGTGTCTGAGGGGGAAGGAAGATTGCATTCTTGGTGCAGTAATAGAGGTAGTCCAGAGTGGTCCATATGTAGATGGTGAGATGAATGGCCATCCATTATAATTATATTTGGAATAGAGGTGCTACCCGCTCCACAGTTCGACCCTCTAGGGAAAACAAGTCCAATATGTACCTGCATTTCAAATAAGCAAGTAACTAATCAGTTCTCAGCAGATGTCCCTGTGAAAATTGGCCCTTTTGAAAATAACCATCAATTTATAATAAGTGGAACGAGTCCTGTTAACCTATTAAATACAGATTTCCTGTGTAAAATGAATTGCAAGATTTCCTGTACACCGCATATGATGGCAATTCAGACACAGGATGAGGACTCTGATTTTAAAATAAAATCACTGAAGTCATGAGTTCATTTACTTCCAGTTTTTAGGTTTTGCCTAAGCGAAAGTGCGCACTGCGCAGCTTTTTCGCGCGGGCGAAAACCTTATGTTTACAGTAGAGTGGCTTGGGAATCCGCCCTCTGTTCCATTGGCTAGCTCCATAAATGGAGGCTAGCCATTGGAACAGAGATCTGTCCGTCATGGCCGGAGCAGATTCGTGGGCGTTCCGGCCATTTTTACTCATCCTGCCCCTTTCCGATCGTCATTGCGGCGGTGGGCGTGTGCAATTATTTTTTTTGGTCTCGCCATGTTTTCTTCATTTTCACCGTGTCTTTTGCAGGGGTGGGCTGTGCACTGAGGCCGCTGATCAGGTAAGCAGCATTTTTTAATACTTTTGTTTTTATCCTGTTCCCGACCCCCCCTCCCGCTCTCCGTGTGCCCGTTCCCGCCCCTGCCCCCCCTCCCGCTCTCCGTGTGCCCGTTCCCGCACCACTTGTAAATGCTTGTTTACAGTGTGCGCAGCCACTAAGTCTCCAGTTCCGGGACTAAAACAAGGGAGGCCGTGGGACTGACCGGGAGTATGGCAGTGCTAAATGCAAGAGGTACCCGAAGAGAGGGGGGCGATGGTAACACACATTCAGAGTCATACTTTGATTTCCGCCGCAGCCCGGAGGAAACACCGGAAGAAGATGTCCGGCCCGCCGCCTGGTTGTGGGCGGGGCCGGGAGGACGTAGTTTCCCGTCACCTGTGCGCTTCTCCCCTGCCTGTCCATGTTATGCTGCCCTCCTGTACGTCTCCCCCAAGAGTTGCTTTCTAATCCATGTGCTCCTCCCCACCCGCTCCATGACGTTCTTTCGCCTGTTGCTTCCCCCTAACCCCGACCTCCATGTTACTTTCTGCCACCCGCACCCTCTGTGTTGTTTCCCCACCCTCATCCTTTGCGATTCTTCATTCCACCTGCACACTACATGTTTTATCACCCTACCCAATTCCCTTTGTGATGCTTCCATCCATGTGCATCCTTTGTGATTCTCCTCTTCACGCGTGACATCAATCTTGCCGCCCCCCCCCCCCACTCCCCCCACCTTGTGATGCTCCGGAGATGCTGTAGATCATTGCTAAAAACCAGTGGCAAAATCAATGAGTCCCAAAGGCCATTTCTGTTGGTTTTGTCAATACTTGTTCTTCAAGCATCTTTATACCTCAGCGGCAAGAAAAATACATGTGAAATTTCTTTTTTTTAAATAGTTTTGTTACAGATTGTCTGCTACGTTCGCCTCCAAAATAGGCACCCTGCCTTACATAATTATACAATGACCAGTGTGAACTGGAAGCGATGCATTGTCCATTATAATACTGGTTTTTTTTTACCCAAAGTCCAGAAAATGTTTAACAAAGAGTTAAAAAAAAAAGGGCTCAGTTATAGTTTTTGTGGCATGAAAACTGCACATTAAGCCACAGAAATTGACGTTAGTGGTACGTATGCATTTAGTTATACCCCTTACTTTCTGGCACGGACAAGGCTTTGTGTTGTGCTCTTAATGTACTGTGACTATGTGGTACTTTCTAAATCCCCCTCTTGGGTGGTTAATCTACTGCTGCACCCCTTGGGTGCCTTCACTTGGCCTCATGTTGAGCTCCTTTGGTGCTGACCATTTTCTGCAGATAACACAAGACTGTTGGAAATAAAGTGCATTGTGACTTGCTTTCCCCCATCTCTCACAGCCTGCTCTGTGCAAAAGTATTTTACACCCTTTGACACCTGTCTCTTGCCTGTGAAGAACCCTTTCCCACCTTTGAGTTAGTTTCACAGCCCAGCTATCTCACACCTACCTACTGTCTGCTGTTCCTCTGTGACACCTCGCTATTGTCTGCAGCACTCCCTTTCACCAGTGTACATCATTGCAGCCCCTTTCACACTTGTTTGTTGCCTGTACAATCCCTTGTACACCTGATGTTACACAAAGAGCTTCTCCCACCCAAACCTACCCATTATCTACACACTCCCTCTCAGACTTCTTGCTGTGTACAACCCTTTTCACACTCCTCTTTTATCTGCACAATCCCTCTCTCTCTCACTCCTACATCATCATCTCTCTCCCCAGTCTGTCACCTTTGAAGTCCTTTTTACACCTGTTGGTTACCTATGCGGTCGGTTCATCTCTAACAAGAGTGTATAACTTGCACAGGGGGGCTCGCAGTGTGTGGAGGGCTCTGTGTGGGTGTGTGGAGGGCTCTGTGTGGGTGTGTGGGGGGGCTCTGTGTGGGTGTGTGGGGGGCTCTGTGTGGGTGTGTGGGGGCTCTGTGTGGGTGTGTGGAGGGCTCTGTGTGGGTGTGTGGGGGGCTCTGTGTGGAGGGGCTCTGGGTGTGTGGGGGGGCTCTGTGTGGGTGTGTGGGGGGGCTCTGTGTGGGTGTGTGGAGGGCTCTGTGTGGGTGTGTGGGGGGGCTCGCAGTGTGTGTGAGGGCTCTGTGTGGGTGTGTGTGGGGGGGCTCTGTGTGGGTGTGTGTGTGGGGGGCTCTGTGGGTGTGTGTGTGGGGGGACCCTGTGTGTGTGTGGGGGGGCTCTGTTATGTTATGTTATGTTAATATTTATTTGTTAAGCGCTCGTACGCCCAGGGGCTTCATGGCGCTATCGGAGGGAACACAACACAAGAAATAAAATACAGCTCAACAGTAGGCCTGGATGAACAGCCAGGTTTTGAGAGAGTGTCTGAAACTGAGAAGATCTCCACTCGTTTTCATATGCAATGGAAGCGAATTCCAGAAGGTGGCTGCAAGATGGTCAAAGCAGCAGCCACCAAGACGTTTCTTTTTAAAGGATGGAACAACCAGTAAAGCTTTTTGAGCAGAGCGAAGGTTTAATGATGGGTTATATCTAGAAACAAGGTCTTTTATAAACTTCGGGGCTGTATTTTGTAAGGTTTTAAAAATAATACACCCAGTTTTAAATGCGATTCGCTGTGCTACAGGTAACCAGTGCAATTGTTTCAAACCAGGTCTGATGGATTGCCACTTTGTTAGTCCAAGAATAAGTCTTGCGGCTTGATTCTGGACCAACTGGAGTCTTTTTTGAAGGCCCGCTGGAAGTCCCAAGTAAAGACTATTTGAGAAATCCAGTCGGGACAGGACAAGGGCAATGGTAACCTGAATAAGAGCGGCCTGCATAAGAAAGTGGGCTATTTTCCTTATTTTCTTAAGTTGAAAGAAGCTGGCAGACACTACAGTACCCACTTGTCTTTTCAAAGAAAGATCCTCACTAAGTGTAACTCCCAAGCTTTTAACCGAGGACGATCTCATAGGTGGAGCCCCCATGCTAGATGGCCAGAAGCATGGACTCCAGCTTAGTTCACTTTTCCCAGGCAAGATCAATTCTGTCTTGCCTGGGTTAAGTTTCAGATGATTAAGACTCATCCATCTCTGAATGTGTGTCATGGTGTTATGAAATTCTACCACAGAGTCCTTGGTGTTAAGAGGAAAGATGAGTTGTAGATCGTCCGCGTAGTTATAGATGGTAACTTTAGCATTCCTTAGGGAGTATTATAGTGGGCGAAGGTACAAATTAAATAATAAAGGTGACAAAGATGAGCCTTGAGGCACTCCACATGTGGTGGGGATAGTGGGGGCTGTGAAAGGGCCCAATCTTACTGATTGCGTGCGGCCTGTGATAAAGGAACTAATCCAGCTCAAAGCAGGCCCCCTAAGGCCGGCTTGTTCGACGCGGTTGACTAGAATGGAATAATCAACCGTGTCGAACGCTGCCGAAAGATCGAGAAGTCCCAGGGCCTGGTGGATGCCTTTATCAGCATTCCGCCTTAAAGTATTTTGTACCGCCAATATCACAGCTTCCGTTGAATGACAAGAACGGAAGCCTGCCTGATTGGGTTCAAGATATTCCGATTGTTCTATGAATTTAGACACATTTGCGGAGACGTAGGCTTCCAATAATTTAGATGTGTAGGGTAACAGAGATATTGGTCTGTAGTTTATCGGATCAAGCGGATCTGCTCCTGCTTTCTTAATCAAAGGAATAAGCAAGGCCTTCTTAAGGCAGCTAGGGACTTTGCCCTGTGAGAGTGAACCATCTAGCAAAGGGAGAACGCCTTGTGGGATAGCTAACCCCACCTCTCTCAGAATGTGCGGAGGACAGATATCATCAGGTGATCCCGATTTAACCCTTACAAAAAGATCAGACAGAATCTTTTCATCAATAGGGGGAAAGGTTATTAACATGAAAGGATTATAATAAACATCGTCCAAAGGAGGGGGAGGCAGAGAGTTTAAGATGCTCTGTTTTATAGTGCTAATTTTTTTTTTTTTAAAAGCATTCAGTGAGTTACAAAGATCCTGTGTAGGAGTGACCAGCGGAGCAGTTCTGTCACTACTACTAAGATCATTCACAATGTTAAACAAATCTTTCGTCTTATTTTGTGAATTCAGGATTTTCGCAGAAAAATAATCCGTTTTTTGTTTTAAAATGAGTTTTTGGTAGACTTTCCGAGCCTTGCAATAGTTAACTTTATCTTGTATTAAGTACCCTGTTCTCCACTTCCTCTCTTTTTGACGCACTTCCAATTTTAAAGTCTTCAAATGTGGAGTAAACCACTTGTGTGCATCATTAGGGCGTGAGCGGGGGAAATTTATGCAAGGAGCATAGACGTCAGCTGCCTGGCGTATCCAGCTTGAGAAAGCTTCTTCAGTGGCATCGATGTCTTTAATAATTGGAGGAAGGGACGAGGCCAAGGTGTCCAAAAAGCCTGATGTATCTATGTCCTTCCACTCCTGTTTTTTGCCCTTCTCGATGATAAGTGTGAAGTATATAAGGAAATGATCTGACCAAATACAAGGAGTTATAGAGGAGATGGACAGGGGGATATTCTGAGACCATATTTGGTCTAGGCTATGCCCTTTTTCATGGGTAGGTGAATGGATCTGTTGTATTAAATTCAGGTCTAAAAGTAAGTCCTTGAGTTCTGCTGCCTGGGCGTCCGACTCAGTAGCGTCAAACCAAAAATTTAAATCCCCCAACAAGACAATTTTAGAATGATTAGTTACGAGGGAAGCCAATTGTTCTGCCAATAAAGCAGCAAAAGTAGACATAGATTGAGGGGGTCGATATATTAGGACCATTAATAGTGTTCCACAGTGCTCTGTGTGGAGGGGCTCTGTGTGGTGGGGGCTCTCTGTGGGTGTGGGTGTGTGTGGCATTTGCGAGAGATTAAGCTATTGGCATTGTAAATGACAATGCCATTTATTTATCGGTTTTCAAAAAGAAAACATAAATAAAAAAATTGTCATTTACAATGCCAATAGCTCTAACTTTTCCAAAGGCAAAACCGTTGCATTGTAAATGCTTGTTATAAAAGAGGGTTCATGTCCTGGTTTAAGAAACAAAGTGGGGGGCGTGGCTTGGCTGGCTGCAAGATGGCCACACTTTAGTAGGCTCTGCCGGCCAAGTTTTATAATCCGGCATAATCCTGCAGGCTATCCCATCCTACCTGCACTTCAACACCGTTTCCTGAATCCCCGCGGCGAGGGGAGTCGATTGAAGCTGATTCTGCTTTCCTGCTCGGCCGGGCGGCTGTGCTACGCCGTTGTGAGGCGGCGCCTGGCCTGTGATCTGGCTAGCGGGTGGGCTGAGACGACTTCGTCTGGGATCGCGCTACCTCTTGGCGCTGCCCGCTTCAGGTCGGGATCGGAGGTCCGACCATCGAGTCCCCAGTGAGTGGCGCTGCCTCGGGGGGGCTATTGCTGGCGTGGTTGGGGGTCCACGGGCCGAACCACCGCGTCCGGGACACCGCGGCATTGCTGCTGCTATTTTGCCCCGCCTTCCTCTGGCCGTCTTTAATGGCGGCCGCCTACGTCCGGACCCGGTGACAGGGGCGTCGGACCCCCGGGACTCCTCACCTGCCTTGCCCCCTGAGTGCTGTGCGCCCCCACCGCTTGTCTTCCGCTAAGGCCTGGCCGGGCCTGGTGCCCCCAGCCTCACTGCTACCGCGCTGCGGCATCTCCCTGGCGGCCCGCCTGGACTATGCCTCTGGCACACCTGCTATTTGGGCCCGAGTTTGTTCTGCTCCAGCGTCCCATCGCTTGGCTCCTGTGTCTGGTGGAGAGGCCCCGGGCGCATACCTTGCGAGGCCTTGTCCTCGTGGACTCCCGGCGCCTGCCTTGTGTTGGGACCTGCATCGGGCTCCCCGGTGCCCCATCTACTGGCTCCTGTGACTTGTGGTGAGGCCCCAGGCGCATACCTTGCGGAGCCTTGCCCTTGTGGACTCCCAGCACCGGCCTTGTATTGGGCCCTATATCGGGCTCCTCGCCTAAGAGCGCACTTCCTGACAATAAAACCTTTTCACTTGGAAAATATATTTAGCCTCCGCGTCTGTATATCCAACCCGCCCTCCCACACTACTCCTGTGTAATCTCCCCCTGGACCTGCTCTCCTGTGTCCTTTGTGCCTTGCTGGGGTGCCTGGCCGGCCGGTGTATGGAGGGTAGGTGCACATAAGCACTGGCTGATCAGCAAAAACACCATGAATCAACGGGTAAATAACCTACGCCGTCATCCCATGGAGTAATTCTCCGTTACACAAAAGGTTCTTCTGGAGGAAAGATAAATTATCTGTTCACTGCGGTACTCTAATAGGAGCCTAGCACCGCGTGTACCTCCAACAGAGGGGGGTATTTCTTCTCCCCACACACATTCACACACTTCGGCAAACCACTAGACCTTTGTCTTGTTAGGTTTTCACACTGGTCCTGACGAAGCGCACTGGATCTTTCTGACCACGCAAGCGTGAAACATGTTGACCTGACCACACGTTACTTAGGGTACATAAAATACCCACATTGTAACCCACAACCTCTTTTGTTTTTTTAGTATGACAGGGGAACCTTCATTTCATAATTAAAATCATTGCATCTGGGTATCCCCTAGCCATTTTTATTCACTTTTTTCACCTGCACTACCACTTATTAGGACCCTCTTCACATACCCACACGCATCATACGGCTGTTCTCTTAAAAGAGCTCCGCCAAAGCGACCCTCCGGGGGACCCGTTGGGCATTGCCGCGCCGGCCCAACCAGGAGCAACGCCCGGTGATGTAGCATGACATCCTTCGGGGTGTGTGAGGGCAACAAGAGACAAAGAGTGTCTTCCACTCCTTCCCTGTGAGGTACTCTGAGAGGGCCCTAAAAAACCTACCCTAGATCTTTTCTCCGTCTAGCGGATCTCTTTTTCTTGTTCCTTCCTAGTTGGGGGTGTGCTTGTAACTTTTGCAACACATTCACCGACGGAACACTTACCTTCTCTCTCTTGGAGAAGTGTGGCTCAGGGGTTAGAGGCAGCAGACCCGGAAGCTGAGATCAGTCCTGGACCAGGGTTCAATTCCCCGCATCGGCGGGTCTTGGGCTAAAAATTCCACGGACTCGATAATTCTCGCCCCGGTGCCTCCTCGACTCACGGGTTCACACTCTGCGACTCTGGGCAATAGCTTGCTTAATCTCCACAACGGCCCCTCGCGGCGGGATGCCTGACTTTCACCTTGTGGATACCCTGCTATCTCACAGGGGAATACCAGGAAGGGTTCCCTAAGCAAGCGCCGGGACACCCACTGCGGGTAGCTGTGCGCTATATAAGCTCAACTACATCAACTACATTCTCTGACCATGCGCCGGTCCAGATCCGCCTCCATCATCCCCACTCCCCACAACGCGCCTTCACCTGGCGTCTCCCCCCAAATGCCCTCCGGGACACTGTCTTTTGTGCGGAAATTCAAACAGCTATAACTAATTATTTTGACTTAAACATGGGTTCCGTGGACTCGGCTTCGGTACTGTGAGAGGGGTTTAAGACTGTCATTCAGGGTGAATGTATTTCTTAACAGGCCGTTGTCCTCCGTTCCATCCGCATTACTCTGGCTAAACTTGAGGCGGAAATAAAACACACTGAATTCTCTAAAGAAGCTGACCGCAAACTATCCTTCTTGGGCAGGGAGGGTCGGGCCCGTCGTTTTGGTGAGGGCCCGACCCTCCACGAGCTGCTTCCTATATAACGGCCCTTAGTGATGGTGGTTCGTGTAGGACCACCTCCCCGGAGGAAAATAAGTCCCGCTTCCGGGACTTCTATTCACAGCTATATTCTGCCGGTACTCCTCCGCCACGGGAGGCCTTTGATCAATATTTTGATGCCATTGTGCTGGTCTGGCTAGAGGACTATCACCGGAAATTTCTAGACGAACCATTCTCTAGGGAGGAAATACTCGCTGCCATTAGTAGCTTACCCGGTGACAAGGCCCTGGGCCTAGATGGCCTGTCGGCCTCATTCTACAAAATGTATGCTGATCTCCTTGAACCACACTTGGCGGCTATGAATGATGAGTCCTTTGAAAATGGTCTCTTTCTGCAGTCGCTCCTTGAGGCAATGATAACTTTGATCCTCAAACCTGACAAACCTGGTGACCGCCGCGACTCCTACCGCCCCCTTTCCCTAATTAACATTGATAACAACATATTTGCTAATCTGATCGCCTCCGGTCGGTTTATTCCCGGCAGGGCCACCTTGCACAACCTCTATACAATTTTCTCGGTTTTACATCAAATCAATCCCAATATGCCGGCGGTGGCTGCTCTACTGGACGCTACGACGGCGTTTGATACGCTCAAGTGGCCCTTTTTGTTCTACATCTTGCCACGCATGGGTTTCAGACAGATGTTAATGCTTAAGATCAGGCTCCTCTACACCAATCCCTCGGCTCCTCTCCGTATCAATGGCCAGGTATGCAACCTCATTACTACCTCCTGTGGCACCCGGCAGGGGTGTCCTTTTTCGCCCATGCTCTTCACCATTGCTATGTAGCCCTTGGCCGCCAGGCTCCGGCAGCACCACACCCACAGAGGAACAGGCTTTTCGGCCCGCTCCCTTCTCGTCTCCATGTACGCAGACGATGTGACCCTATATGTCCGTCATCCTCAAGAAAACCTCAGCCCACTGGTCCGGGAAATTATAAGTTTTGGCGGACTTTCTGGAATCCAGGTGACTTGGAGCAAATCAGTCGTTTCCCTTGACTGATGCCACCCTGCCGTTGACACCGGACTTCCCGTTTGAGTGGGTCACGGGTCAAACACGCTATTTGGGCATCTGGTTGAGTAGGGACCTGCACAAACAGTGGAGATCTAATTTTGGCTGTGCAGATGATTGGCTGGAATCTAGGATTCCATCTTGGAGCCGACTTCCGTTATCCCTGGCAGGCCGAATCGCAATCGCTAAGATGGTGGTTTTGCCTATATTTCTCTACCTGTTATTGAATGTCCCCATCCCTCTTACCTCTCATTTCTTTAGCAAATTACGCTCCCTAATCATCTCACTTGTCTGGGCGGGTAAACAGCCAAGGGTCGCATACGACATCCTTACTCTCCCCATGTCTGTCGGAGGTATGGGCGCTCCAGATTTCAAGATCTATGCCCTGTGCGCCCAGGCCAGCTTCGTGAACTTTTGGATTCACCCTACCCCCTATCAACCTCACGTTGCTGTTGAGACGGATATAGCATCCCCTTGGCCCCTGTCCACGGCCTTGTTCGCACCGGCAGTATGCCCGTGGGCGGAGGTCGATACGGTCGAGACATTGCCCTGGGCCTGGGCCGGCCTTTGCCGGCTCTCCAATCTCCCCTTGCTTTCTGCCAATGCCGGGTCAATAGTGAAGCACCAAGATTTTCTCCCACTTCAGCCTTCTGGCATGTGTAGGCACGCGACACATTTGGGTCTGCGGACGGTGGCGGACCTTTACCCTGGGAACACTTTCTACTCTCCTCCTGACTCCCCGGGCCTGCTGGACACTCTTTTATTCTACCAGCTTCGCGCTATATGCTGGAAACTACATTCTACATTCCCTCAGCCCCTACCTATCATGCCGGCTCTGGACTTCATGTATGCATCCCCGTCCCTGCACAAATTAGTTACTAAATTATATGCTTTCACTCTGACGTCCACCTCTATTTCTTCGGATCGGGCGCTGGTGGCTTGGGGCGTTGATCTGGGTTTGTACATTGAGCGAGCTGACTCGCTATATTGTTGTAACCAGACTAAGAAGCTGTATCCCAATTACCGGCTCCGTCTGATACATTTTAAGTATTAACATAGGTTGTACCGCACCCCCGTTCAGCTCCACAGGCTTGGGCTCATTCCATGGGACACTTGTATGCGTTGCGCTGCCCCTGCTGCGGACTTTGCACATTTGGCGTGGCTATGTCCTAAGGTCTCTGAATTCTGGCGGGAGGTGCGTTCCACTATTTCTGATATTACAAGTGCCACAGTGCATCCTGACCCTCCCATGTGCCTCCTTGGTTTCGTAAAATGTTGTCCTGATGCTTCCCGACGCCTGATTGCAATGCTGCTGGTCCTGGCTAGGCATAGGGTGGCCATGGGTTGGGGTGGTAGACCTGCTCCTAGGGCTGAAAGCTGGCCGGAGGACGCCTCGCGGTGTCAAACTCTGTTGTCGGAGTTCTGGGACTTACTTCCTGCCAAGTCCCGTCCTGTTGACATTTGGGGCCCTCTGGTGACTTATCTCCGTTCCCGTTCCTACCCCAGTGGTGCTGCTTCTCCCGTGCTCCCCGCTGGTCCTGGGCCCGCAGCGGTCGCCGGTGCTGGGCAGTGACTGCCTCCTCACTCCCTATTGGCCCCACCGCCTTTCGGCACTCCCTACTGAGTTTCTTTCCGTATACGTGTCCCACCATGAGGGGAGGGACCCCTGGCGGTGTCGCTGAGATTTCCATCTTAACGTATTCCTGTGTGTCACAAGGTGTAATCTACTTGTCTCCCACTTCATGACTTGATTTTTCCTGTGTCAATTTGAGCTGCTATGTTGCACGGTGTAATGTGTCTGACTTAAATTTTCTCAATAAAGGTTTTGAAATAAAAAAGTGCAAGAGGAAGTATGGGCTTTTACAGGCAAAGAAACTGGAGTAATTAAAAGAGCCAGTGAGGATTACAATGAAACCAAACGCCGTCTATCCATCAATTCCCCAATTCAAGCTTACATGGAAAGCAGAGGAGGGAATGAAACACGTTATTGAAAAGATGATTGAGCAGGGCATTTTAAAATAAGTGCTAGGTAGCTTATGTAACTCTTCACTCATGGACAAAAACACACACAAATGGTAAATTGAGGGCAGTACAAGACCTGCACATAATTAATAAAATTGTAGTCTCATTTTGTCCTGCAGTACAAAATCCTGTTGTGATTTTATTTCAGATTCCAGCTGATGCAGAATGGTATACAGTCACTGACTTGTGTTGTGTAGTTCTCCATTCCTCTTCATGAGGGTACCCAATATACCTCTTTGTATTTAAATTGTTGAATAAAGTTCTAGTTTGGTGTCATATCCAACAAGGGAATCAGGATAGCCCCTCAATCTTCAGCCAGATTTTGAAAAAAGATCCGTAGCTGCCCTGTAACTCAGTGCTGGTGCAGAACATAGATGACCTGATGGTGGAATTTAAAAATAAAGATTGCAAGTCGGATACAATTACACTCTTGAACCATCTTGGAGAAAATGTGCATAAAGTGTTGCAGAAGATGATTTTGATTAATTAAAATGTGTGTTTAACAATATGTAGTAATGTGAATGCTTCTACATATAAACAAAAATACTTCACTTGACAGAAGTGAAGTTTTTCTGTGTTTTGTAAACTAGCCCAAACGAAGGCCCTGAGTTCATCTTTGTTTCAAAAACAGCCATGATATTTGTTTTCAGTTTTCATTTAGACCCTGCATGCAGCAAAATGTACATTAATGCTCTGTATCAATAACTGTTCTCCAGGAACTTCGTCGGAAGCCTTTTGCTACATTTAAGACTCTTCCTGCTTATGATGCATAAGGCGTGTTCTTTTATGAGACTTCATGGGGTGCCATTTAGGGACACATTGAACTAGTCTTGAAAGTTAACACTGCCCAGATCTGGTGTAGGCACGTTATCTTAAACTATCAAACCACGATAGTGTCAACAGTTTTACCCACAAAAATGCAGTAGTGTAAAAAAGACGATATCTATTTAGGACACAATATTGAAAAAGGGGCTAGAAAAGTTTCTAAAGAACGCCTTCTGAAATTCTGAGAATGAATCCACCAAGTACACAGAGAGGAATGAGGATGTTATTGGAAATGGTTGGCTGCTGTCGACCGTGAATTCCAAACTTTCCCCTGCTTTCAAAGCCTTTACTGAGGCTTACAATGATATAAGTGATCTTGTGCCATTAGAAGACGAATGCTTGAGTGCCTTCTCAGAGATAAACTCTGTAGCACACCTGCTTTAGGAATGTTAAATAGCGAAAAATAGTTACGCTTATTCTGTCATGAAACAGAAGTGTGTGCATTGTCAGTCCACACACGAAAACATAAGGTGAATGGCCAGTGGCCTACTTTTCTGCCACATTAGATCCGGTATCTGTAGCGCTTCCTGGGTATTTAAAATTGGTGGCTGCAATTTGTCTCGCAGTTGAGCAGAGTGCGGGGATTGTGATGGATTACACGTATTTTTTTTTTTTACTTTATTAACATTTTGTGTATACAAAGGAAGACAGAGTCAATCTGCATAAAGACAATCTTCTTACACATATTTGCATTGTATGAATCACTTATATCTGGCGTGCAAACTAGTAACAGTAGACAATTACTAGATTTAATGCGGTTTACAATTCCACCCTCAGCAACGCGATGACAGTTCAGGGTATGTAGCACTCCCCACATTATTTTCCTTCATTTTATCTGTCTATGAGCCAACCTGGTTCAAACCCGCTATTGTGTGTTCAACCCTCAATACTATTGTTTTTTTTTTTAAAACATACTTTTATTGGAAGGTTGCAGTACAGCACAGTATATCGCTGGGCATAACATCCCACAGAGTCCTGTCATAACAATGCAATGCACATTCCATGCAATAGCAATGAAAACATACATAGCCATTTTCTACAGTGCCCACCATATCCTGTTATGTATGCATCTGTAAACATACCCAGTATCATTCCTTCTTTCCTTTTTCCATTCAGGGAAGACATCCCCCCCCATACCCAATAGTCATACAGTTCTAACAGGATATATCTGGACTATACTGCACCGATGTGTGACATAATACAATATGTTAACGGTCAAACATGACAACTGCCCCCCCTCTCCCTCTCCCCATGGGCTCAGCGAAGAAGAAAGTATGCAGTCATATACATAGTCCATTCAGTATGTTGTCCTTTAGTGTTATATATACATTTGTATGCCGGCCTCCAGCAACACCCCATTTCCTTCCACAGGTCCCTAGCGTCCCTCCTTTTCTGCACATCCCACGCCCCATCAGATCACACTCTAGGTACAATACTCCTGTATTTCTATAGCGCCAAGCTCCTCCATCAGCATATTCCACTTCATAGATATAGGCGTCTTACGTAACCCACGCTGCTCTTCCCTTTTCAGTTCCACCCCTTCAGCTCTGACCCACCTCATTAAGTCCTCATACCAATCTTTCAATGCCAGTGGCCTTGTAGCTTTCCATTTCATGGTAATGTTACGTTTGGCCAATATGAGCACCAAGTTATTAAATTTAGTGGCCGGGCTACCTTTCTTCCCTCTGGGACCCAGCCCAAGCAGACAGTACTCCAGACTGTTATTATTCCCTACTGGAGCTATATCTGTTAGAATCTCACACACTGCCCCCCAGTAGCGCCGTAGTCGTGGGAAATTCCACAGCATGTGTGTCAAATCTGCCGCCTGCAGCTGGCAGCGCGGGCATGTATCTGATACATCGGGGAACATGGCTTTCAGCTTACACGGTGTCAAATAGGCGCGGTGCAGGAGCATAAATTGTATGAACTTAAATTTCGGGTTTCTTGACACCTTTCTGGGATATTCTACCAGTGCATTCCACTCCTTGTCATTGAGCGCCCTGCCTATGTCCACTTCCCATTTATTTCGGAGAGTCTGTAGAGACACCGCTGCCACTGTTCGAATGCCTTTGTATAGCCATCTCGTAAGGTGTCGGCCATTGCCCATCAGATGTTGCATTGTGATCAATGTATGCACGGCTGGTTCTACCCCTCCAGGTGCCCATTTAGTGCGGACATAGTGGGATAAACTCGCATGTAAGAGGAACAGAGTGTCAGGTGCTCCATTTTCCCGTACGAACGCATCGTGTGGCATCAGAGTACCCTCCCTAAAAAGATCTCCCACTGTGGTGACACCCACGTCTTCCCATGCTCTTATTCTCTGCGTAGTAATCCTGCCCATTTGAGTGGGAATCCCCAGGAGAGGTATAGTGGGGGCATATGGAGTCGCCGACCTGGTGTATCGAAGAGAATGTCTCCAGTATAGCAATGCAATCTTTAAAAGATGCGGCGTCACTGGTGGAATTTTGCTGTTAGGCAACAGAAGTGTATGTACTGCACCCTTTCGCCATTCTAAGTGTGTCATGTCTATTTCATGCAAATTCCGCCCCGCCAGCCAATATGCCAACCATTGCAGCTGACTCGCGTAGCAGTAGGCTTTCAGATCAGGGACCCCCATTCCCCCTTGTTTAGTATCTAGGTACAGCTTCGTAAGTCCTATCCGTCGCCTACTCTTGCCCCAGATCAGTTCGATCAGTAGAGAGGAAAGCAACTGAAATGTCTTTGACGGCACTACTATGGGCAGATTAGTGAAAAAATACAACAGCCTCGGGAGTACCACCATTTTGGCAATTGCCACTTTGCCTGCCACAGAAATGGGCAAGGTACCCCAGAATTTTATTTGGGACATGAGAGAGGCGACAGAACGATTCAGGTTGCCCTCCAGGAGGTCCGCTGTGTCCCTATATATATTAATTCCTAGATATTTGAAGGTGTTAGAGGCTATCTGGAATGACTAATCACCAAATGCCAGCGCACCAGTACGTTCTGCCTCTGTAAAATAATAAACATATGATTTGTTTTTGATTGATAGATAGCCCCGACAGTGTTTGAAATGCAGCAAAGACCAAAGGTACAGGCTCACACCCATCGTTCCCTAAAATATAGTATTAAATCATCTGCATACGCAGATACAATATGTGTAGTGGGACCCAATGCTATTCCTCTGTGACCTGCAGTGGCGCGCAACTTCAGTAGCAGGGGCTCTAATGCCAGAATGAACAGCAGGGGCGACAGTGCGCATCCCTGTCTGGTGCCCCGTGCAACGACATATTGTCTCGAGATGTGCCTGCCTGTTCTTGCCCGTGCTGTAGGGTCTTTATAAAGCAACATCACTCATTTTATGTATTCTTCAGGGATACCATACTTAGACAGAGCATAAAACATATTCCCATTGCAGGGTATCGAAGGCCTGACGAAGATCCAACGAGATACAACCTATTGCACCAGTGCGCTGTAGGGTATGAGCCATTATTTGATGAAGCCGCCTGATATTAAGGGCTGTGTTCCTGCCTGGGACAAACCTGCACTGGTCATTGTGCACCAACTGCGGTATGTATTGGCCAGTACTATCCCGTCCCGGCTTTAACAGTGAAACCACCGTGGCCTGCAACGTGGTACGTGGGAGGGTGCCCACTTCTAAGAACAAGTAGTAGAGTCGCTGTAAGTGAGGCACCAGCAGATCAGCAAACACTGCATAAAATTCCACTGGCAGTCCGTCACCCTCAATACTATTGTAACATTATTTGCACTTTACCTCTGCCATGGTTCACATTTCTACCCCTTTATTCATTAACAGGCGTTTCCGTACCTTCCTTCTCTCTAAGTCCCCAGCACTTTTTAGGACGATTACGCAGGGGGGGATCTCACTGTAATTTTCCATTTGCGTACTACAGTACACCATGTCTTTTGTCCAGCTCGCAACTGTGGGAGTCGGTCCTCGGGACCAGCGAATTGCTACTCTACGGTACGATGCACATTCAGTAGGTTGCTTATCCGGTTTGAGAATTGCCACAATCATTGCTAACCTCATCGAGGGTGGCATGATACCGCTCTCGCTCGTCTCTTCAAATAGCGTAGCTAAGTGCGGGATTAGCACTTCCCTATACTCTTTACAGAATGTGACTGTTAAGCCATCCCCGCCTGGTGCGCTACCGGATTTTATCCCAGCCAGAGCAGTCATTATCTCCTCTGTGTCGAGAGGACGCATCAAGTATTCCCGGTGTGCATTTAGTAGCCAGGGCAGCTTAATATGCGTCAGGTAGTCTAGAATATCTGTCTCCGCTTTGCGAGCTGTATAAAGTCGAATAATACTGTTTGAATCGGTCCGTAATAGCCGTTGGGTCAGTTAGAGGCACCCCTTCTTGGCTATTAATTTCCGTGACTCCTGTCGTCGGCCGTCGCTTTCTCAGTAGCGAGGCAAGAACCGAACCTGGATGTTCTCCCTCTCCATAAGTGCGGGCCGTCACGTACTTCCCTAGGTGTTTGAGTTCAGGGTCAGCTGCTTCATGATATTCTTCTAGTAGTGCCTTAAATTCCTCCCCAACACTGTCATCCAGTGGCGGCTCCCCATTGGGGCATGGGGGGTGTCGCCCCACTGCTTTCTCGCAGTGCGAGAAGGCAGAAACATAAATGGTAATAACTACCATTTTATGTTTTTGCTTCTTGCACTGCGAGAAAGCAGAAGTGCCTGGTTGGGGGCAGGCAGGTGGGTGGTCCTGCTCGGGGGCAGTGGGGGAGTGGCTTGCCCACTGGTGTGGGTACTCACTGGTTGGGGCCGACCAACCAGTCAGTACCCACAACAGTGGGCAAGCCACTCCCCCCCCCTGCCCTCGAGTAGGACCGCCCACTCTCCCTTTTTCTCTATGTAGGCTGCTACATGCAGCAGCCTACATAGAGAAAATGGCCCGGCTGGGGCGCTCTCCGCTGCGCCTCACCATTCACAGCGCTGCCATTGCAGCATTGCGATTGGCGGAGGGGAGGGAGGGAGGCTGCCTTTCCTGATGAGGATGCAGAAATTGGAAAACGCAGAACGGCGTTAGTCGGACCCATCCAGAAGCTGAGGTGGTGTAGGACGGTAAGTTTTATTTTTTTTATTTTTATTTAAACCACTCCCTCCTCCCCCATCCCCCCGCGACAACACCATTTCCTCCCTCCCACCCGCCTGTCATGCTGGCTGCGACTGCAGGTCAATGATACTATAAAATGAGTTATGATGGGAATAGATAACATAACTATTAAAATAACGATGCCCGGTATCAGCCCTTTCATTGCCGCAGTTATAGCCCGAGATTTATAGCTTCATGCTGGCTAGATAAGGGCCCCCCTACCTCTCGGCAATGGAAAGCATGTTAGGCATGGAAAAATGGCTCTATCAGTGCACTGGACGTTTAGCGCGGAAATGGGGAGAAAGCATCTGGGGATCAATTCTGCATACACTGCAGAGATCTAAGTTTGTTCCCCAAGGTCAGTAGGTTGAACCCTGAGCGGTTCACTAAACCTTTTATCTTCGATAAAATTAATAGATTCACATGACCTGTTAGTCAGTGCCTAGAAACACAGAGGAGGATGTAGGTGTGTTCTTAACATAGCACTGTGAATGACGTTCTCTCTTGCATGTGCTGCTTTGGCAACAAACTGGTGGCTTGGGATCGACAGTTACGTGACACGCGTGAACCCCTCCAGGAATGCCTGTCTTCTTACCACAAGTACGTTAAGTGCTGGAACTTCTCAGCGCCCGTTTTTAGGTCGAGGACCAAAGGCTGCGCTTGCGCAGTCTCCGGGCGGAGATTTAATGTTTTGGAGTATGGGGGCCTGAACCCGCCTCTCTGCTCCATTGGCTGGCTTCCTAAACGGAGGCGAGCTATTGGGGGAGATGGGCGTCACTCCAATAAAGCCCCGTCTCTTTCGGATTCCGGGGCGTGTTTTTGGCGTTCTTTCGCCCTGTGACGTCATCCGTCACTCAGAACGCCAAAACACGCCCCCGAATCCGAAATTTTCGGATGTTTGCGGCGGCCATTTTTTTTTCTTGTTTAGTTGTACGTTCCTGATTTAGTCTGCTCATACCTAGTTACGTTGTTTAATTCTTCTTCTGTTTGTGGGGGATGCTAACACCGCTTACAATGCTTCATCTGAATTACATTAATCGCGTGATTGGCTCCCTATAACGCAGCACCGTTGCATGATTGTCCTGGGTCCCAATCCAGCCCCACCCAGAAAATCTGGGTAGTAAAATCAGATGTTAGTATTGGGATGCAGAGGACATGTACCGCTGCGCCTCCTGTATTACCGTGCGCCACGGAAGACCTACGAGTACCAGCGGGATGGCACGAGGAACCG
The DNA here is from genome assembly GCF_964261635.1 of Lissotriton helveticus. Lineage (NCBI taxonomy): Eukaryota > Metazoa > Chordata > Amphibia > Caudata > Salamandridae > Lissotriton > Lissotriton helveticus. Next base: position 970,760,727 of record NC_136057.1, read on the forward strand.
GGACTGCGCGCGGCACCAGGACTGCGCGCTAGAGCAAATGAAGCGCGAGCTGGACTGGCTGGACTCCTTCAGAAGGTGGCCGTCCGAAGCCCAGACGTTTTGCGCGGACCTGGCCGGCGCTGGCTTCTTCGACGTGGGGCCCGAGGACTGGGTTCAGTGCTTCTCCTGCGAGGGCATGCTGAACTGCAGGATCTTATGGGGAGCTGCCATGCAGGAGCACCGGAAGTACAAAAACAAGAAATATGAGAAAGGGGCCCAAGGGGAATCAGTATTTATAGACCGGCTTGTATCTTGTCCCCCAACTGAACAATATATTAACACACGGAAGATATCAAGGGTCTTTAGTAGTTATTCACTATGGTCGGTACCTATTTGTAGTATCCAGACTCACACATACCAAGGGGTTATCTAAGAGGTTACAAAGGAGAGAGAAATGAAAGATCAAAGATAAAGACAAGAAACCCATCAGCCCACTTATTGGCGGAACTTCATCATCTGGGTTTTAGTGGAAAGATTGTATCCGCTAGACACTTCCTCAGAAGGATTCTTGAGGATTGCTAGTGTCGGATCAACAGGTCAAACCATCAACACAAAGATGAGAGTTTTTAGGCTGAAAGGGCAAGTTGCAGTGCTCAAAAAGTGTGAAAAGTAAACAAATATAATAGTGATATAAAAATACCTGTTTTGATGTCTAAGAAAACTTTATTGGATGCGACCATCAAAACGGCATGTTTAAAAACAGAGTGAAAATAGTATATAAAGAATTACTATTCATCATGGATTGAAGTTGGTCAACATGTTTCAGCCCCACGGGCTTTCATCAGGACCTATGATGTACACTACTGCAACACTTACCACTTAACGTGATAATCAATATAGATTATGTAGACCTACCAGTTGTGAAGTAGTCTCATATCTTAATTTTCAAACCTCTCCTATGAAACAGGAAACAAAAGAAAATAAGCACATAACGAAGCAGATATCAGACATGACAGAATCACTTGTGATGTGTCTATACTAGATGTCTCCTTCATATATTCCACTCACCCATTTATGTAGGGGGGAAAAACCTCACCTCGCCTGGCGCTCGCTCAGGACACAGAGGCCACGCACTGGAACAGTAAAAACAAAAACAAAAACCGCTATATGTGACATGGAATAATGCCATAATATAACATACAATGGCTCAAAATTGGAAACCAAGGCAGAGAAGCAGATCCCAGGCCCCGGTGACCCATGGACTTCATCAACATAACAGATTCTAGCATACTCAAAAGTGGTTACATTTCATGAAGAGAAATGGATGTGAGTATCTAATACATCGTACATCTCTCAAAGGATCATTGGCTGTAAGCAAATATTGCAAAGCGAGGTGTGTTTCAACAGCGAGATCTACAAACAACTAGACCTGCAAGGTGGCACACCTCTGAAATGTGGAATATGACCTGCCAATAAACACGTCAGCACCGCTATGCATAATGGCCCTCTAGTAACCCAGCTGAAGGACCGGAAGTACAACCCGCACTGCCACATCGTCATGGGCAGGGAAGTGAGCAACATACCCAAGCCGCAGTCAGTGGGTCAAAGCCCAGAGACCTCCATGGTAAGGATGTCCGCGCGTCCAGACATGGCACAGGCATGGATGCTGGAGCACTCGTTTCTCGGCTGGACAAACCACGAGGTGCAGCTGACGAAACTCGCCAGGGCTGGCTTTTATACGGGTGAGTGAAGGTCCGGGTTGGATGGGGATAAAAAAAATCGGCCCGTGCACGCTAATAATCAACTGCCCACGTTTGCATATTGCCTTTCCGCACTACACTGCTTCGGCGAAATTTCATTTAAAAAAAAAAGGGGGGGGGGATGCACGGATTAGTTTACACTGGTAAAACGCACCTGAAAACAAGTGAGGCCGCTTTTGCTCAGGCCCCCTGCCCCCGCTCAATATGCATATATTAATGGGCCGGCCCAGCTTGAGAAAGGAAGGTAAAGGACGCCCATCCATAACCAGAAAGGCCCGTCGTGCACCCACTGGGCCGCTGGCAGTATCTGAACAACGCAGAAACTACCCAAATCGGCACCATAACTGCTCAAAAAAACTGCTTAAATCTGGATCTGGACACCGGCCCCTCGGGCATTGCCAGAGTGCCCGCGTAATCTATCCCACCATGGTGAAGGCACTGTGGAGACCATGTCTTAACCGTGGTGTTGTGCCACACCTTTAAAAAAATGTTTTTCATTATATGCTAGAATTGAACATATGTGCCCTTTACTTTAAGGTGGCTACACCACTGTTTGTGCTCCTGTTTGATTGCATGCAACTGGGGAAGGGCTAGAGCCAGCCACCCCTCCTCTGACCTACAGTCTCCACCTGGCCTACATCTAGGCTTCCAGCTATTAAAGAACCCTGGGAAGCAACTGGATTTATAAATGTAACAATACTTGAAGTGTAAACCTAGAATGACTTGGTTAAGATTAAACTTCTCAAAACACTCACTTGGAATCATGTAATCCCTGCCACTCTGTTCAAATGCTTCCAGAGATGAGGTACACTTGGGGACAAAGTAAATTTCAGTCAAAAATAACCCATGTATGAAAACTCAAAACCCTTCATATTAAAACAAGACCATATTCTACATACCAATATAGAGCTTGGAACGTAATCAGAATAATCTCATGATGGGCAATGTCAAATGCTACTGATGAATCCAGAAATATCTTGAGCACTGACACCAATGAGATATATGATATATGATATGTGTGGCTGTGTGTGTGTGTGCAGCTCTGTGTGTGTGTGGCTCTGTGTGGATAGCTTTTTTTGTAGGTGGCTCTGTGCGTGGGTGGCTCTGTCTGTGTGAGGGTGGCTCTGTGTAGGTGGCTCTATGTGAATGACTGTGTGAGGGTGGCTCTGTGTAGGTGGCTCTAAGTGAATGACTCTGTGTGGGTGGCTCTGTATGTGTGTGTGGGTGGCTTTGTGTGTGGCTCTGTTTGGGTGTAAATGCAATAGGTCATGCATTTGCGAGCGATTAAGCTATTGGCATTGTAAATGACAACGCCATTTATTTAACGATTAAGCTATTGGCAATGTAAATGACAATGCCATTTATTTATGATTTAAAAAAAAAATGTCATGAGCAATGCCAATAGCTCTACCTTTAATAATGCCAAGACCATTGCATTGTAAATGTTTGGTCATTTATGTAAGTAGTTTATGTACTAAGGTGATGCATACGTCTTGGTGCTCATTTACATTTCGTGCACGTCTCATGCTGTCTGCTTTGGTAAAGGCATGTAATGTTTTTAATACCCGTCGTGCTTCCTGTTGCTACAGCAGGCGTGGATTCTTAGTCAGTTGTAAGTCCTGCAGGAATACAAGTTTGGCTGTTCCATGCATGTACTGGGTGTTTCATGTGGGCTCAATAACTTATTAAATCATTGCTCCTGCTGCCAGTCCACTTCAGTTTATCCTCTGTTTATCAATACTGTACATACAGCGTAGCAGCAAAACCGAAAGGACAAGCACCAAGAAGCAGCGCCTGTCAGCACAAAGGTTTGAGAGGACTCAAGCAAGTAGCCAGACATGTCACGAGACCACCCCACAAAGAACAGCGGGGTGCATGAGTCTGCTGACAAACCCAAAGTATAGATTGGGACAATTTTGAACTTGCATTACAATCGTGTGTGGACAGTGTAACTGTAACATCCATGTCGGCTGGAAACCATAGGCACTCTACGAGTATGTTAGTTACACACTTGGAAACACATTTTCAGAATGCACAGGTGTAATAAACAAACGCCCAAGACTGGGAACATCTGTTCTGCACGAAAGAGGATGGGCGAGACGCACAGTGACTGACGCACAAATCATAATATATATTCCTGTGCAGCCATGTGCCCCAGAGCCTGCGATGCTTGAGGCTCGACTATGTTAGAGAGTTCCAGGTCGCCTATTTGCGCCCTCCATGCCTCCCAGCCCTTGTCGTATCGTGCCCTCTCCCTGTGATACCAGCTCTTATCACATACACTCCTGTGGGAATCTTCTTTCGTATTTCTTTCTTGCTGAAGCCACTATACCAGTGCCCCCCAACACTCTTTACATTATTCCCCAACGTTTACCATTTTCAGATGTCACCAGCCACCACTGCTGTCATCAGGTGTGGCTAGGGACCTCTGTTCTAGTAATTTGAGGGAATTTTCCAATTGCGAGAGTCGCGTGCGGAGTGCCCGCTTAACCCCTGAGTATTTGTTCATGGCAATCCCACGGATATAGACTTTGAACGTTTCCCATACTACTGCAAATGTGTCAACCGACCAAATGTTACTCTCAAAAAACATGTCAATGGCTTACGCAAGTTATGATCTAAAAACTGGGTCCAGGAGTGAGTATGGGGGGAACCGCCAGGTGAAAGGAGGGATGTGTTTATGTGTGCGCGTTCCACCACCAGCAAGACAGGTGAGTGATCTGAATACATCCTGGGGAGTACCACACAGTTGCAGGTCTGGTTGTATAGTATGCTGGAGGCCAACCAATAATCTATCCTGGTGTTTAGGTTATGATATACTGAATAGTGTGTGTACCTACCCTTCCCTAAATGTCGCTCTCTCCATACGTCTCGTAGGTCCAATTGTGTCATTGCGTCCGCAATCGTCCGAGCTGAAGCTGAGATGCGTCGCTCTGGGCCCCCGATCGGTCCATTCGTGGGTCAAGAATACAATTAAGATCTCCACTCCAGAGCTGCATGTCCCCTTCTTGTCTCGCATTTTCTCAAGTATCTTTGCATTAAATGTAGGATTATCCAAGTTAGGGCTGTAGATGTTAACTAGAGTGAGTTCAATTCCCTTTCCTTTACATCTCGAAATGGCAAATCTCCCCTTTGGGTCCGAGTCAAGCAGTTCCAGTTTCAACTCAGATTTTAGATTAATCCAGGTTATCACCCCCCCCCCGAGCATGAGTTGGGAACCCCCTCAACATAAGTGTTTCTTGTTAACCCCTTACTGTGGAGCATAGGACTATTAAGAAGCAGGTGCGACTCTTGCAACAGTGCTATACCTATATTGTGCCTGGTTAGATAGGTCAGTACCTTCCTAAGTTTCCTGTAGTTGTTGAGGCCACGAACGTTCCAGGTTAATATGTTTACTTTACCATGCTTGGTCTGAGTCATATGTGCTACTCGGCCTCATCGTTATCGTTAGTGAATATGTTTTTATGCTTTTCTGCGCTCCATCTGTGTAAAATAAGCATTGCTCAAACAGTTCAGTAAATATACCATTATGCTCACAAACAATTGTCAACTCTGTGCCCCTCCACCCACCCCTGTCCCACGCCATGCAAACCGCAACTGTGCAAAGGCGGAATCCCCCCCCGTACAAACCCAATGTTTCATAAAAACAATCACATCGGGTGATTCAAACAACAATCGCAATGTAGATGAACTTCGAGTAGTGGTTCTCACTCGTGGGCGGATGTTGTCTTTGCCCTTACTAAACTAAACTGTGGTAAGTAATGAACTGCGCACCACCCCACCGCCTAGAACATCACTTGCATCAGGTTCCCTACATAACCATGTTTACTTTGTCACATCAGTCTGGTGTAATAACACCAATCTAGTTTTAAAGCCCCTCTTACCGGTCTGCTACTACTTTTACTGCTGCGTAGCCCGCCTTAGTGCGACATTACACATTAACAGCCTGATTCATGAAGCGAAATAGCGCCCGCAATGGCTGCGAAAACGCAATTGCGGGTGCAAAACACGGAATCGGCATTCAAGTACGAAATAGCGAAATCGCTAAAAAATAATAGCGAGCGGAATAGCGATTACGCTGTAATAGTCGCAGACTCCGGGAAGTCGAGCATTAGCGATACTGAAATAGCGACCAACCACGGAATCTGCGAATTGAATAGCGAAACGCAATATTGTCTCAATCGGCATTCATGAAAGAAATACATTAGCGAAAAAGCGCTAAATCGCACATTTGCGCTGCGCAATTGAAGGACAACTCAAAGCAGGTGGTAACCATAAAAGCCATGATTAACCAAAATTTGAAAAACTGTTAGCCAATCACCAACAGGTCCAGGCCTGACCAATCACACATAAGGACATTCAGCAGCAGCAATAGGCGTTCCACAATGCCTGGGATGTACATGGTGGTGAGGCGGCGAAGGCTACAGCGAGCAGCACGGAGGAGACGCATGAGGCAGGCAAGGATGTACCGGCAGCGGGTCACCTTGCTGGGGCAAACCAGAGAACAGATTTATGCTAAATACAGGCTGAATGGGGAAATGATCACCTGGCTGATACAAGAACTCGACCCCATCATGCAGCACCCAACAAGGCGAAACAATTCTGTGCCCACACATGTGCAGGTATTGTGCAGCCTGCACCTCCTGGCATCCGGCAGTTTCCAGGGCATAGCAGCCGCTGCTGGGGGGATATCCCAGCCCACCATGTCACGCTGCCTCCACACTTTTGTTGACGCCATGCTCAGCCAGCTCCACCGGCACATCACATTTCCCACGAGCCAACAGGATTTGGACCTCACAAAACTACAATTTTATAATGTTGCCCATTTTCCCCATGTCCTTGGCTGCATAGACTGTACCCACGTCGCCATCTGCCCACCAGCTGGCACGGAGTATATGTACCGCAACAGGAAGTCGTACCACTCCCTCAACATACAGATGGTCTGCAATGCCAAGACCATCATCACTGACATTGTGGCCCAGTACCCAGGGAGTACCCATGACTCCTTTATCTTCAGGCACAGCGGACTCCACACACGACTGATCAGGGGAGAGTTTGGGGAAGGACACCTACTTGGTAAGTACACTTTGTCGACAATGTCACATTGCTATGAAGTAACTGCGCTGCACAGGCAATCAACATCTGCTCCTCTCATTCAGGTGACAGTGGCTACGCCCTACGGGAATACCTCCTGACCCCTTACCTCAACCCTGCCACACCTCAGCAACGCCGCTACAATGTTGCGCACATCCGGACAAGGAACTGTATTGAAAGGACATTTGGCCTGCTCAAGAGCAGGTTCCGTATACTGCACAAGACAGGTGGGGCCATGTATTACAGTCCTGCAGCGTGCTGCCGCATTGTGGCTGTCTATGCAATGCTTCATAACATTGCAACCAAGCGCTGGATACCAGTTGACATCTCAGGCAGTGAATCTGAGGGGGACGACCGGCCACCAGCACATGCGCACCATGCACGCGGGGAGAACCCAGCTGAAGGCCACAGACGTCGCAACCACATCACAGCTAACAATTTCTAGCCCACCCCCTTCCCCCACCCCACATATCACAATTGCATGCAAACTGTAATGATTACACAAGGCGTATGTGTGCAGCAAAATAAATGTATTTGTTTGAATCACAAAAAAAAAGGGTCATGGTAACAACTATTTACAAAATGCAGTATTCATGCATACTGCATGAGACGGTTCATGGCAGGCTTAGCTTCAGCCTGCGCCTGTGTCCCTGACACAATGTCATTGGCGCCTCCGGCGCACAATTCCCAGGCGCCTGTGAGGCTCTTCCTCATCCTGGGCAGCTGTACCAGGCGTAGCCCTGGTGCTGCGCCTAGGTGGGGGGGCCTGCGTGGCAGAGTGGCTGCTGACACTGGAGGCACCCTCACTCGCATCATCTCCCCCCACAATGGCCGGTAGCACAGGTGCATGCAGTGCGGTGACGGCGGTGGTCAAGTGCTCCAGCACCCGGGTAATGTCCTCGCAGCACTGGACCAGTTGGTGCTGCTGGGTCAACGAGCGCCGCGCAAGCTGGGTGGTGGCATTTGCCGAGACATAATTGGAGCGACTATAGGTGGACAGCCGGCTCAGCAGCTGGTGGTGGCGCCTGCTTGCAACACTGCGGTGCTTCACCAGCGCTGCAGTGTTGTCCTCCATAGCCGCCGTCATGCGGTCCATGGCCGCCGTCATGCGGTCCATCCTCTCGCCGACTCCCGCCACATTGCGGCCTATCTTATGCAGCTGGAGCTGGATTGCTCCTTGCTGCTGCGACTGGCGCTGGTGTATGCGGAGCATGCGCCGCTCCACGCTCATGCAGGCATGGAGATGCCCATTGCCCCGCCTGCTGTTGGGCCGCTGTGTAGCGGATGTGGCTGGCCCAGATCTTGTTGGACGTGCTGCAGGTGTTGTAGCAGCTGGTGTTGCAGGTGCGGCAGGCACTGGAGGCACATTGGTGGGGTGCCTGGCTCTGGCAGCCGGTGGGCCTGCAGATGTTGCAGCAGCAGAGGCGGGGGGCCTGGCCTTGGCAGCCGGTGGGCCTGCAGATGTTGTAGCAGCAGAGGCGGGGGGCCTGGCCTTGGCAGCCGGTGGGCCTGCAGATGTTGCAGCAGCAGAGGCGGGGGGCCTGGCCTTGGCAGCCGGTGGGCCTGCAGATGTTGCAGCAGGTAAGGTGGGGGGCCTGGCTGCTGGTGTTGGCGCTGCCGCAGGGGCTGGTGGCTGGGTATCAGGTAGGGATTCCTCCTCCTGGGCCTCCTCATCGATCAGCAGCCTCTCGCTGTCACTGCTATCACCCGCACCTGTGAGGGTAAGTGGATACTCATTAGGTGCATGTGACTGTCAGACGTGCAGATGTTACATGCATGCTGGGTGTCATTCCCTGGGTGGCTGTGTATTTGCCCACTTTGGAACATTTCTGGCCGCATTGTGGTACTACTACATTGTGGACATACTACGTCTCCCACAATGCTTCAGGGCATTTCCTGATGCACAACATAGGCATGACTAAGGGCCAATGAGTGAGCCTATTTGGTCAGGGGCGGTCATAGGGGACAGGGTCGCAGTCGCATGCCACTTACCTTGGGTGTCTTGGGTGGGGCGGGAGGAGTCCAGAGGGGTCACGCCAACACACGCCTCCCTCTCCAAGGTGTCCTCTACCTGGTCCTCCAGGGGGGTGTTGGGTGGGACAGTCGGTCCACCACCTCCGGTGCCTGATGCCTCACCAAGGCGCTCCGCCACCCTCTCCTTGGCACGCCCTCGGAGGTCGTACCACCGCTTTTTCAGCTCCTCCAGAGACCTGTCCGCAACGCCCACAGAGTTGACGCTGGAGGCAATCCCCACCCAGATCCTCCTCTTCTCCTGCTCTGGGACCCTCCGGGAGTTGGCACCAAACAGCTGGTCGTGGTTGGCCACCACCCCTTCTATTAGGTTCTCCAGCTCCTGCTCGGAGAATTTCAGTTTGCGCTTGCGGCCAGCGCTGTTGCTGGGGCCTGGCTGGGGTTCGTCGGACATGGCGGTCGCTATTTCGGCGGGGTCGGGAGTCGCTAACGGCGGTTTAGCGGCAGCTTTCGGTCGTGAACACTCGACTGATAGCGTCACTGTGTTGTTTGGGGGTGGGATTTGGCTGCTTCCTGGTTGTGATGTCATCACGGTGCTCGAAATGCGTCTTCCCGTTTTCCAGATCCCGCGAGATTGCGACTCGCATTCCCGATCGCACGGGATTGCGAGTCGCTATCCCGTGCGATCAGGATTGCGAGTCGCTATCCCGTGCGATGGGGATTGCGAGTCGCTATCCCGATCGCAGGTAGCCGGAAATAGCGATTTTTCTGCGTTTTTTGTAGGTCGCTAACGGCTTTAGCGCCCGCGTGCGAGTCGCTATTTTTTCCCCGAAAAGTACATGAATGCCGTTTTGCGTTTCCTCAATAGCGAGTCGCTATTAATCGCTATTAGGGACACGCAAAACGGCCCGTACATGAATCAGGCTGTAACTTCCTAAGTACTGAGCAACCCCAGGAGAATGATTATTACTCTGTGTTTAGTCAGACCAACCCTGCAAAGACAAAAACTTTAAATGTCAAATTGAACTTCCCAGCAGCTTGTCCTATTCTTCCAGACTTCCCCCCGTCGCTCCCTCTTCGCCAGGCAACTCACTGTTGGTCGGTTTGTCTCTCGACCACTCCTTCAGGGCCTTCTGCGGCACTTTAGGGTCCGTGAAAATCTGCGATCTTCCCTGTCTGTCCACTCGCGCCGGGTACAGCATGGCGTAGTCCAAGTTCTGCTCTCTCAATAGCCTTTTTAATGGCACAAATTGCTTGTGCGCTTCCTGAACTCGGAGCGTGAAGTTGGGGTAAAGTGAAATGGTGAATCCTGTGTATTGTAGCTTTGTTTCTCTCGCGCAGCCTTCAGAGCCGCGTCCCTATCTCTGTAATTCATAATTTAATAATAATATCTTTATTTGGATATAAAATATCCTTAAAAGAGTACATAAAAAATACCAACAGCTATACACATTGTTAAAAAGGAAAAAGGGAAGCGCGACATAAAAACAATGATTAGATAAGAACTTCCAAATTACAATAGAGAGCTTCAATAACATACTAGTGATTAAAAAAAAAAAGAAAAAAAACATGATGTGCAAAGCAACAATGTCAACATGACGTTAAAACACAGAAAGATTGTGTTGCTGGCAATTAGCAATGTTGAGCTAATGGATACAATCTAGTGTTCAACAAATAGCAGCAGGTTATTAAAAAGTGCAGTCTGATGGAGACGGTTTTAGCAGCATCAGATAAAGTGCAATTTAGTGTAGACTGATCCTTAAAAGAAAGGGCATTGGCCGGCCCTTCCGGTTAACAAGTGAAATTACGGTATGCATAACGTATAAAAGTTGTAAGGCCTATATTTAAGCTGTATTTTCAGGAGTCAGAGCTGTGATAATTGCCTGTCTGCAGGTCTGGATTCCCAGCCTATTCCACTCGGTTTTCAGTTTACGTCTACGCTGTGACATAAGAGCGGGGCAGAGACATACTACATGCTCCAAGGTTTCAGCCGTCTTGCCACACCCTCTGCACAATAAATCCTCTGACGTGCGGCGCCAAGAGGGTAAATCTTTTAGGAATTGCCAGTCACTCAATCTGACAGCCATAAAGCTAAGTTTTAAATACAGGGTGTGGGTGCAGGACAGGTAGGAGGCGGGAGATATCCACCCGTAGGAATTCATTGTTGCCCATGCGTGTCTGAGTTTAGCAAAGTGAGCTTTGTCAATGATTAGGGACCTCATTCGGATACGCTTCTTAATGCTGTTTTTAAATACTGTCTTGCTGGGATTGAGGTCCCATAGGTTGCCCGCTGACATTTGCTGGATGGAATCCTTAAAAAAACGGTCGTAAGAGCCACCTGGGTTTTTCTGAGAGATGTCTAACCACACTAATGACTCCAGTGAGCCTGGGTCTGCTTGCCTGAGTTTGTGGCAAAGATTTAAATAAGTGCCAGTGTTGGAAATTTCATAGTTTAGTAGACCCAATTCTAATCTGATCTGTGCGGCAGAGGCGGTTTTAGGCACGTGGAGGACTTTTTTATACATTTTGGTCACATGCTGGTTTAAATTAGTATTTAATTTTCCCCTAAAGATCTCAATGCCATACGACAGAGTCGGCCCGATTTTTGCTCTCATAACTTCCAATAGTGGGGATAGACTAGGACCAGACAGTTTTTTTGAAAGCTTAGAGAGATTCACCTGAAGGTTCACGGCTTTTACTGAAATTTCACTACGCTGTTTGACAAAGTTACACCTGGAGTCAAAGTTGACCTCTAAATATTTATATGTATTTCCTGTTGTAAGGCTCATATTGTTGTATAACCATCCGCCACCGAGGTTACGTTTTCTACCGAAGATAACCACTTTGGTTTTCTTTAGATTAACCTCTAAGGTATTCATGGTGGTATAGCTGTGTAGTTTATTTAATAGCCTTTGCAGACCTACCCGCGTAAGACTGAGAAGAACCAGGTCATCGGCGTATAAAAGGTTACTTATTGTCACACCTCCCATATTGGGTGGGTGGCTGTTTGTTTCTTCTAGGGTGGCTGGCAAGTCAGCTATAAACAAGTTAAAAAGAAGTGGGGCCAGCACACATCCCGGTTTGACACCTCTAGTTGGCATGCTTTTCCGAGAGAGATGTGTGTCGGTCCCCAACTTCACTTGTACCCCTGTGCCTGAGTGCAATTGGATAATCGCCTCCAGGAGTTTGGCTGGGATCCCCCATTTTTTAACTTTTCCCATAGAGCAGCCCTGGGGACCCAATGAAAGGCGGCTTTGAAGTCTACAAAACAGGTAAAAACAGCCCTGGATGTAGTAAGTACTTTATCAACAATTATAGACAATGTCAGAAGGTTGGTCGAAGTGCCGGAGTTTGCGGTGAAACCAGTTTGGTTCATTGGGATCAAATTATTCTGTTCTGCCCAGGATCGCAGCTCCACCAATAAAATACCTGCGTAATGCTTTGCCTCAATATCTAAAAGGGCAAATTAATCTGTAATTGCTTGGAGAGGCATGAGAACCTGACTTATAAATCGGATGGATTATTGTGCAAAGCAACAATGTCAACATGGCGTTAAAACACAGAAAGATTGTGGTGCTGGCAATTAGCAATGTTGAGCTAATAGATGCAATCTAGTGTTCAACAAATAGCAGCAGGTTATTAAAAAGTGCAGTCTGATGGAGACGGTTTTAGCAGCATCAGATAAAGTGCAATTTAATGTAGACTGATCCTTAAAAGAAAGGGCAGTTGCCGGCCCTTCCGGTTAACGAGTGAAATTACGGTATGCATAACGTATAAAAGCTGTAAACGCCTATATTTAAGCTGTATTTTCAGGAGTCAGAGCTGCGATAATTGCCTGTCTGCAGGTCCGGATTCCCAGCCTATTCCACTCGGTTTTCAGTTTACGTCTACGCTGTGACATAAGAGCGGGGCAGAGACATACTACATGCTCCAAGGTTTCAGCCGTCTTGCCACACCCTCTGCACAATAAATCCTCTGACGTGCGGCGCCAAGAGGGTAAATCTTTTAGGAATTGCCCGTCACCCAATCTGACAGCCATAAAGCTAAGTTTTAAATACAGGGGGTAGGTGCAGGACAGGTAGGAGGGGGGAGATATCCGCCCGTAGGAATTCATTGTTGGCCATGCGTGTCTGCATTTAGCAAAGTGAGCTTTGTCAATGATTAGGGACCTCATTCGGATACGCTTCTTAATGCTGTTTTTAAATACTGTCTTGCTGGGATTGAGGTTCCATAGTTCGCCCGCTGACATTTGCTGGATGGAATCCTTAATAAAACGGCCGTAAGAGCCACCTGGGTTTTTCTGAGAGATGTCTAACCACACTAATGACTCTAGTGAGCCTGTATCTGCTTGCCTGAGTTTGTGGCAAAGATTTAAATAAGTGCCAGTGTTGGAAATTTCATAGTTTAGTAGACCCAATTCTAATCTGATCTGTGCGGCAGAGGCGGTTTTAGGCATGTGGAGGACTTTTTCATAAATTTTGGTCACATGCTGGTTTAAATTAGTATTTAATTTTCCCCTAAAGATCTCAATGCCATACGACAGAGTCGGCCCGATTTTTGCTCTCATAACTTCCAATAGTGGGGATAGACTAGGACCAGACAGTTTTTTTGAAAGCTTAGAGAGATTCACCTGAAGGTTCACGGCTTTTACTGAAATTTCACTACGCTGTTTGACAAAGTTACACCTGGAGTCAAAGTTGACCTCTAAATATTTATATGTATTTCCTGTTGTAAGGCTCATATTGTTGTATAACCATCCGCCACCGAGGTTACGTTTTCTACCGAAGATAACCACTTTGGTTTTCTTCAGTTTAACCTCTAAGGTATTCATGGTGGTATACCTGTGTAGTTTATTTAATAGCCTTTGCAGCCCTACCCGCGTAAGACTGAGAAGAACCAGGTCATCGGCGTATAAAAGGTTACTTATTGTCACACCTCCCATATTGGGTGGGTGGCTGTTTGTTTCTTCTAGGGTGGCTGGCAAGTCAGCTATAAACAAGTTAAAAAGAAGTGGGGCCAGCACACATCCCTGTTTGACACCTCTAGTTGTCATGCTTTTCCGAGAGAGATGTGTGCCGTTCCCCAACTTCACTTGTACCCATGTGCCTGAGTGCAATTGGATAATCGCCTCCTTGAGTTTGGCTGAGATTCCCCATTTTTTTAACTTTTCCCATAGAGCAGCCCTGGGGACCCGATCAAAGGCGGCTTTGAAGTCTACAAAACAGGTAAAAACAGCCCTGGATGTAGTAAGTACTTTATCAACAATTATAGACAATGTCAGAAGGTTGGTCGAAGTGCCGGAGTTTGCGGTGAAACTAGTTTGGTTCATTGGGATCAAATTATTCTGTTCTGCCCAGTATCGCAGCTCCACCAATAAAATACCTGCGTAATGCTTTGCCTCAATATCTAAAAGGGCAAATTAATCTGTAATTGCTTAGAGAGGCATGAGAACCTGACTTATAAATTGGATGGAATATTGCACCTCGCCAAGAGTCCGGTATGGTTGAGCTTCTGATTGCAAAGTTGAAGAGATTAGTTAAGTGTCCCGACCAAAGGTTTGTATTTGATTTAAACATAATCTGTGGTAGGCCATTTGGGCCCGATGCTCTGTCTGATCTTGCTTTTAACAATACTTTGGTGACCATTTCTTGGGTGATCTGCAGGTCTTCACTTCGAGATTGCAAACACTCAGAGGGCCTGCTCCAGCTCTAACTCTGGCTTATTTTCGTCGGGTTAAGAGCACATGTGTCTATAGCAGCTGTTCCCTCTGTGGCCTTAAAGTGGTCAGTCAGGAAAGCAGACCAGTCGGCTTCAGCAATGTTTGCCGTCTCAAGGCTGAATGAACTAGAGTTATGACGATTGATTAAGGCCCAAAATTTTCTTGGGTTGCGATTTTTGCTCTCCCATAGTAGTTTGCACCAGAATTGACCTAGGTGAAGTCGTTTATCTTTTTGTAGAGCCTGCCCAAATGATTTTTGGGCGGTTTTGTATGCATTCAAGAGCTCGCTGTTCCCTGGGGATTTCTTGAGGGTGCCCAAGGCATTATTTCTGGATTTCTTCAGTGCCCTACTTTGACTTGAGATTGAAAACTGACGACTGCAAGAAGCCTTATGGGAATATTGTTTGGCTGGAAAGAGGCTCATCAGTTGGGAACAGAAGGTTGACCATGCGACAGTGGGAGAGGCCACCAGGTCCGTACCTCCTGTTGTAAAGTCCAAGTATGCCTTCATGACGTTGGAGTAGATGTCTTCACTCCATCTTAAACGTTTTAGATTTTCAGTGTAGGTTCCTGTGCATGGTGTTGAGGCAGATTAATGAAGCACTGGCTGTACATTAAGGGTAACGACTTGCGGGCGGTGGTCACTTTCCGATCGAGGATGAATGCTATAATTGCCCAAGTGTTGGAATAGGGCTGAATTACAGATGGTATAATCGAGATAGGAGTGTTTGCGACCACTTGTCCAAGACCACTTTGGTGGAGTGTCATTCGTAGATCTACCATTCACTACCAAAAAGCCGGCACTGTAAAATTGCAACACACAAAGCTCTCCTAAACCACAATAAGCTTGATTTGGTGGTTTGGACTGTGCCTCTACTTCTGTTAAAGTAGATGGAAAAAGCCCTTCAAAGTCAGCAGAGTTTCCCTGGAAGAGGTTAGTGTTAAAGTCTCCGGTGATCATGCAGTCTGAATGGGGATGATCCGCAGCCAAGTCACACACAATTTTCATTAAGCGTGTTAGATGGTCCTTTTTCGAACGTGTGCTCGGATTAATATACACATTAAGGAGTAAGAGTGATCGCTGTTTGCTCCATGAACTGATTTTAACTCCGTGTAACCAGTCCTCATCAAAATTAAATAGCCTGATCGGGCCTTTTAGATTGTTTGAGACGTAGATCGACAGACCACCTGTGGGGGTGGCCATAAAGACTGTCTCTAATTGCCGGTTTCCAGAATTCAATAAAGCCTATCACTGGACAATTTTGGATGGCCCATGTTTCCTGAATGGCTATTAAATCGTGCCCAAATGTAAGGATGTGCATCTCCAAGTTGGTGATTTTCTGGTGGAGGCCACTGATGTTCCATGAACACAGTGTAAAGGAGGACTGCGACTGGGGGTTTAGAAGGTTTGTAGGGGGTGAAGGTTGGGGTCTTGATTTGACCAAGTCCTTTGAATTTGAAACTACCGATTTTTTTTCACATGGTCAGTCTGATATTTTACGGGACAGGACGGCCGGAAGCCATCCCCCATCTGGGGTTTTTTCGGGGTTAGGGGCTTTAGTCCATGAATTTCGGTCGGTTGTGTTGTGCCTAGGGCATTTTTTAAGATTGAGTATGGCCCGTTTTTAACTCCAGTCCTGGGGCGTTCGGCTCTTGTCGGGGTGGCTGGCTGATTTAATAGCACTGTGGGGTAGCCTGGGGTGGACTAAGGATGGATTTTAATACCCCATTGCCGAAAAGTATCCTTTTGATCTAAGAATGCTCGTGCCCAAATAGCGGACCTGAATGCCACCAGGGTTACCTCAGAGGGTTATACGCCTCTTGGTGGAAGGAATTCAATGGACTCAATGTCGTCCGATGTCAGGGCCTCGAAACCCGGGGCACCGTTCACTAGTTTATGTTTGATCTATTGAGAGTATCGTGCCGACCTTTTGATTTATTTTCAGGGGCAAGAAGTATTTTGGAGAAGTGTGGAACACTTTTGGCACTCTTGGAGCGTGGGCTTTGGTTGGGCAGAGTGGATTTATCCATTAAGGAGCCTACGTCTGATACCCGATAGATTTGAGGAGGATCTCGTACACCTTGCGTGGTTATCGGAGTATCTTTAAGTGGAATTGATGTTTTGTTGTAAATTACTTTTAAGGGATTAGGTCCGGTATTTAATTTTTCAGACTGGGGTAGACTTAAAGGGAGAACTAGTTGGGGTTGGGTTATAGTGACTGTCGTCATTGTTGTGGTTAGTTCATTAGGTTTGCCCCTGATTTATCCGCGCCAGGCTGAGGCTCTTGTGTCACTAGTTCTGCGGGTAAAGTAATTTGATTGTGGCAGCAAGCAGAAATCTGTTGACTGGCACTTTGAGTTGGGTCAGTCATTAGGGGGCTTTGAGAGAGACTTGTTGTCGTTGGTGGTAGTTGTGGGACGCTTAGGACTTTTTTATTGGTTGCAGTTAAAAACAGAGGGAATAGTTTGGCAAGGTCGACAGTTGGGTTTAGTCTTAATTTATTTCTTTGTTTGCGCTGACGTTTACGCTCTCTCTTGCTGCAAAGTGGCAAGGGAGCAGGAAGTATTTCGGGATTGGGGGCTGCAGCAGCGGCTGGTTTAACACAGGACCCTGCCATGTTGTTACCAGTAGTGTGTGTTTGCTCACTTGCTGTCTGAGGGCTGGGGGCCGATGATGCCATCACTACCACTGAGGTTAGGGGACATTGGTCTTTGTGGGGGTCTTCTTGATGGTCCTGCTGTATCGTGGAAGATTTTTGTTCCCCGCTCCCCAAAGTCCCGATTGCTGGTGGGAATGCAGAGTTAACCGATTCTAAATTGAGTGTTGGGGGGTTTTGGGGTAACTGGTCGGGGCGTACAGATGGTCCGACTCCCTTCAGCTGCTTGACTTTGTTTATGACACAGGTTAAAAAAGCTGGAAGCGAAGAGAGAGAATCAATGATGGGCGAACAGCAACAGACTGACTGTACTAGTTTTGAAGACGGTTGCGCTCCTATTATTAGGTTGTTCAGTTTGTCCAGATTATTGTCAATCCCTGCTGTAAATAGTGCTAAGGTATTCAGTAGGTCAACCTGCGTGTCTAATTTGTCAGAATGATAGTTTAGGGCAGTGACGGTCGATTGAAAAGTTTGAAGTAATTGGGGCCAAATACTCGTTGTTATGGAGGCATCGTGATGTGGCTCAGTTTTTGAACTAGGGTTGGGTGAGTTTTGAGAGTTTTTAAAGAAAAAGGACAAGTCCATTAGGAGTTGGTCATTATGGTTGGTTGTTTGTGGGGACTTTGAGTAAGCTGTTACTGCTGCTGGAAGTGAGTGTGGGCGCTGTTGGAGCTTAGTTGACTCTGAGCTCCCCTCAAGGGATCTTGAGACCTGCATTGAACAGGAACTAAGTATGTCGAAGTTGGGAGCTAAATCTTTTTGTGCATGGATTTGCGGAAAGATTAAATGGGAGTGAGGCACAGGAAAAGCATCCCCGGGCACACGGGAATGTTGTGGTATCGTACTCGACAAATTCTCCAAGTTCAATGATTGCAGTGCTTGGGGACTTGGGTTATGAGTATGACTCGCAGGCGATAGTTGGTTAGAATGAACATCTTGCTTGCAAATGACATGTAAGGGAATAAGCTGACTTGGTGAAGCTTGATGAATTGGTGGAGGGTTTTGAATGGCCCTCACAAAGCACTCCGAAGCGGTGATCTGATCGTCAAGTACTGACCCAAAGATAAAGACGTCCGGTGCTAGGGCAGACTTGTTGGTTGATGTTGGAGACGATTGAAACAAGTGCATGGTTGGCTCAGTAGGTTGATGATGGTTGCAGAACTTAGATGCCTCAGAGGCTTGAGGGGAAGAAGGGTGCTTGGCTCCACCCGGTACTTTTTTAAAGTAATCCAGAAGAGAGAGAGATTTTGAAGCGTTCAAGGATGGTGCATAAGGGGGAAGCGTATTGCTGTTGTTGGTGTGTTGCCATCCGTTTGGTCGGGAGTTAGGAGCCTTCAGTGTGACCGTAGAGGCCAGTGAGGTTGTGAGGTTGACTGGGGCACTCTCCGCATCTATAGCCAACCATTTGATTTCTTTCGTTTAAGTGCGGAAGGTGCTTTTCTGATTTTCCCGGATCTCATCGCTTCTGTTGTTGTGCTTGGCTATTTGGGGCCTCTAAGTTAAAAGGCTAGTTCAGGTGGGCCCTCTGCCAAACGCTCTCTTGTTAGCCAACGTGTTAGGATGTAGTACCAAGGGACCAGGGGGATCGTGATGAACCAGCTTGGCCCCAAGTCAAGATTGCTGAATCTTGTCTTATCTTATCCTGGGTGGCCGAACCAGGATCCGTTTGCAGTAGCTATGGCGCGTAGGCACCCCCCAGCCCTTCGCCGTTCTCTACCCGCGGCCACCTAACCACTAGTCCTGAAGCTACTCCAGAGACCTGAGACCTGGATTTGGCTCCTAGGCCCCTAACCCCAAGTGCGCCGTCCACAGCTAACTGGCCAGCAAAAACCAGGTAGGGTCGCAGCATAGGGAGGGGTACTAAGTGGGCCGTCACGGGCCAGTTCCCATCGGAGCAGTAGGGCCAGCAGTGATGGCAACGGGCTGGGGGGGTTGGTGGGGGCGGGGGGAGCAGAACCAGGGCTGACAGGGCCGGACTAGCGAGCACCCTAAGGCAGCTGACTGGCAGGAGGTGGGGGGGTGGAGAGGGGAGCAAAGCAAGGAAAAGAGGCAACAAAGACTGAGGCTGCGACCGCAAGGAGAGGCGCTGAATAGCGGCCCAGCAGTTGGCGTTGCACCGGGCCCGGCGGCTGGGGAAAAGATCAAGCCAGGGCGGGCCAAAAGCGGTTCGGGGGCAGGCAGGGGCGGAACAGGGGTCAAGATTGCAGGGGGCACAATGCGCTGAGTAGAGGAGAGAGTTCTGGCGAGGTCTAGCTCAGTGCCGATTCAATGCCGACTCCCTGCTAACTGTCACTGCGCCAGGAATCCGTGGGCCTAAGGTCTACTCGGGACTAACCTAGGGCCGCAGAACATTAGCAACTGGACCTCTGGTATATACAGCTGTCACTCTCTCGGTCGACTTACTTGGCCCCGCCGTGACCCCTGCCTTCGCTGCTTTCACTACCTGCTTTCTCTGCCTCTTCCGTCCATCCTCGCCACCGCCTCCGCAGCTTGCAGCCAGCAGCCTCAGCCCACAACCGCCTCAGCTCCGCTCCGCCCACAACCCGCGTCCTCGTCAGCGCCTGCGTGCACGCTCCACAATCCCGTCAGCGTCCGTAGCTCGCGGCCTCTGTTCGGTTCAGGGAAACGCAGCTATGTAATTCAGTAATTTGTTGATTATAGGTCTCGGTGGGGCACCAGGAGGAAGCCTCGGATCCAGCGAGCGGTGTGCTTGCTCCACCACAAACATCAAGGAAAACGTTTTGTCACCCAACAGCCCCACAAAAAGCTTCTCCACAAGCAGCTCCATGTTTCCGGAAGGCCTATAATACAGATATTGCTTCTTCGGGACCTGGCTTCTAGGTCCTCCGCCTTATCTTGGATAGACTGGAGCGCCTTCCCCATTTGGTTTTGAATGCTGTCGGTTTCGGTCTGGACCTCTTCCACGTCCGTAATTCTGCGCTCGTCATTTCTATGCACTCTGCCTGTTTGTCCAAGCGTTCCGTCATTCTATCCATTTTTTTTAAAACAGATTTTTATTGATTTTCAAAAAAAAAGGCAGATGAACAGTCCCATGGGCAATGCAGATAAGCAGTTAGGAAGACAAAATACATTGCAAATACAGTCATTAGTATTCCTGATGTCCTCACAGAGCCGGTTGTAACCGACTTTCCATCAAAGAGCCCCTATGGGCGTACTATTGGCCCCCCCTCCTCCCTCCCGCTGGCCGGTAGGACATGCAGGTCAGCACTTCTCTGCATCTGGTACAGCCCAATAGCAAGGTTCAAATAAAACTCCTAAAGCCCGCCCCACCCCCCCCAGTCATCAAACACCCCAACACAATCCCCCCATCCCAACCACCCCTGTCCCCAGGCATGCCGTTAATTCAATAAAATACACATGTGGTCGCCTAACCCCCCTGCAACCCACACCAGGAATCCTGCCTCATAGAAAGCGTTCTAATGAGGTCCGGGACCATTAGAGGAATTCGTTGCCAGGCCTTCTCCGGACTCATCTTGTTCTACCTCCGTCAAGTGTCCACTATTTCATTCAGCCTGTGCCCCCTCTACCCCACCTGGCACTCCTTCTCCATCTTCAATTGGGTGCTTAACCAGTTCCACGAGCGCCACCACGCCCGGGCCATTTCCATTGATTTCTCGCTGTCATTGCGCTTAGCCAAGCATAGTCTGCAGTTCCCTTTACTCTCTGCCCACTTCTCAAACTCCCTGCATCAGCACATAAAAGTAGGCCCCCTTTGCGCCTTCCAATGGGTAGTAAGTTCCCTTTTGGCCAGGACCAGCCCCAGATCAATGAATTTGCTAGTGAACTTGGTCTTGGCAGTGTGCGGAAACCACTGCAGCAAACAAACCCCTGGTGTCATGGTTATCTCCCTCTCCGTCATAGTTGCCATGGTAGTCGTCACCCCTCACCAGTAATCTTCCAATTGTGGGCAGTCCCAGAACATATAAAGAAACCCCACCCGTTCTAGAGTACAACCCGAACACGTGGATGATGCCCCAAAATAGTTGTTGATCTTGCCGGGAGTTAAGTACGCCGTATGTAAAACCTAGAATTGGATCAGCTGAAAGCACGCATTCCGAGTGCTTTTCCATGCTCTCTCAACAACCCCCCCCCCAGGGTTTCTCTACAATGGGTGTCCCCAAGTCCGCCTCCCATTTAAGTCGTAGCGCTGTCAGAGGTTGGCCCAAGTCCTGGGCAATCCTCCGGTAGAGACAAGTCACTGCTTTAGTAGTTCTCGCTGACATCACTATGTATTGACTAGCGAGAGACATATTAGGCTCCACCATTCACCCCGCCAATGCCTTCTAATAGTCGCTGTAAGGGCCGCATGAAATAGAAAGTCCCCCCTCTGGAGATTATGACGCTCCATGAGGTCATTGAAAGGAAGGAGGTTTCCATCCTCGTAGAGATCTCCGATTGCGATGACCCCTGCCTCTTCCCAGGATCGCAGCTTGCTCCAGTCCCCTCCATGGAGTAGCACCTCGCACATCCCCAGTGGAATCGTGGGCGCATATGGGAACCAGACACGCGCCCTCCTGGTCAGTCGCGTCCAGCACTGTCGCACCACATGCAAATCCGGTGGTATTTCCCAATCTCTCAGCGGCACCCACAGTAGTACACAGGACAACAGGCGCCAACTCGGATCCGCCCCATCCACTTCCTCTGGTTGCCGTATATGACCTGCCACAGTTTTGGAAACCATTGGAGCTGCGCAGCATGGTAGTAGGCCTCGAGGTCAGGCAACGCAAGGCCCCCTTCCGCCCTGGGTCGTTGTTTAGTGACCAGGGCAACCCTCCTTCTCCTGGTCCCCCATAAGAACCCTGTAATCATGGTGTTGAGCTGCGCAAACAACTTACTCGGTATCCAAACAGGGAGTATCCCAAAGTAATAGAGGAACCTTGGCAGGGTGACAATCTTCACCAAGGCAACTCTGCCCGCCACGGATAGAGGAAGAGTCCCCCAAAACTCGAAACAAGTCTTGACACTACGCATCGCTCGCCCCACATTGCCCTCCAAAAGGTCCCCAGAATCATGGTAGATCCGGGTCCCCAAATAAGGCAACAGCAGGCTTCCCATGGATCCCTTCTGCACTCTGCAGGTCTATCCTGCCTGAGCTGGTGGGGAACAAGCATGACTTGGCCCAATTCACACGGAGCCCTGCAATTCGCCCCAAAGTCTCCAGCAAGTCCTTCGTTCCCCGTAGCGCCTCTGTCATTCTATCCATGCGATATGACAAAAAGTCTATTTTGCTATTGATGGTGGACAAGCTCTTTTGTATAACGGCGAGAGCGATGCGAATGTAACACTCCATTGGATCCGGCATATCTGGTTGTGAGTTGGCACTTTCTTCAGGCATGGGGTCCCACTGTCTGGATTTTCTTTGGTTGAATTGAAGTTTCGTCTGGGTTTTATCTACTCTCCCCATATCTGCACCGTTAGTCTGCACCCATCCTTTGCCGAAGTGAGCATTGACAGAACAGCAGCACCACTGTGTCTAAGTTGTCATGCAAGTATTCCTCCTTCAGCGCTCTGTTATCGCTTTGTTGAAGACACAGCTCTGGTCTAGTTATTCCAGACTGTGCTGACAGTGGCTGGGTGTAAGAGGTCTCAGGTCCAAACCTCTGTTGAACCACTAGACAGCCTGTCAAAAAGCCCAGTTAGGCCCGGTATCCCCCAATTGTACATTCAGTGCTCCCTTCTTAACGGATATGGCACCAGAGAGCAGCAGTATCCAGATTGCAGCTAGTCACTAGGTATGGGCCCAGTCCAAGCTGCTGCCTTTATATAGAGTAGCAAGTCTCGCTGTAGCCCTAGGGAGCAATACGGTGAAGATATTCCAGTGGACCCATCTAGTCCTCCAATTCATACGCGGTCTGCCAAAGTGCCGTACTTGTGTTGGTGCTTGTTTTTTGTAATTCAACGATGCCACTTCTTTGTGCTTGGGGGGTCGCCGTAGGCCCAGCCTGGCTCTCACTCACTGGCCAGCAAGCTCTCGCTCTGTCAGGTGGGGGAAGCCGGCGCAGTCCTCGGGGCAGGCTGCACTGCAGCGCAATACTTTTGCCTTGCTCAGCAGGCCACCTACTTGCCTCTATTGCTCGCAGCTCCTAGTGTTGAGGCCAGTATACAACTGTTAGCACGCAATACCATTACCACGCATCTTTTACAACGTAAAGTCTTTTACCACGCATACTTTTACAACGGATACTATTACAACGCAAGTACCTTTACAACGCATGTACTTTTACAACGCATTTTAAAAATATATAGAATTCATTAAACTATTGTATTTAATAAACTTTTGTATTTGGTAAAAATTTAATAATAGAGTATTATTTTTAATTGATCTTTTTGTGGGTAAAATATTAATACTAGAGTTAAAAAAAATATTTTATATTTATTAAACTTTTTTATTTATTAAACTTTTTGTATTAAACTTTTGTATTTATTAAACTATTGTATTTGGTGAAAAATTAATACTAGAGTATTATTTGTAATTTATCTTTTTATGGCTAAAATATTAGTACTAGAGTTAAATAATATCTAATATTTATTAAACTTTTGTATTTATTAAACTTTTTATATTAAACTTTTTGTATTTATTAAACTATTGTATTTGGTGAAAAATTTAATACTAGAGTATTATTTGTAATTTATCTTTTTATGGCTAAAATATTAGTACTAGATTTAAAAAATATTTAATATTTATTAAACGTTAGTATTTATTAAACTTTTTTTATTAAACTTTTGTATTTATTAAATTTTTATATTTGGTAAAAAATTAATACTAGAGTATTATTTGTAATTTATCTTTTTATGGCTAAAAAATTAGTACTAGAGTTAAAAAATATTTAATATTTATATTAAGTAGAAAAAAAGGTTCGATTATAAATTGTAAATATTATATATTTTTATGTACAAGGATAATATAAGTTGGAAAAAAATAAAAACATATTTTTACAAAAGAGAATGTTAAAGATAAAATTAATGAAAGATTTGGTTCCCACGTTTTATCATTGAATCCAATGTCAAACTTTGTCCTTCTTTTATTTTCATGCTAGATGCTATGAGTCCCGCGGAATAGATAAAGAATGTTTGAAAGAAGAAGAAAGAAGATAAAAAGAAGGGAAAATGAAACAGAAAACAGGTAAGGAGATAAATATATACATTTACAAAATATATATTAAGAATAAGAAGTAATGCATGTGAAATTGATTACCAAAAAATAATGATAACATTGTTTAAAATGTTTAAATCTTTATTTTAAACACATTGAAAAATAGTTTGTATTTTTATGAATTTATTACATATTTTTACGTATTTTTAATGTAAGGGAAACATTATGAAATATTGAAAAAACAATGTATTTAATATTTATAACAAATATAGTCCCTTTTTTATTGTAGCGGCATCCAATTACGTAATGAAGTTTACGTGAGCGTAAACGGCCATTTTGAAGAGTATCCAAGGTGGAAGCAGCTGGAAGCTGATCTGCGTCCAGGTAGGAAAACCTTTAATACTTTATTTTAACTAGTAAATTACAAAAGGTATCGATATATTGTAAGGAAAGGATAAGGAGAGGTTACTATATACGTAAATGTTGTTATGTACGTAAAAAAGCATGTCGCCGATCACATAGATACAATATGCCTATGTTGGGTATGTTGGGGGAAAATAGAAATGTTTGTTCTGTTTAGAAAACGTTGTCTTTATTAGAACAAAAAAAAGCTAAGCTGTATATGTTTTTAATTTATTTTATCGGTACGGACGAAATGTAAAAAAATGCATTTTGAATTAAAGGATAGTAGTTGCTTCACTTAGGAAAGAGAAAAAAGTGGTTAGATATTTGTAGAAAAATAGCTTCGATTAAAGTAAACAGTGGTTTTGTTACGTTTCTTGGCTACGGAAATTTGTTTTTGGAAATGGTTGTCTTGTTGAAAAAAATAGACACATCACGTGGTTTGAAAGGGATTTGTTCAAAAGGTGTCAATCAACATGGTATGTGTATTTTTGGGCATAAATTTAAACAACAAAAGATGGTTCATTCCATAATAGAAATATATTTTGGACAAAATAGTAATGTTGTGGACTGAAGGAAGATGCATATGGTATTGTGGTTTTTTAAGTAATATCTCTTCAAAAGTGAGAAGGATTTCTTCTGTTATATAGACAAAAAAGGATGTTTTGTAAAAAATGTGCATTATAATAGAAATGAAATGTGAATTATTGGTAATTAAAAAAAAAATGAAGGATCTCTCTTTTTTTACTATAAATAATTTCGATTATAAATTTTGTTGTGAAGTTCTACAATATACAAATGGAGATGGGTGACTTAAACGAATCTGAAAAATGATGGATCACTTTTCTTGCTTTTAAAAATTAATTAATTTTTTAAGATATAATTGCTGTAAATATAATCTTTTACAAAGACATGCTTACTCATTTGAAGAAGCTTTTTTTTCAACAATTTATAGAAAAGAGAAAAACACAAGAATTTTACAAATTTATAAAAATGCATTTCTTTACAAATCTAAATTTTAATATTTTTTAAAAAGAGTGGATTATTTTTTTTTTAAAAGGGAAAAAAAAATTAATTCGTACTACTTGGATATTTACATTGATTTGCAACTAAGATTTTTTTTAAGTTGCTTAAAGAAGAAAAAAAATATACAATTAATGGTAAGGAGTCCCGACTTAATTTAAAAAAAAATTATAATTTAGAAAAATGTAATAGCCAATTTTAATTAGAGAGGGTACAAATTTTGAGCAACGCAGGAAAGTAATGTGAAACAGATAATTAAAAAGTAAGAATGTTAGCTAAATTATCCAGGTAATCTAGAGCCACACACAACGTAAACTGTTGTATAAGTGCCAATAGTCTCTCGGACATTTCCTTTGTTTTGTGGGTTATTCGTGGATTTAGACTACCTGTAAGAGTTTGGGAAATTCTCATTTCCTGAAAACTTTGCTCCTTCTTCAAAGTTTCCAAAAAAGAGTAGAAATTAGGATGGGGTTTACCAATTGTATAGTTGAAGGAGTTATGCCATCCCTCAATGGCATTATTTGTTTTTGCCTCTCCCTGTAAGCAACTCGAATAACAGTTCCACCACTCCACATGGAAACGTGGTTTCCTCCTGCGACCCGATCTGCTTAGGTGTCCAATCCATGTGTCTTCCATGTAATTTAGAATGGGTGCCAATGTTTCCTCATTTGCTATGTAATAATCAGACTCTGTAATGGCAGTGTAGTACTCATCTACACTTTCAGGAGGGACAAAACAAAGAGCAGTTAGTTTTTTAATTCTACCTGTAGTTTGCTGTCTGAGGCGTATTCTGTAACCAGGGGTGTTTTTTGTAACTTACGCCAGAATGCCTGGGGAATATGGAAAAAACACCCCTGAATTTGGGTATCCGTGTACATTTTGGTGATCACATTGATCATGCTCAATTCGAAATCAATAATAATTTTCCTAGGGCTTTGGTTTGTTGTTGATTTTATAACTGATAAAAGTTCAGTGTAGGTTGCAGAAGTCTTATCAAGCAGCAAACTATATACTAGGGGGATCACATTATTGTTAATTTTTGCATGTATTGTATACATTTGGGTGAATGGATGGGGTGTACTTTTAAACGTCCCATCCATCATCCAAATTTCACTTGTTTCAAGTTTAACAAGGTTGCGGGGTGTACTAAAAACTTAATATACGTTTTTGAGGGTTTTCATTATCATGCAAAAGGAAAGGTTTATCAGCAAAAGAAATAGTGAGTTCTTGAGGAATAACTATGTCTGAAAAGGTATGAGGTGTATTGGTTTGTGTATTACTTGCCTGCTTTTGACGTTGAATAATTCTTCGCAAATTATGTATGGTAGGCATATTACTAGCTATATGATTAGGGACATGCTGAGCAACCTCTCGCAAAATGGATCCTGTAGAATCATTGGAGGTGCTTGCAAGTTACTTCATTTCATTGACAGTATTTCTGACATCAATCTCCATTGCAGAGGCAGAGTGGTTATGGTTACTTGTTTTTATAATGATATCATCAACTGTAACCGCTCTGCCGCTGCAATGGGTTGAGAAGTATTGCACGCACCTCCAATGATTTCTAGGAAAACGTATCCTTTCCTTACAATATATGTAACCGGCATGATTTAAAAGTCTGTTTCCTTTTCGGGATTTGATGTACTTTGCTGTGGGTTGAGTAGACATTATCTGTAAGGAATTTTTTTTTAATTTACTTTGTGCTTTTATTTACTTAGAGTGTATACAAAGAAACCAACAGTTTTCCGACTACAGCACTTTCTTGGAGTTAGAATAGTGATTTATACCTCTACAATATCCTGCACTTTCCCTACTGTAGCACTTTCCTGGAGTTAGAATAGTAATTGTTATATCTACACTATCCAGCACTTTCCCTACTGCAGCACTTTCATGAAGTTAGAATAGTCATTTATACCTGTACAATATCCTGCACTTTCCCTACTGTAGCAATTTCATGGAGTTAGAATAGTAATTGATATATCTACACTATCCAGCACTTTATCTACTGCAGCACTTTCCTGGAGTTAGAATAGTGAATTATACCTCTACACTATCCTGCACTTTCCCTACTGCAGCACTTTCCTGGAGTTAGAATAGTGATTTATACCTGTACACTATCCTGCACTTTCCCTACTGCAGCACTTTCCTGGAGTTAGAATAGTAATTGATACCCCTACACTATCCAGCACTTTCTCTACTGCAGCACTTTCCTGGAGTTAGATTAGTAAATGATACCCCTACACTATCCTGCACTTTTCCTACTGCAGCACTTTCCTGGAGTTAGAATAGTAATTAATACCTCTACACTATCCTGCACTTTCCCTACTGCAGCACTTTCCTGGAGTTAGAATAGTGATTTATACCTGTACACTATCCTGCACTTTCCCTACTGCAGCACTTTCCTGGATTTAGATTAGTAATTCTTACCCCTAATCCATCCCACACTTTTCCTTACTGCTGCACCTTTTAGGAGTTAGAATAGTAATTTTTATGCCTACTCTATCCCACACTTTGCCTACTTCTGCACCTTCCAGGAGATAGAATAGTACATTTTACCCCTACAATTTCCCACAATTTCCCTAATGCTGCACTTTCCTAGAGTTAGAATAGTATTTATTACCTCTACACTGATTGTTTTCTTGTTTTTTGCTGTTTTTTTTGTTGTTTGGTCTTCTGGGACTTGTCTTTTGATTTGGTGTTGAGAAGGTTTATGTGAGTATCTGGAAAAATGAGAAAGAAACGGAAATGTCATTTTGTATTTCAATTTTTGTGATACAGTCAAAAAGGAGAACATTTCTGAACATAAGTTACATTTCACTTTATAGTACCTACCAACTTGAGTACACTTTCACTACTGCTGCACCTTCTAGGAGTTAGAATAGTAATTCTTACCCTACACTATCCCACACTTTCCCTACTGTTGCACCTTCCTTATTTAAAACAAATTGTATCTGCAAATGGTTTTTATCTTTTGTGATAAGAATATTTAGATGTACCAATGGATATTTCAGAATATTTGCTTGTTGCTATGTCTAAAAAAAATTGAGTATTTTTTAAATACCTTTTCTTTGAGCTGTTTTTTGGTTATCTTGGATTGCTGCTTTTTGGAAAGTACTTTATCTTTCTTCTTTTCGTTTGCTGATCTTCTTGTTCTTCTCTTTTGTGTGAGTTTAGTACTGGATAATTTTGCAAATCTAGATAATGACACAAATGAAAATGAGTATTGTTTTTTAAATGATATTTAGATTACTAAATGATGCCTTTAGACTTTCCTACACCTTTTCTATTGCAGTACGTTCTTGAATTTAGATTAATAATTGAAATCTCTACACTATTCTAGACTTTCCCTACTGCTACAACATCCTGGAGTTAAAATAGTCACTGATACCCCTATACTCTCCAGTACTTATCGTAAATGATGCATTTTCCTGGTTTTGGAATACTAAGTGAGAACCCTACATTATCTAGTAATTAATATCCTAATGCACCTTCACAAAAAAAGAACAGTTGGTAATATTCGGATGTATGACATGTGCTAAAAAATGCTTTGTAACAGTTGCATACTATAATATTCATATACTATCCAGCACTTACCCTAATGATGGTGTGGTTTGATTCTTTCAAAACTGGTATTTCTTGAAAATTTGTTGTTTTTGAAGATTCCTGTTTTGATTGTGAGATTTTACAAGAGTTACCAATTATTCTGAAACAAAAGAAATCATAAATATTGTAAGTTTAACATATAATGTCCTTACAATATTCAGTTATTAATCTATTGAAGCACATTTATTAATTTAGAACAGTAAGTTACATCTCTACAATATCCAGCAGTTACTCTACTGACAAACCATCTTGGAGTTTGAATAGTAAATGACATCTTTATATTGTCCAGTATTTACCTTATTAATGTAACTTTTAGGATTTGGAATACTAATGGATGCCTCTATACTATTCTGCATTTTCTCTACTGCAGCATTTCACAGGAGTTAGAATACTAATTGATACCTGTACACTATCCTGAATTTACCTTACTGATGCACGTTCCCAGAATTAGAATATTAAGTGATGCTCTTAAAGTACTCAGCATTTATCCGACTAAATTGAAATTTTGCTATTTGTCTTGCAGACTAGTTAGGTATGCTATTTGGGGTTAAGCTTACTTTCAATTACCTTTTAATGTTGATGTATTCTTTTTTGTTTTGATCCCGGATGATGTTCTGGTTTTTAGATGGCTTTCTTTGTTGTCAGCTCTTTCGGGTTTTTTCTTTTGGTCAGAGGGCTGCTGAAGATCACTTTCAGTATCTTAAAATATTAAAAAAATATGTAATGTCATTCTGTGTACTGCCTTATTAGATTAAGAAAACACCTATAATATTCATCATTTTTTCTTCTGTTCCACCTTCCTGGAGTTACACAAGTATTTGAAATTTCTACAACAATCTACCGTTTCCCTTCATCTGCACATTCTTGGTGTTAGAATAATATTTGATATTTGTATATCGTTTCACACTTTCCCTACTGCTGAATAATGATGGAGTTACAACAGTAATTGATTACCTTTATTAAAATTTGGTATCACTTATTACGTATTTATTTATGTAATGAAAAAATTATTTACCCTGTTTTTAACGAGACGTTTGTATTTCAATATAGTAAATTATTTCTTCAATCGTCCTTTTATTCTGTTGATAAAAACGATTTAAAAGGTATGCATTATAAAATGTTTTGATGTGTAAAAAAATAATAAATCATTTTTCAAAAAAGTATAAAAGTACCTGTAAATAAATGTTGAAGAGGAGTGTGGCTCTTTTAACAAAATGCTTTATTTGGAAACGTTGTTTTATCGACACAGTTTGTAGGAGTTGTTCTTTAAAAAAAAAAACAATTTACTGAGTTTAAACGAAAATTACATTAAAATTTTGTTTCGAATTTCATTTAACTGTTCTAAATATTTCATTTACATATTAGTCGAGTAAAATCTTTTTGGCATTTTTACTGATATACGTAGGTTTGTCGTTAGAAAGTCAATATTTTTATTTTAACCGTTTAAAATGCATTAAGCTAATATTTCGTTTATTCGTTTCACAAACTTACTTGTAGATCTGCGAAAAATGCCCCAAAGTAGGCTACTGCTGTTATCACGTTGAAGGGTCAGAGGGTCAGGTTTTGACTTCTGGTTACTCTGGGAGTTGTCAACCAACTGAATATAAAATGGTGTCTTGCTTGTATTTATAAGTTTTTGACAGGTACATCGTTTTTTTATAAAAAATACCTCGTTAGTAATCTATTTTAAAAATATATATTTTTTATTAATGTGGAAACTAATAATTTAATTTCTCGTGTGAAAAAGTGTTGTTTAGTGTTGTTTAGTGAATTTCGTTCCGTTTTGGCATCCATTTTGAAAGTATTGTTGTGGTATGGTTTCATGGAAAGAGTTAAAGGACAAATAAAGTATCTGAACATTTTAAAATGGTTTAAAATGGCGGCTGTGTGTTTGTATAATGTTTGTTTCTTCATAAATATGTTGTGATATTTGTAAAATACTTTTTTACTTAATCGTCGACCTGGTAAAGTATGTCATTTTTTAATAATATTAGTATTAATTTTAATACTCGAGTATTACTTTTAATACTCGAGTATTAATTAAAAAATCTTTAGTATTTCGTAATATTACGTTTCGTTTTTTACCCACATTTTAATACACTTCCCCACCCAAAACCCCTAATTTCCTTGTATCCTGTGCCAGGTTTTATTTGACAAAATAAAAAAATATATATATTTGCGTTGTAATGGTATGCATTTTAAAAGATATCGTTGTAATGGTAGTTTTTCTTAAATACACTAAATTGCGTCGTAATAGTATTCGTTGTTAAATAATGCGTTGTAATGGTATTTGCGTTGTAAAAAATGCGTTGTAAATGTATGCGTGCTAAAAGTATGCGTTGTAACGTCATACTTCCGTTGAGGCCTATCAGTCCCTTCAGGACCGGCAATGAGCGCGTCACCGCTACCTTCACAGGGGAAGTCGACTCACCGCCACGTCACCCACAGTTGATCCGGGCTTCTGCCTTATGCTCCCCGGTTTGTCAATGTCCGCAGCGCAGGTTCAGCGCAATCTCGGCATTCCGGGCCTCCGACCTCTGCTGCGCCAGGCAGCGCGAGTTGACGGGGCTCCGGCCAGGCAATCCGCCCACGTATTGTGCACCGATCTGCTTGACAGCTTACTTGCGTGCTCTAGGCAGCCAGTAGTTCCACAGGCGCAATTCAGCGGCTCGCCCAGCAACGGATGTCACCTTCACTGCCGGAGGTTCAGCTACTCCGCCGCAGTTGCCGGTCATCAGAGGAATATCCGGGCAGGTTCTTCCCGCTTACCGAGCAGCTCTAGCATCCGTTGGAGATGGAGTAGGCCCCTTCAGACTGGAACGCAAGGTTGCCACCGCCGCCATTTCACTAGGGAGGGCGGCCCTAAAGCTCTTTCCATCGCTGGCACTTTGTGGTCGCTTTTCATGCATTCCAGCTAAAGCATTCCGGGTGCAAAATCAGGCCTCCGTGCCGATGTTTAATATCCCTGGAAGCACGGCATCCCCAGGGCCTCCAGTCAGCTCTTTCCAGAGGTAAGACGTTGCCATTCAACAATCGACGTAGGTTGGGCAGTTTAAACTACCCTGATGCAGGATTAATTTGGATATTGTGGCGGCTGGTTGGAGCACTTGGTCTAAGCGGCCATCTAGGGCTTAGGCAAGCCCCGCCCCCATTACACGCGTATTGTTAGTCCCTCATTCAGTTGAGGTCCTGCTGACTTGTACCTGGACTCAGCATTTGACAAACATCCGACTACGTATGAGCAGAAAATCTTTGTGGTTGACAAAATTTCAGTCAGAGTATGCAATACGTTGAATGCCACAACACGTTTACTAATTGCAGACTGAGACAATGATGATTATGAAATTGACCATGATTGTATTGATATGATCAAGGTTTGAGCCAAACCAAGACTAGACATAGAGGAAGTGCCACTTGAACTGGCTGTGCAGAATGCACCATATCAAATGTAATTGAAGCATCATACTTCTGTAATGTAACTTCAGTATAAGTGGCAGAACTGATTTCTTTAACTAGAGCATGCTGGCTAATGAATTGAATGTTAAAAATGTACGCTGACAGCCAATATGGTTTTGGAGTGGTTCATGACTTTGGACAATTGTGCTACGGCAATCAAAATTGGAATGGACACTGGTATCTACTATAACCATTGGTTATATTTGAAAACCCTCATAGACGCTATGATCTTAATGATGCGGTGTATATTT
This sequence comes from Lissotriton helveticus, assembly GCF_964261635.1. Taxonomy (NCBI): domain Eukaryota; kingdom Metazoa; phylum Chordata; class Amphibia; order Caudata; family Salamandridae; genus Lissotriton; species Lissotriton helveticus. Next base: position 970,793,756 of record NC_136057.1, read on the forward strand.
TTTATCCGCCCCTTATCTAGCGTCATGGCATAGTCATCGGGTCATCAAAAGTGCTATATGCCTGCCTCACCCGAGGCAACCTCTGGTAAATGTAGAAGTGTCCAGAAGTATCAGGGACATCAACAGAGGGATGATGTGTAGAGCAGACAAAAAAGTAGTTAAAAAGCAGTGTCACACCAAAATCAGAATTTATTTTAAAGAGGTGGGCACTGGTAGTTAAAAAATGCTGCGATATATATGGTAACCGAGTTACTGGATTACCAGATGTCTCTAAAAGTAGGTTGACATGTTTCAGCTCCCCTTGGTCCAGCAGGGTCTGTGGAGCTTTCGTCAGGACAATACAAAAAAAGGCGAGGCGTCCGAATTTTGCCGAACCTTGAAGTTGAAAGCATTTTTTGACGGGTCTCCAACCCAACCCAATGAAGGAGATACTACACTGAGAAGAAAATCAAAATTCTCCCCACCAAATAGCGCAGTTCCGATAGAAATACTAACCTTCGAGCAAGCTATTTTGAAAGGGATTGACAATCTGGATAATAAGAAAAAAATGTATCAAAATCTCAGCAATAAGGAACGACGAGCCCTCGAGGAACTTAGAGATAATGACAACATAGTCATTAAACCGGCAGACAAGGGGGGAGGGGTGGTTATTCTGACAAAAGAAGGATATAACCAACAATGTCTAGCCTTACTGTCTGATGAGAACTTTTACAAAAGACTAGATTCAGATCCAACAGAAAGACTGGTCAATACCATCGCGATCATGACACATGAGGCAGAGGTCAATGGATGGATATCCAAGAAGGAAGCAGATTTTCTGACACCCAGAGGACCCAAAATACCATTCTTTTACTCATTACCAAAAACTCATAAAAACAAGCCCCCCCCACCGGGACACCCGATAGTCTCGGGTATTGGTTCGCTGCTGGATCCTCTCTCCAAGTTTGCAGATGAGTATCTGAAACCCCTAGTCCAGAAAACACCGACCTATCTGAAAGACACCCGAGACCTCCTGATCCAGATAGCCGACAAGGATTTCGACCCAAAGACTATGATTCTAGTTGGACTAGATGTCGAGTCCTCATACACCAGTCTGCCCCAAGATGACACGATGCAAATGCTTGAAGATCTCCTGTTTCTAGAAGACTGGCAACACAAGACCCCCCGCCATTTCATTTTAGAATGCTGCCGATTGGCCCTAAAAGAGAACTATTTTGAATATAACGGTCAACTCTTTTTACAGTGTCATGGGACCTCCATGGGCAGCGCCTTCGCTCCGTCGGTAGCTGGGTTGTACGTAAGCCAGTTTGAGCAGAAATTTGTTTTAAATGGCAACAATCCATACGCTTCCAGTATATTATACTGGAAACGTTATATCGACGATGTCCTGCTTATTTGGGATGTCAACAAAAACCTGACTACGTTCATGGAGTGGTTAAATGGAAGAGACCGCTGGCTCAAATTTACCTTTACCTCAAATAATCAAAGAATTGACTTTCTGGACCTAACAATTTTTTTCTGAAAATTGGAAATTAGAGACTAAGACTTACACAAAACCAACAGCTAAGAACAGTTTCCTATCGTACCTGAGCTATAACCCACGACCTCTCAGAGACAACCTCCCGTACAGCCAGTTCTTACGACATAAACGCAACTGGAGCAAAGACAGTGACTACAAACAGCAAGCGAAAGCTCTTAGCAACAAACTACGAGCTAGAGACTACACACCTGCAGTAATCTCTAAGTGCAAAAAACGAGCAAAACACCAGCCCCGAGAATGTCTTCTACAGAGCAATCATAAGGAACCGATTAAAGATCTTGTAACCTGTGTTACCACCTACTGCCCGGCAACTTATGATGTCCAAAAACTGATAAGGAAGAACTGGAGGATTATCACATCAGGCAACTTCAACTGGCCTAAGCCAAGATTCGCAAACAGGAGAACCAAGAATCTTAGAGATGTGTTAGTCCACACACGCCCAAGAAAAAGATTAATGAAATCCACCATCAGAGATGTGAATATGGCCCCTGTAAATAGGCCATTATCCCTGTGGGACGTGTGGGATGTGTAAATTTACCAACACTACTAAAACATTACAATATACCGAAAATTTGGTTTGGACTCAAAGACAACATACGAACTGTAATTCCACACATGTGGTATACTTAGTCACATGCCCCTGCCAACGACAATACGTGGGGATGACCTGTAGAAAGGTGAAACTACGTATAGGGGAACACAGGAGTAACATTAGATTAAAGAAGAATACAACAAAGCTCTGTACTCATTTTGTAGAAGCAGGACATTCATGTGATGATTTAAGATGGACCATCTTGGAAATGCTCCATGATAAAAAGCAGAATGCAGAACAGATACTGTTCGAAAAGGAACAAAGGTGGGTGAACCGTCTCAGAACCCACATATCAGGGATGAATGACAATATTCCATGGCACCAGTTTTATTAATCTGGCTTTACATGAGTTAACGCTATCCGCCTAAAGGCTAGCAGGATGTAATTGGCATCAAGATGATACATTCCAAGTCAAGTATGTTTTTCTTGCATTTTGATATTCTTGTTAGTTTTAGAATATGCTATGATACATCATAACTCCAGTTTTTCTATACAGTAATATGTACCTCCATTTATCCCCGTGTCCATACTAATGTGAACGCGCTAATGTTTGAGCCGTTCTGTGCTTGATCAATGTTATAGTGGGGTCTGAAGGAGATTCTATTCAGATGATAATATCAATCTTCCTTTTACATTTCGCTGCAACTATTTCCTCTGGCAGCGAATTAAACCAACTAGTATTTCCAGAATGATCTGCTGAAAATACCTAATGAATATTACCGAAGCCATCATCTGGTAACTTCATTTTATAAAACTGATAATAACCCGATGGCTTGATACCAATTGCGAGTATTAATATAGTTTTACTTTTGGTGCCACCATCTTGGAGGTATTCTCGTAGCCCTCAGTTAGTCCCTCTTCTATCTTTTTGCCTTTTGTTAAAGACGTGAGGGAGTGGCCGCCCCCACAACCAGGGGCAGAGTCAGCATAAGGAGAAAAGGATCTCCTACACGTGGGTAAGAATGGCGTTCTTTAACAACATAACTGCCGTTTAGTTCTTTCCGTTTTTAAAGGCTCAATGGGGCTATGTTAGCGAACTCTTCTTATATCTCCATTACCGCAGCACGGACCACTTAAAAGCGACCGTCTGCACCCTGATGAGGAAGAACTAACCCCTAACAAAGGTATTTACTCCGGATACACGCTGACAGTATGTATGTGGTAATTATTCTTGTAGATCGCTGTGCCCCGCTTTATCAAATTGAGCAGGCTGTATAAAGTCCGAACACGGGATTCTGTGCAACTGGGGAATGATGTATTACATTGTATTCTGCGCTACCGACGTGTGATGTTATACACAGAGCCACGCACGATCTGATAAGTTATAAATGAGCCACATTTCACAGACTTTGGCAGATGTATAACATTGTAATTTGCGCGACTGGTATATGATGTCAAAAACTAAGAGTAATGTATGCTCGGATAAGCTTTAGATGAGTCACATTTCACAGACTTTGGCAGACTCTCACGATATGCTAACCCATTCAACCTCCAAGTGAGAGATATGCCCCTCGTATAAGACCCTTTTGTAATTTTGTTCGATTGTCGCAAACAGTGCCTAGACACAGACCCATTTGCTCTTCTCTTCTTAGCTCTATTCTGTTCCAGTGCTTACAGTGTTTTGCACATCAGCAAATAATGTTTTTTGATAAATTACAATGATTGTTTGTATTTGTGCTATATGTAATTGTGATTTTCTCACCGAAAAGTGTGATGTTGGTTTATGTTCCCTTAATGCAGGAAGTTCAGTATGAGAATCTCATACAAAACAATGGAAACGACACAAGTTGTGTGAGTACCGCCTTTTTTTGTATTGTCCTGACGAAAGCTCCACAGACCCTGCTGGGCCAAGGGGAGCTGAAACATGTCGACCTACTTTTAGAGACATCTGGTAATCCAGTAACTCGGTTACCATATATATCGCAGCATTTTATAACTACCAGTGCCCACCTCTTTAAAATAAATTCTGATTTTGGTGTGACACTGCTTTTTAGTCTGCTCTACACATCATCCCTCTGTTGATGTCCCTGATATTTCTGGACACTTCTACATTTACCAGAGGTTGCCTCGGGTGAGGCAGGCATATAGCACTTTTGATGACCCGATGACTATGCCATGACGCTAGATAAGGGGCGGATAAAAAATATACACGCATCATTAAGATCATAGCGTCTATGAGGGTTTTCAAATATAACCAATGGTTATAGTAGATACCAGTGTCCATTCCAATTTTTATTGCCGTAGTATCTAGCCAGGGGAACTGAATGGACTTCTACTCCTCTTCCCTCCTTCCTGATGAATGACTTTGGACAATTGTGGTCACAAACTTGTTTCATAACTTCTTTTGGTACCCCATTTCAAAATTCAAAGCACATTTTGAGCCTATTGGAAGCATTGCAGCTACCAAAATAAATTTTAGCTAGTGTGCTGCTCCCAAAAGTGGAGATGATGTTGCCACCTTATGCAATGGTATGCAGATGAAGTTGCAAAGTACTGTGGTATTGAATATGCTGCGCCTAATTCAAAAGATAAATGTAAAAATGAAAATGACAATGGAAATTGTTTCTTTTCATCTTCAGCTCAGGATTTGAGCGAGCTTGCAGAGCTACAAGAAGACCAAAAGATGGAAAAGCGACAGTTGGTACAAAAGATCTACGTATGGTTTGGATGACAGCTAAAAACAATATGTTTTACTTAGTTCAATGTTCTCACCAATGTCAAGATTAATATAGTCCTACACATATGGGTTGCGATACCATGGCCAGGCTTTTTTATTAATTACTGGTTTAGAGCTGTAGCTGAAAGTTTGTGTCAACGTTGTGTTACCTGCCAGCAATTGAACACTGGGAAGAAAACATTAGCGACAAAGTGTCACAGAGGAAAGTGTGAAGGCCCGGTCACAAGAATTCAAATAGACTTTTTTGTCCAGATGCCTGTTCACATTAATCCAATATACATTTGAGTGATTGTATGTCTCTTCTTGGGGTGGGTCCAGGCCTACCCAACAAAGCGATGTGATATCTTCACAGTAGCTAAACTATAATTGAGGGAATTAATCCCCAGATTTGGTATGCCATCTTCTGTACAATCATGTAATGGAACTCACTTTAAGAGTGAGATTATTAAGTGACTGTATACAGCCTTAAAAATTGAGCAGTCGTTACAGATCAAAAGCAGTGGAGTTATTCAACGACACACTGAAGTCCAAGTTTGAGAAGGAGTGTAGCTCAACATCCTTAATACGGCCAGATGTTGTTCCACTTGTACTGATGAGCCTCAGGAATATTCTAAATAAAAAGACAGGAGTTTCTGCTCAGGGGGTGTTACTGGGAAAGCCATGAGAATTTCTTGTATCCCCTTACCTTCACAAGTGACTCTAAGTGATGATAGTATATTTTGGACCGCTACAAACGTCTGGCTGGTGTAGTATGTTCCGTCTCTCATCAGGTGAATTTGCCCACACCTTCACCAAAAGAATAATTGGGTAACAGACTTCAGTCTGGTGACAGGGTGATGGTGAAGAAACAAATGTTCAGAATCCCACCTAGAGCCAAAGGGGAAAGGCCTGCATCAAGTGATCCTTGTGACTAATATTGCTGTGAAACGTGCAGACTTGCCACGGTGGATCCACGCTTCTCACACGAAAAGAGAGAAGACTACAGATGAAGAAGTAAAGACAAAAAACACTGAAAAATTTAATTTTCATTTTTACATTGGTCTTTTGAATTAAGTGCAGCATATTCAAGTTCACGATGTCAAGTTCGAGTTCTCAGCATGGATCCACTGGGAGGGGGTGAAAATCTTGACAGTCAAGCTGCTCAAGAACAAAAAGAGAGTGAGAACAAAAAGCAAAACCCAGAATTTCAGAATCAAAGACAGAGGCGGAAAATTAAAATTTCAGAATTCCTCATTGAAAATCTAATTGTTCCAGCATTATCAGCGCTTGTTAGGTGAAGTGGAAAGTGATGATGAGAATCCAGCAATAGTCATAAGTGAATCTGAGGATTAAAATGTGAATGTGTATCATGAAGCTAAATGGCCTTGGAATGTGAGGGAGAAAACAAGTATTCAAGAAAGTCCAAATAGCAGAAACAATTGAGAGTCAAAGCAAACAGAACAAAACTGTAATGAGAGTAAAGCTGAACACCCAGTAGCCAAAAGATCAACAAGAGGATGAGTTCCAAATAAAAACTATACAGCTCTTGAAAGAATTTACTATGCAAAAGTTGAGCCGGATTTGGAAGTCATCAAATTAACAGTTTATTTTTGAAGAACTGCCAATAACATGTTATGCATAAAAACTGGGAAAGATTAATACTGAATAGAATCTTGATGAATTGTTGAACTTTGTTTGGGGGAAAAAATATGTTGAAAATTTTACATTTTAAGCTTGCACTGTGGTCATATTGAGAGTCTTTTTGTTTAGTATCGTGGGGATCCATTCGAAGATAGTTAGTTTTCTTGGATTCTCACAGAATTTATGAACTAACACATTTGAAACAACTGAACTTTGATTTTGTACCTTAAAATGAGTAGTTAAAATGTTGTTTTACATTGGAAATTATCTTAGAAGAAATGTCAATCAGCAATCAAAGATTCTTGTAAATGTTAGTAATAGCTTTCTAAATGTTATTTAAAATGTTATTTGGTTTACTGATTAGTTTGATTTTGGCAGCTGGGTATGTCTCACCTCGGATTGAAAATGTTGAATCAACTACTACACCAATTAGCATAATAGACATGAAGGTTATATGTAATTTTAGAGAGAATGTATATTTTAATTTATTACTAAAATGTGTAGATATTTTGAAAATTCATAAGTGTTATATAAGCAATAAGCAATTTCCTTCGGCTTCTGTCTAGGAGTGTGTGATATTTTTACATATTCCTTTTGACCTATTCTCTTTCATGTAACTTTTGTTTAGTTTTCTTCATGATCAAAAGTTCTTGAAACCTTCTCTTACTGGCCACAATGTCTCTTTTGGTGATCTTCCTGAAATAAACAATTTAGACTTTACTTCTAAACATTTGAGATTGATAATGCAAATTAATCCAGGACATAGCATGACTAATAAGTTTGTGTGTAAGTTGAATAATTTGGAGAGTTAAATTATTACCGAATATATTGCAAGATAAGAAAAAATCAGTAGAAATTGGGAAGTAGCAAGAGAGACTAAGTTGCCAGAAAAGGCTGAGGAGAAATTCAGGAATTCTAGTATTTATCCTAGGTTGAAAGTCAAGCAAGAGAAGTGAGGAGTGATGAGCAAGGTGAATGAGAAATCTCAAAATATTGAGCCAGTAGAAATGGTTGGAAATAGAGTGATCAGTTATGTTGTTTATGAGTTTTTGATTAGTGAAGAACCACTACTTAGAGGAATTTGCTATGTTTTAACAAAACTGCTTATTTTTCCTTCGATGTAATTGGGTGGGAAACTGCTATATTGCTTTAGTTTTTCCGTGAGTTTATCATGTGAATAAAATGAATTAAAAGGACGATATTGGGCTTAAAAGAGTACGGTGTGATTTTGGATAAGCCCTGATGGATATGTTGGGTGTTTTAATTCTTCCTGTTGGCATGGCTTTAAATTATATGAAAATAAGAATGGGGTCTACTTCGGTGGAGCCTGTGGCTATTAACACTACAGGTGCATTAACCAGTATGAAGAATTAATGGCTTCTACGTGCTATGGTGATGCAAAATTGCCTTGCTTTGGACATTTTTCTTGCGAATGAGGGCAGTCTGTTGAGTGCTAAGGGTTCAACAGTGGTGCACATACATTCCTGACAATAGCAAGCATATGAAAAAAAAGTATGAATATTACTATTATTTTGCATGAGGCAAAGGTTCTTGAAGAGTATGGTGTGTGGGAGAACGTCAGCTCATGGTTTAGTGAGATTGGGATTACAAAGGTTGGTGAATAGTTTGGTGATCTAGATGGAAACATGACTCGGAAAATCTTAACTCCATAAATAATTCTTCTTTATGTAACGAGTCTCATTGTTTTACTTACATTTTTATAAAATAATGTATTTTAAGGAGGGTCTAAAATGTGGGTGTGATAAGAAGGTGTTGGCGACAAGAAAAAGAGAGGTGATATTGAACTGGAAAACATTAAGACACAAGCTGATGAATATATCAAGGTTTTGCAAGAACCTGAAAATGCTCAAAAATCTGTTTGGTAAATAGAGTACTGTGAATTGTAATGGGGAAATGTTAGTGAATTCTCAACTAATAAATAATGACTGCTTAGCATGAATGATTTGCATTTCTATCCAACTTGCTGCATTCTAGAGATCTGTGTTTCCTTAAATTAATTAAACTAGGACCCGACTTCATTTTGAAATTCAAACGTGACCATGTTTATATTCTTACTGGCTCCACATGATGCAAAATGTGAACTGAAATATTATTAGACACAACATGTTTTTTGATTCTTGAATGAGATGTTTTTTTTGGTAAGCTTCGGAGGAAGCTTTTCCTCTCAAATTTTACTGTTCAAAATTCTTCCTCCTTGAGGCTCAGTGAGCACATTCATTTCATAAGTGTGTCATTGTTATATGTGTAACTAGATTTGTAGTGTCACATCCGATAACATTAGGGCAAACAAGAACTGATTATTATTCATTTAGGCAATGGAATCAGGAAATGTATTTTATTCTGCATTTTGATTTGGTGAGCCTATTTAGCATTTTCCTCACTTTGTGCTGACTGACTGTGTGATGTTTACTGAGTATTTTGCTATGAAAGAAGACCCATTCTGGAGGTAAATCTTTTTAGGGGCACATTTCCTCTGATATATTCTTGAGGACAACCCCGTCCTTGATCCTGTTTAGGCACTTTATCTGTAGATTATCTGATTAGGTAATGTCAACACACCATCAGACTTCTACTCATCAAAGCAGCCATGCATCCCACAGCAAGACTGAACTTGGATTAAATAAAATATGACAGCCCCCCAATCTTGAAGGATCTTCACTGGCTTCTCCTAAAAGCTAGAATCAAAGTCAAACTCTACAGTTTAACATACACACTACTCCACTTAGTTGGCCCATTTACCTATCAGACTTCCTGAAAATCTCTGGTGGCACAGGAGAATCACGCTGTAAGGACTCTCTTGCTCTTGAACCCTGAAATTCCAAATGACGCATGCTCAAAGGCAATCCTTTCCCAGATCCACACCCACAATTTGTACACCATCCCAATCCTTTTAAGAACAGCTACTGATATCCTTTCTTTTTGGAAAAATATCAAAACCTATGTATTCAAAAATACCTTACTTAAGAACTTTCAAGATAAGCTACCTAACCTCAGGAAAACATCATCTCCCAAGACTTTACCTATAAGTTATACCTCCCCAAATTGGTGGGCCTACAAGGAGTAGTATGTCACACAAGCAGATGTTACATTGACGATTCTTCACGAGGTCTCCCTCCCGCCCATCCCATTACGCACTTCTCTTTCTGTTTAGTAGATTTTTAAATGTTGTTGTAAGTTTATCACGTAAAATCAGTTAATGTTACATGTAAAGTGCCCTAATACAAAAGGGTGAAGTAGCGTTATAGAAAAATATTTTTTAAATGTGTGCCCTGTAAATAGTGTACTCTCATTAGCACCTCATTTGAAATGCTAGCATTAGTATTGAATATTGGAATCCTCAGATCTGTACTTTAATTGTGACTTCTACACTTGACAAATGTGTAACTCTGCACAAACTACTTGCTCCGTGCCAGTATTTATTCATATGATAATGCAAATCGGTAAAAAAAAAACAACTATAGATTATGCACCCCACACTTTACCCCTGCCTTCTATGACCTGGTCTTAGGGTGACCTGTAATACTGCATTATTTTATGTGCAGCACCTCATGCTTACCGCCTGGTTGAATGAACATGTTCTTTATAAAGATCTTTCCTGCTCACAAAAGCTAGTTACATGCTGCAACAAATAACGTGATTAAATACATTAATGAATGGAGTCACCTGTCCCTTTATTTCTAGCATAAAGGTGTGGTGTCCTACCACAACGTACATGTGCATTTTTAAAAATAATTTGAAAATACTTTGATGCACAATACATAAAGAATATAGTAGAAGTGCTTTTAGCTCTTTGTCTGGTATTATCCTCTTAAAGAATCACTTTCATTGTTTCCACAGCATTGCAGGATCATTTGGGGTTTGTAAGGAGACACTGTTGAACATTCTGAATTTTCATAAAGCAATGAAAGTACTGAATGATACAACAGCATGCACAATCAGAAATATACACATATGCAAAACGACAAAAATCATATCAGTACCACCAATTTTTGGGGTTGGATAATTCTCTCCTTAGCTCCTCTTGAAGCGATAAACGTATGAACGTCTGCTGCAGGGTGTAGGAACCTGCCTCTGTATATACTATAGCAAAATGAGGTATAGTGTGCAGAGTCCAGTGGAATCCAAAAGGTAGGCAGAGGTAAAAGTAGATAGCACCTTACTCTCTATTTGTCGTAGTGTGGGCGAGCAGTAAGGCTTTATCAGAGGGTAATGTTAAGTATTTGTTGTACACACTCAGGCAACAAATAATGTCACACGCTCAAAGACTGAACTCAGACCAATTTGTTTGTATCAAAAATATTATTAGGTTATTTTATTTCTAGAACCAAGCCAAGCCTGGTGCAGGTAAGTGAAATAATACTTTGCAAAATCTTACACAATGTTTTAATAATAATCCACATTTGTAAAGCGCACAATCACCCGTAAGGGTCTCTAGGCACTGGGGGCAGTCGGGAAGATTAAGCAAGCTATTGCCCAGAGTCACATGGTGCTGGGCTAATCTGCCGTCCGTGCCGGGGATCGAACCGTGATCCCAAGATTCCGGAGTCAGTCGCCCTAGCTGCGGCGCCACACCACAGCTGAATGCAGGTTGAAATGCAATTGGTTGAATTACAGGTAAGTGGACAGTTTAAAATTACGGTTAGTTACTTTGCAGATTACTGTGCACGTTACTATTTTAGAGCCCTTTTAAGTTACTTTTTCTAATCAGTGTGATGTGCCTAGATATCACACTGAGACATTTCTTAGACAAAAGGTAAGTACTTCACTTTTTGTACATTTGCAGTTTTTCAATGTTTTATACAAACCAACTCCACGCTTAGAAGAATTTTAAAGGAAAAATAGTCAATACAATCCTATAGAAAGAAAGGAAGTTAACGGTTTGCAAGTAAGTACTTATTTGTGGGAGTTGTTATTCTGGGGTTAGAACCAGGGTTCCCCCAAGGTCAAGGATGCACTCTCTCAGAACACCCTCAGTGGCACTAGGGCGGCTGGGTGCAGAGTGCTGAGGCCCAATGTTATCCAATGGGGGATAGAGGGCCTCTGGTTGGTGGCTGCTCTCCAGCCAGCCACAAGGTTGTTGGAGCAAAGCTCCATGTGTTAGGCTTATGGCAAATGGGTATCCGAGTTAGCACACAAGGTGCACCCGCAGCGACACAGGGGGCAGCTGGGTGCAGGATTGTGTTTTGATGTTGGGTGCCCTGTTGTTTTCAATGGTTGCCAGTTTTGAATTTTAGCCGCAGGCTCGGTCCAGGAAGACTTCCAAGAGGAACCAACAGCTGGGCAGGTAAGTTGGAGGGCTCTGGACGTAGGTGCACCTCGGATTCTTTTCTCCAAGGTGCAGGGCGGCTGGATGCAGGGGTCTCTTTTGAGGTCAGATTTCATCTCACCAGGCCACTCGGTTGGTTGGGGGGTCTCCGTGCAGAGGCTGCAGGCGACATCAGAAAGTCCTAGAGGGGTCAGCGTACTGTGGACTAAGACTCTGAAGCACGGGGGACCACGATGGTACCGGTCCACTCAGACTCGGGCCATAGGTGTCGGGTGCAGTGGTGGTTCCAGGCGTCAGGTTTCTTTGTCCTCAGCAGGCTCTGAGTTTTTCTTGGCTGTTTCTTTTGAACAGAGCTGCTGTTCACAGGAAATCTGGTCTTTGTTGAAGGCAGTCAGTCCTCCCAGGGGTTCGGGAGGTCACTGACTGCAGGACAAGGTGACTTTTGGCACCGGTTCTCTGGAAACTGCAGATGAGCCGGTAGGGCTGGGGCCAAGTCAGTTCTTCTCTGCAGTCTCCTCTGCTGGGCGTCTTCTTTCGTCCTTCTTCTTCTTAGGTTGCAGGAATCCATCTTCGTGGTTCGCCTAAATACTGTATTCAGGGGGTGTTTTAGTGGTCTCAAGGTCAGTAGCCAATGGGCTACTGACCTTAGGGTGACTACACCCTTGGTGTGCTCACCCCACGTGGGGGAGTGGGCACAATCCCTAATCCTGATTGGAGAGTGCCAGCCATCTGCAAGATGGAAGGCACTGAGGAGTGGGCTTCACCTCGAATCCCCCACCTGAGAGGTGAGGTTGGCAGAGGTGGTCACACCTTCTGGGCTGTGCTAATTTTTCCTGCCAGCCATCTAGCCGAAAAGGAGTGGAGACAGGAAGGAGGCCTGCTCCTGATAGCAGAAGATGCTGGGGGTCGCATTACAAAGGGGACAAGGCCTTTGAAGCTCTCCTGCCACACATGGCTGTTTCTGACCTGGGGGAGGTGTAACCACCTCTACTCAGGAAAGGCTTTGTTTCCGGGTTCAGGGAGCGAAGGCTCCCTCCCCAGGGGACCAGTAATATGTCATGTGGTGGGAGGCTGGTGTGTACCAGTCAGGGAACCCACCAGAGGCTGGTTGTTTTTCAGGCGGCATCTCTAAGATTCCCTCTGGGTGCATTTTTCATTAAATCTCACACTGGCATCAGTGTGTATTTATGTGCTGAGACGTTTGACACCAAACTTCCCAGTTTTCAGTAAAGCCATTATGGTGCTGTAGAGTTCACAATGACGAACTCCCAGCACCATATCCTCTTAACGGCAATACTGCACTTACAATGTCTAAGAATTGCTCTAGAAACTGTAGGGGTACAGGTCTTGTGCACTTGTACCCTCACCACTGGTATAGTGCACCCAGCTAGAGGGGTAGCTGACCTATGCCAGGGCGGTGGGTTGTAGACATGACACACGGGGATGTGTGTCATGTCGACTCTTCACTTTGTTCTCCACCAAAGCATTCAGCCTGCAATAGCAGTGTGTGTGTAAAGGTACAGGGCCTCTAAGGGTGGCACAATAATGCTGCAGCCCTTAGAGGCCTTCGCTGGCCACAGTGCCCTTGCTACTCATTGTACCTTTTACACGGGACTCAAATGTGGTCAGAGAGGTGCCAACTGGGGTTACAAGGTACAGTTGGGGGAAAGAACACACGCTCTGGGAACCTGATTGGCAGGGACCCAGGGCAAATCAAGTCAAAGTGCATCAGTAGTCTGGCAAAAAGTGGGGGGTTACTGCAACAGAAACCCAGCTTCCTACACAGGGAGTGGTACAGTGGAACATGTTGAGTAAACACTGTCAAGAGCCCAAAAATTAGCAGGCATGAAAGAGCAGTCCATGCACAAATCTACAAGGCCTGACATTTATAGCAAAGGCAATTACCAATTCTCCCATAGCTCCATCATCAGGGCTTGACCCCAATGGAAGCTCCAGCATTCATAATATTTTGTGGTATGTCTGCTGAAGTTGACCTGACACTTATTCATCATCAGGGCTTGATCCAACAGGATGTTCCAGCATCCATAGTTTTTGTGTTCTGTCAGATGAAGTTGATGCTGTCAGGCAGTGGAATACTACCAAACAGCATTGGACCACAACTACTTTGTGTGCAGTCTTTTTTACACTGCAGGCTGAAATTCTATCTCACTCACTGAAAGCCAGGCAAGGCACCTTCCTAGCTATTCTTTCCCTTATGCTGGGTTCGAAAATGTACGTTTGGCAGCTTGATTTTTTCCCTACAGGCTGTGCATCACTTAACAGTCAACATGAACATGCAAGCAGGTGTATAAAAAAACATACAAATACCACTAAATGTTTAACAGAAAACGTCGGACGGAGTAACCTCACTAGTGTGGTGTAATGCATTGTACAATTACATATGTGAAAAAGCAAGCCTTATGTTGGCACATGCTCTCCTGCTATGCCTGCAATCAAAAGTCTTTTGGCATGCTGAAAATTAAATCTTACATGACATCATTTTCCCCACCAGATGTCACAATTTCCACCCCGTTTATAACTATGATGAACAGCTTCTTTATTATGTTACATCCCTTAATATACCAAGCAAGCCAGCCTTCCACCACTGAGTCAATGTCACCTCGTATTTTACTCTAAGGCTCTAGCTAAAAGTACTCCTGAGATTGCGATTATTTTCTCATCCAATAAAATCGCAAATTATTAAGTGGAACGAATAGCACATATTGTTGGGAATGTATTCTTGTTGACTCGAGCTGTCACGAGCGTTCAGGCATGTCTGGCTGCTCGTGACAAGCTCGTGTTGTTGTACCAACTTGTTATCTTTTGAAACATCGAGAATGTTATCATTGTACCACATCTGTTGAACTGACATTACTAGCCTAAACCTTAAGACGTGAGCACCTAATAAACTCCGTCTCTGATCTCAACTTACTTCGTGTCCTTCCTTGACTTTCCTACACTGGCGACGAGCGGGAACTGCATCACCTGCATCTAAAGACCATTGGATTAATAATTTATTTTTATTTTTCCGGGATTTTATTGGGAAATTACCGGCGCTACCAGAACAGCGTTGGATTATAGCTGTTTAAAAGGAAGCTGAAGGACCTTTGGATTGTTGCGTTTTAGAAGGAAGCAGAAGGACCATCGTTTGTTTAACCACTTGGCTGCTAAGGGGTGTGTGCGAGGTCCATTGACTTTCCATTGAAATCAATGGAAAGTCCATGACGAGTTACCCTTGTCATTAGCGCTGAAGGGGTTAAAGAATCGAAAAATTCCACTTTTCTTACTTTTTCACTTTGGTGGCATCCTTCGAATCGGTGCTGCAGAAGTCCGTGCACACCATTCTGAATTGCGCAACTCTACGTTCTGTCATCGCGCGATTTCAAGCCAACGTGACGTTTTGCATCATCGCGCACGACTACGTTCTATCATCGCGCGACTTCAAGCCAACGTGACGTTTTGCATCATCACCCACGAGTGTCATCACGCAACGTTGCTAAGCAACCCAGTGCCGGTTTTTCTTCGCGCAAACGGGAACCATTATACGAAATTGATCGTTTCTTCTTCTAAAGTACTGTGGATATCCTGCTACCCTCAGTTATCGAACTACTGGAAATTCAACCAAAGATAACTATAAGCAAATTCAAAATAACTTTAAGTTATTATTGTTTTTTCCTTTCCTTCTTTAAGTGTGTTGGACAATTTTAGTCACTATTTATTCGCATTTTACACACATTTATGACTTACAGTGCGATTGTGTAAATTTTTTTAAGTGCTTATACATATTTCAATAATAGTTATATGTGCATATCAATTTCCTCATAGTATATAAATAATTAAGGTAACATGTCTGGCATTGTACCACCACCCTCATTTTTGTCAGCACCTGGAGAGCCACCCATGGCTTGGGAGATTTGGGAACCTGTCTTTTTGGCCTATGTTGAGGTGTTAGAAGAAGGGGAGTGTGAACCAGAAAGGAAATTGTCCTTATTAAAACATTGTTTAGGCGGCATTGCTTTGAAGGAATTTAAAACTTTACCTGTTTTAGTGAATCCTGGAAACATAAATGTGTATGAATATGCTTCACAACAGTTATGTTTGAGATATGGGAAAAAGAAGAACGTGGTCATGTGGAGGTTTATATTTTACTCTCGAAAACAACGTTCTGATGAACCTGTTGAAGATTTTGTATCAGCCTTAAGATCATTGGCTGTAACTTGTGATTTCGAACATATCTCTTATGAGCAAGTATTAAGGGACCAGATTTTAATGAGAACTAATAACAAAAAAGTACAAGAACGTCTTTGGACAACCTCTGATATGTCTCTCAATAATGCTATAGATATTGCAAAGTCTATAGAACATTCAGAGAAGTTTGTTAAAGAAATCAGGGGTAATGATAAGAGTGATGTTTTCAGTGTATCTAAAGACAGGGATAAGTTTAAGAAGAGTTTTTCGCAGAGAAATGATTTTTTTTCTAGGACCGATAACAAATATAAGAATCAGAAAAATGACAAGAGAACCTCTAAACTATTGTGTTTTAGGTGTGGAAGTGATGGACATTTAGCAGATAGTAAGAGTTGTCCTGCTCTAGGCAAAACTTGTTCAAAGTGCTATAAAAAAGGTCATTTTACAAAGTATTGTAAATCCACACCAGGGAAGACGAATTGTGTACACGAATGCTGTGAAGAGTTTCAATCAGATGACGAAGGAACTTTTCAAGTTAACACCGTTATCAATGTTTGTGAAGATGGAGATTGCACAAAATTTCCATCTTGTATTATAACCATTGATAATGTGAGTTTAGAAATTTTTGTAGACTCGTGTGCTTGGTACACTTTAATTTCCTTAAATGTCTTTAAAGATAAATTTCCGAATAAGAGTCTAATTGACTCGGATATTTCCCCTGGTGGTTATACGGGTCACAGAATTGACTTAATTGGCTATTTCATAGCAGACATACAATTTTCTGGGAGCCACATTTCAGGGAAGATTTATGTGTCAAGATCTGGTCTGTCACTTTTGAGTTGGCCACACCAATTTCAATTGGGGATGAAAATTGATCCCAGGGCTGATCCTCCCGTGTATGTGGTGCAACCTGTGAGTGTATCTAGTGTCACTGAGGACAGTTCTTTACTTATTGAGAATTTACGCCAATCCTTTCCCACTGTGTTCAGTGGTACCTTGGGTCGATACAAGGGTTTTGAACATGTCATCAGATTGAATGAGAATGCCATTCCTGTAAGACATAGAGTAAGGAATGTTCCTTTATCCTATAGAGTTAAACTTAAGGATATGCTAAAGGATTTATGTGAGAAGAACATCATTGAACCTATAGAGTCGTCACCTTGGGTTTCTCCGATTGTTATTTCGATTAAGTCCAATGATGAACTTAGGCTATGCATTGACCTTCGCAGTGTAAATAATGCTATTTGGGTTGATTCACACCCTTTACCAAACCTCCATGAGATGGTGTCGACATTGGCTGGTGCACAAGTTTTTTCATGTGTTGACCTAGCCAGTGCTTACCACCAAGTTGTACTTGCTGAGGAGTCCAG
Source organism: Lissotriton helveticus (assembly GCF_964261635.1). Lineage (NCBI taxonomy): Eukaryota > Metazoa > Chordata > Amphibia > Caudata > Salamandridae > Lissotriton > Lissotriton helveticus. Next base: position 970,811,030 of record NC_136057.1, read on the forward strand.
AAATATCACTGCCTTTATCACACCTGAAGGGTTATATAGGTTTTGTCGCATGCCCTTTGGACTGGCAAGTGCTGCCTCCGTGTTCCAGAGGCTAATGAGAGATACCCTGGAAGGTTTGAGTGGTGCCATAGCATTCCAGGATGACATTTTAGTGCATGGGAAGGATGACAATGAGCATGACAATAATCTAAGGAGTGTGATCGCTGCATTAGCACAGAAGGGCCTTACACTTCGCCTTGATAAATGTAAATTTAGGCAAAAGGAGGTAGAATATCTTGGACATACAATTAGTGGAATGGGAATCAAACCAAAGAAGAATCATATTAAGAGCATTGTGGATGCTCCTGTGCCTACGTCAAAAGAGCAACTTGTGGCCTTTTTAGGTCTCATTGAGTTCTACGCTAAGTTCATCCCAAATTTCTCAATGAAAGTTGATCCGTTCAGATGTCTTTTGAAAAAAAACGCAGTTTGTTTGGACTGATGTAATGACACAAGCTTTTGAATCCTTAAAATTGTTTATTGTGAATGCCCCTTGCTTAAAACCTTTTGTCATTGGCGTGAAATGCATCATCATGGTGGACGCCAGTTCCTCCGGTTTAGGTGGAGTTCTCTTGCAGAAAGATTGTGAAAAAGAATGGGTTGTGGCCTATGCATCAAGGGCTTTACGTGATGCTGAAAAGAATTACTCAGTTATAGAAAGGGAGTTACTGGCATGTGTTTGGGGTGCTGAACATTTCAGACCTTTTTTGTGGGGGACTAAATTTTTGATAAAAACCGATCATAAGCCATTGGTGTACCTCATGGCTCCAGGTGGAGGAAGGACTATGTCAGCACGCCTTGCAAGATTAGCTTCTAGGTTGCAGTCTTTTCAATATACAATTGAATATGTTCAAGGAAAGGCGAATGTTCATGCAGATTGCATGTCCAGATTGATTTCCGAATCTGATGTTTCGGGAGTTGTGCATGAAGAAGAGTGTGAGGTTACTTTCAATTTTAAAGATGTCAATTCTGTTTGTAGCGAACGATTTTCTTTACAGGAGGAAGTTTGGATGGAAGAGATGGATAAAGATTTGGAGTTAAGCAGTGTGAAGAAGTACATTATACAGGGTTGGCCTGAACAGAGGAAGTTGTCCGGGAACATGATGGGTTTTTTTAAGGTTCAGGAGAATCTTGCGGTGGAAAATGGTTTGATTCTTCGTGGCGACAAGATTGTTCCACCCTTTCAACTTAGGAATTCTCTACTTGAAATTGCGCATGAAGGACATCTGGGGATTTCCTTTACCAGAAGGCGTTTGAAGGAGTCTTTCTGGTGGCCAGGCATTGACTCGTGTGTAGAGCATTTTGTGCGAAAGTGTACCCAGTGTTCTAACAGCGATAAATCAGCAGTCGCTTTACGTCCTGAGCCATGTCCCATTGATTTACCCTTAGGTCTCAACTTTCTTCGTGTCCTTCCTTGACTTTCCTACACATATTAGGAGTTTTCACAGAAGACTGGTCCACAACATTGGAATTTTGGTGCTTTTTACACCAACTGCAAGCCCTGGTATTCACAGGGCATTTGTTCCAAGTGAATTCCGGCATTTTTGACATTCCAAAATGTACCTTGAAAAAATTGTCGGGTGCAAAGTGTGCGCGAAATTCCAAGTTTCGATATGTGTCTTAACAGATGCTACTGCACATAACAGAAGTCATTAAGCACATGTAACTGGGGCCTAAGTGATCTTTCCAACAATTTACTTTTATGTAATCACTTCAGCAGTTGTCACACCAGTATTTCATGGCATCACATTATCATAACACCCAATTCATAATGGAGCGAACATTCTCCCCTTCCAATTGTATGCCATGTGGATACAACACACACATACCCATACAGAAGCAGTTACAGTGCACACGTTTTACATGATGCCAGATTACAAGACAACGTCCCAATAAAACAGCATGGCCCTCTTTTATTTGGGATGTGACTATGGAAAGACACATCACAGCCAAGGGTCTTACGGTGCTGTTCTGGTGCTATCAATGGGACTGGAGTAGGCGGGTGTGGAAAGGGGAAGTATTATGCAGGATTGCCATACAGAAGTGCTAGGGTGAAATGTTTCAATATCTTAAAAAAGACCCTGTAATGGGCAGATTGATTTTGTTCCATTCGACAAGGAAGCTCACAGAAAATGGCAGGTGAGTAAACACCTATATGATTTGGGAGGTGGCAATTGTAAAGGCAAGCACAGCACTGGGAGTCAATTTCCACACAAGCAATTTGCTCGTTTGACTAAACAGTTTGCCATCAGCCTACCCTCTGCAGTAAAGAGGACTTGAAGCAAAAACAATAACGATTTGGTTAGCACAAGCCCTTTCTATAGGGCAAGGGGGCTGTTAAGCCAGAGGTGGAATCAAAAATGTCCATCTCTATGGGTAAATTCTCTAGCTACACAAGAGCTTGATCAATTCTATTTCGCCTTCCAAGACAAACTACTGAACTGGTGGGGCCCATAAAGAAAATCTTAGATATGGCTTTCTCAGCCAGAAACCAGTAGGCCCTAATTAATCCAAAGTGCTGGGTTGGCCAAATAAGCCTCTTATATGCTAGTGCACATCAAGTGCTCGTTATCAACACAACAAGGCTGTCCCTTTCTAATAAGCTTAGATCCCAAACTGGGTGAATTGGCTTCTTCAACAATCTCTATATACTGAGAATGTAGCCATGCTCAGATTAGACGACAGATGCACCTTTAAAAAGTGGAAGTTTCAGTATTCTCTTCCTCCCCCCCCCCCCCCCCCCCCCACTTGTAAAGACTGTAAAACGTTTGATCAAAATTGTCTGACCTTTTCATAATGTGTTTTGAGGCAATCACCAGGTCAGGAAATGGAACAGTACTGCTCTGACTTCTCTCTTCTATGTCTCTGAATTTGAATCTTTGGTCAACCCTGAATCATCAGGTAACGTATCTCCTACATTTCCAGTGAGCTGTAAAGCAGTGTAATTCAAGTTAGAAATAAACTTAACATGGAATTTGTATTTTTTATGTATCTTTTATGGTACTAAATGTACCGAAATAAAGATTATGAATGAATGAACATGGCTTGTGTTTTTAAGAGGAGTTTACCTCCATAGGAGTCAACAGGGTGCTATTTTAATTTTCTTCTAGTCCATTTCATTATTATGGATGAACAATGGTCAACTGTCTTAAGTCACTGCAAGTAGACCTTTGCAAAAAGCATCAACTCTTTGTTTTTGCCTACAAATTGTTTCCCTATACATTGACTGATACCTTTAACTTATGTGACAGAATAGTAAGAAGAGAGTCACTTTAGTATTGCGTCATGTAATGCTCCCACCAAAGAAGGCTATGACTTAAGTATTTAAGAAAATGTGCTGTCCCAACACTGAAGTGATGTTCGACTTCATACAAGTAAGAACACGGTTTCAAGTGGGCAGCACTTTTGCAAATATCTTTTTATTAAATATTAGACTTAAAACAAACATGCATTTCATCACAGTGGTAAGGATTCTGGTCCTTCTTATCTGCCTAGACATCATCAACAAAGAAATATTGGTGGTTTAAAAAGCTATCAGTGTTCTTTAGGTTGTTCATATTTCAAATGCAAAGGAAATTTCACATTTAAAGTTAATGACCTTCATCTATAAAGTGTAGTAAGCTACAAGAAAAGATGAGATAATGTGAACGAGAGAAAGTGTGTGTGCAAGAGCTACAAAGGGGTATAGATAGAGCAAAAGAGAAAAAGAAAGAAATTGAATAAGTATTGCATTCATTATACAAAGAAAAGTCTAGTCAGGAAAGTAATCCAACAATTCAATTTTGGTCCACTGGTAGATCTCGAAATGATTCAAAAGTTGATTACCAGATATCTAATAGAGTAATGAATATTCACTTTTGGCATTTTTAAGAGTTCATGTGCGAGAAAATGTTAAAAACAAATGAAACCACTGAAATACATTGTTTATAGCTGCACTGACAATGGACTCATAAAACAGATCAATAGCCTCCGATCTGCATATTGCTCCAGTAATACTGTCCTTGCTGTATGCTAGGCGGCACCACTGTAATTCAGGCTTTGCATAATTCTAATCAACAGATATCTGCACAACAAAACAAGTGAAAAATGCACATATTGCAACAACAAAAAGAAGGAAGGCGGTCCACGATTGGTCAGAAAGAGGGACAGGTTCCAACTTCCTTCAAAAGAATTTGGCAGGCTGATTTTTGCAGAGGAACAGGGAAAAAATCAATGCACAAAATGGAAATTACTAGCTCAAAAATCCAGAAAGGTCTCTTAAATTAGAGGGGCCTGGGAGGTATATTCAAAAGCCATTGTTTAAATTACCAAATATCTGTCTCGATATGACCCTCATGGTACATTGCATCCCCTCTTGGAATCAAACTACTTTTCTTTAAAAGTGTAATGTAGGATAGCATTTGAAGATTAAAGTTATTTTCTTTACAGGAACTCCCATCATTCACACAATAAGTGTTCTGCTCATTTTAAGGGTTAGCAGTAAGGTCCGTTCCCCAGTACTTTTAATGTGACTTTCTTTATAAGAATAGTCATGTTCTGTAGATTTCACTCAATGATCACTTTAATAGTGCTCCTAAGGTTCTTTTCAGCAAAGGAGTTATTTGTCACGCATGGACAATTGTGGTGTTTATGCAGCCCACGCTGGCCCACATACCCTAATAGTGTACAGTCACCATTCTGTACAGATCCGGTGCTATTCTTCTGGTATTGGCGTGTTACAGTTTCCATGAATAATTTTGATATGACCTTCGCACCTATTGTAAAAATCAAATATGTCACTGTATCCGTGATCCCGCCACCAAGTACAAAGCTGTCTGTTCCAAACACATTCTAAGACATGGAAGAGTTCTGGGTGCTCCATACCAATCATGGTAAAGAAGTCCTGGTCTCCTAAGTGACCCTTGAAATGGTATTTCTCTGCCAACTGGCTAACCACTTTGGGTTCTAGCAACTGATTGTAGAGTCTTGATTGGCGCATGGCATCCAGGTTCAGCAGCATTACTCCACTATTAAATCCGGGCAAACCATCAGGAGGGGGGTCACCAACTTTGGTTTTAGGATTTTCTCTGCGAAACTGCCAAAAAGTGTGCCTATAAACAGGTTGCATTTCCTGGGCTATTCCAATGACAGCTGTGTGAATAAAATTGTCAAATTCTTCAAACAGCTCCCTGATGTTAGCTTTGTACTTCAGATCTAGATCTAACTGGATGATCCGGGAAATTTCTTTTGGCATTATCCGATGCATTGCCACAGATAGGAAGAAGATGGAATCGCTGTAGTAAGTTCCTGAACCGGCACTAAAGTGCTTTTGCATTGCTTCGACAATAGGGAACAGTTTTTCAGTGAAAGCACTTACATCATGAAATATGACTTTGTACTTGAAGGGCACTCCCTGCAGAAGTTCTCTCAGGACCATCTTGCCTACTTCTTTGCTAGGGTCATCTGTTAGGAAGTGCAGATTCAGCACTTCACTGGCTTCGAATTTGGCATATTTGACCAGTGAGCTGATAGCCACTTGAAACTTCTCCCTGAGGCCCTGGTTTCTCTCCACCTTGGTGAACATCATAAGCAGGTGGTAATCCGTAACCATGCCTCTGTTGCTGGTGTCCAGGCCCTTGCTCTTGGAAGGGGTACGACTTCCATCGATGTTGCTGCCCCCTAGCCTCCCATCAGAGAAGGAAAGTTCTGTGTCATAGGTGGTAGCCTGGGCGACCTGGTTCTCTTTTATCCTCTTGGTGGTGCTGGAGAAGTTCTCCCTCTCAGCTCCGAAGTAATAGAAAGCACACACTGCCAACGCTGCAGCTAACAGCAAAGCACATTGGTAAGACCTCACGTTGCTGAGTCTGGCCATCAGGGAAGCTAGCACGCGTTGTGTGGTCATTCTCCGCTTGGAATATTGTCCGTCAACCTCTACGAGATACTGACACAATAGAAAGAGATGTCAGACTAATTGAGAAAATGATACAATTAAAAAAAAATGGGCGCAAGTACGGCTTTAAACAGAAAAATGATCCAATCCAAGATGGCCGCTATCAGTATTCTAACGTGGAAGTATTCAGGTCGAAATAGCAGAAATGTTTATTTTGGTCAAATAAAAATAGGAACCAAAAAAGAGGCCAGCGACACATAATCCCGCGAAATAACACAGCCTTGCACTACCCTCGTCAAAGAAAGGATCAATCCCAGGCACTCACTTTGATGACTGAGCAAAATGCTCTGTCCAAGGTGGCAGGCTCATGTTTATCGTCTAAAAAAAAAAACCATTCCAAATGGAAGGCTACGTTATGCCTCCGTTAAGACCGTATACCCAACCAAAATGGTCACCACACCGTCTATATTTAACGAGTTGGTTCCATTACAGGATATCCGAACGTGTAGACGTGATTTTGTTCCAGTAAAAATGTCAGCTACATTCAAACTCTCGCGAAGTAAAGACCAGCGTGGATTGTCACTGTAAGACTATATTCGCTCTGCCGTGCCCCCGGAGGACTGAATGCAACCGTGCTTTACATACCCATTTTGCCCTCTCGAAAAACAGAGTGCAGTTTTTATACACTAGTCAATTGCGCAAAAATATGTTCTTCATTTATATAATGCTTACCACCCTTTACTAGGTGTTAATGCGCTTTACGCCGAACTGATAATAAAGGACGGATTAATTAACTATTCTGACTTCAGACCAACAGTGATCAAGGGAAGTCGCCACATTTCAATCCCACAACGGGGGTTGTGATAGAGTCGTTGAGAAGCTATAGGGAACAATGTGCTGTATAGACTAGTCAATGTGTCTTTCGCTTATTTCCACGAAAGAGTTTCTCTTGCTAGTCCCTCGTCAATGTTCATGGTGCCCCACCCATCTGTCTCACTGCAGTCCGCAGAGCCTGTCCGTACGGAAGCCGTGAGAGCACTCACGACCGATTCCGCGTTTCCTTCTCCCCTGCCCTATTCCGAGCTCCATTTTCTTTCTCCCACCGCCCGCGGGAACCGCGACGGTCAGTGACATACAGGAGCAAGCCAAAACCCAAAATAACACCGGAAGACCTGCGCCTTCATACTCGACAGCCATGAATGAGGAGTACGACGTGATCGTGCTGGGCACCGGACTGACGGTGAGTGAGGCGAGGGCGCAAAGTCTACGCGCCTGGTTAGTAACCGAACACAGCCACGTCCTGGTCGAGAGAGCATAGCACATTTGGTGCGGATGTATAACCTGGGGTGCGCACTAGAACCTAGGTGATTACGATAAGTTCAGGCACGTGACCGCATTAGCACCTAGGAAGAAAAAGTTTCATGGCGCTAGCCTACCTTGTAGGGAGGACGATTGTGCTACATAATCAGGGTGACGCACCCTTGCAACAGGAAGTAACCATACCCAGGAAAACTAAAGCGGGTGGCATAGGGAGGTGATTATTTGTACTCGCCGGTGACAGTGGCCACTCTTACGAGTGAATGAGATGGCATTCTGTAGAAGTAGTAGAAGCAACTGACTCTTAAGAAAGAATGAATTAAACCTTTACAACCTTGGCGAGTTGTCAGTACTGGGGCTTTCTTGCCCTCTTTATTAAAGAATCAGTTCACACCGGATTGGTGCTTGGTCTTAGCCCTGTCCTGTTAGAGTGAGTGTTATCCACATTAAATGGAGGAGAGACTCAAAGAGCCGATCTCTTCTTGTTGGTCCGGGGTAGAGGCTCACTGGGACAGATCGCCTTAATGGCAGGAAGTAGACTGAAGCCCAAATGGGTTGCGTTATTGAGTCCTTATAGAGAGGGGTGGCAGGTTCGCAAGGAAGAAGTGCGAGGAGGTCCGACTTTCATGGTTATGCCAGTGTCTACTTCCTGTTGATGTTAGGCGCCCGTTGCAGGAAATGAGATAGTCCAGTTGCTCGGGATAGAGAAAGGAGTCTGCAAGGAAAAGAAGGGTGTTAAAGGTTGCGAGGCGGAAATGAGGGTCAAGCTAATGGAAGGAAACGGAACATAGATGCTAAGTAAAGGGTATTCTCCAGGCCATGCGTATTAGTCTGGGGGTGAAGGAAGTCGGAACTTGCCCAGGCGTTGACGAGAACATATATAAACGTATTTTTAGTCTAGTTGCAAAACTTAAGTGCTGCATATTATTAATACGGCGTCATACAGATTCTCAGAATGTACAGTTGAAACGGGTCCGTTTTGTAAATGTTTTATTCGAAACAAGTTTTCAAGATTATCTATGAAAGTTTTCGAAATGTAAAACTTTTGAAAATAATGTGAATTATTTAACTAATAATCTCGGCGCTTTTAAATCCTTTTATCGGTTAATGCATATTTGCCAACTTTGTGTAACTTATTTTGTGCTAAGTGAGTTGTGAGAGGATGGGCAGGAACAGTTTATGAAAGGACTAGGTGTGCCGTTGCCTCTTTTATCATGGTTCACAGGAAGGTATGAGGCTTTTTTGACTCCAAATTATCACGGGTACCAACATACGTCCAAGAGCCTTTAATAGGATTTTTAATCAGCCCCACATTGCACTCAGCAGTATAACTATGCATTGGTGTACCAGACACACTTAAAAGATCGTCCTTAGTCAGCACATGTATTAGAATCCTCACTCCCTCTTTAGCGCAGCATAGCATCAGATCCATATAGTTGCCAAAACACTATCGTACCAACGGCACTCATACGCTAGAACTACTCTTCTAAATTCAGTATAAACATGCCACCCCTCATGCGTACCACATTAAAATACGTTGTGGTGTATACATAGCAAACTCCTTACTCTGTGCAATAAAATCCATTCAATAAAAAACATGAGTCTTTAGGCTCACCCACCCACCCATATATTGCACACTCGGTAAGGACTTTCCCAAGATTTAAAAAAAAATATATATCTTTATGGCATTTCACCATAATGTAATAATCATGTACAGGAAGGTTGCATAGATCCAAGTTTAATAAGCACTGGCGTTGGACATGTTAGTGCCCCAAATTTGGGAGGGCAATTTGATGACCAGTGCATACTCGAAGCACTCTCAACAAAAGCTTCCCATTTTTTGGCATTCTTCAGGCCAATGGATCTTTGCTACCGTGACAGAAGGGAGCTGTAACTATTTTTGCATTTCAAATATAATAACCAACTTTCAGTAACTTAAAGCTCAGTCTATTTTGAGAGGTTTAGAATAGTTTTACAGCTTTATTTCTCATCCAGACATTAGTATTGTTTTCGCCATTTTTATTCAGATTAGTCAATTTATAGAGATATTAAGAAAAGGTTTAATAAGAATCAGCATAATATAGACAGTGTGTTTCAAAAAGGAAATACTCCCTATCTTAGTCTAGAAGTCCTAACCTTAATAAGAACCCATAAAGAGTATAGACAGCGGCTCTAAGACTAATTATCATATGCCCATGAAGGTTGTGAGGGTACTATGTAGAAAATAAAAGATATGTGATATGACAAGGAGATAGAGGAATTGAACTATATAAATGTATTGCTGAATTAGCAAATGTGCTGTTGAATACAAAAGGCAATAAAATGTTTTTTTTAAAAAAACAAAAAACCGTAGAGTCCTCTTAGAAAAGCACAAGATTCTGGAGCATTTCGCATTTAAGTTAGTCGAAGAATGAACTCCCCATCAAGAGCAGTTCCAGAAACTTAGCAGAGTTCCCCAACAATTTGCAGTGGCAACTTGTGAGAAGTTGGCCTGATGTGCAGTGCTCACTATTCTAGTGATCACTATATATCAGTCCAAACAACCCTTATTGATGATTGGTTGTAAGTCAACCTTATAGACCAGCTATCCTAGTAGCATGGATACGAGCAGTCTAAGGCTAAGACTCTAGAGGGCGTGTTAAGCCAGCTGTTTTACCATCACATTACCCCTTGAACACCCAGTGAAAGGACACCACACAAGTGTTATGAAAATAAACAATGTATTTATTAGAATCACAACAACCCTGTACTCTTTATGAGGACAGGGTGCTAAGCACACAATCAAAACTCTTACGAAAATACTTAAGTTAGCACGTTATCCACAAATGCCCGAGGGGCACGAAAAACCATATACTTTAAAAGTGGAATGCGAAATTACTAGCAGGTAAGTACAGTACTAATAGGCTTTGGAATCGCTAGGACTTGACTAGGGAATCGTTAGATTACTTCTAGGAGACCTAGGGGACTCGGGTGCAGAGTGTGCACTCTCACGCGGGATGCGGGACAAAGTCTATGGAGGCTAGTAAAGGCAAAGTTAGTGTTCACGGGCGAACCCGACCTGGTAGGGAGAAAATGACAGTGGATCCTGACCCTTGGATAGTGAGGCTATGCTGGGACACCGGAGTGCCGAAGTTACCTAGCCCAGGGGCTGCAGCTGCATAGGTCTGAAAAGACGTCGGGGATCTCGTTGCCGGACCAGGAGCCTGGAAGGAAGAAGTTGCTGGCAGGCGACCAGTGAAGGAAAGTTCGATGGATCCAAGCCTGGATCAAGGAAGAAGAAAACCTGAAAGCAGAGGGGACCAAGTTCTTGAATCACTAGCCAGTGATTAAGTGGGCACCAGGATGGCACCGGGCGAAGTCACCGCAGTCAGGTGAGTGGGCGCTGCTGGGCTCTGCAGTCTCTCGGACCAGGAGGCGTTGTCGGCGACCAGGATGGAGGTGCGAGCTGTCCCACGAAGGATGAAGTCGTTGGCGTCGAAGTTACCCAGGATTGGGCAACAAGCCTTGGCTAATTCAAGCCCACGCGGTGGACTCAAAATGGCGTCTTGAGTGGACCAGGAGGGTCCGGGGTGCTCCTCTTCTGGAAGGGAGCAAGGGCCAGTCTGGAGCAACCAGACCAGCAGCAGAAATGTCGTCGGGCGTCGTCAGGAAGGCCACAAGCCAACGGGCTAATAGCCAAACAACGCGGTGAGCAGCGGAAAGCAGAAGGGCCCCACGCAGATCGTGGAGATGCTGGGGGGCTGCACTTCGGAGCTGGAGCTGCTCAGAGTCGGGGCTTCTCGGACCCCAAAGCACTCACCAGGAATTCACTCGGCGGGCTTGCTGGAAAGAAGTCGTGCAGTCTTGAAGATGGCCGGTCCCTTGAGGTCTCGTCGCACCCACGGTTCTCAGCTGGGCTGTAGAGGTGGGTAGAGGTCAGAGGTGCCAGGGAAGCCGGTTCTCGTCGAGCTGGGCAGTCGGATTCCGGAGGAAGGACTTACAGCAGACCGCAGTGTTCTTAGATGGTGCCTGCGGATGCAGGGTGACTACTCCTTAGTCACAAGGGAGAAATCTTAGGAAGAAGTCTTGAGTTCCTTTCGCAGAAAGTAGTTTCAGGATTCAAAGATGATCTGATTTGGAAGGGGGCCAGTCTCTACCTTTATCCTGTAAAAAGGGGCTGGCACGCGACTAAGTCCTGCCCTATGGGTGGGACTAGGAGGGGGGTGGTTACACCCACTTCCTTGGCGGGCTTTTCCCCAGCACAGGGTCTGGAGGGACCCTGGAACTGGTTCAAGCCGGCCTATGCACAGTGAGCACCGGGGTGCTACTTGCAGTCACCTTCCTCTAAAGCCCTGCCTACCTACAATACACAAAACCCTGTCTGGGACGGTGCTGGCACCGCCCCTGGCAGGAAACCCTTTGTCCTTATCTCCTGCTCTGGGAGGACTCCCAGCAGCAGGAGGGCAGACTTGTGTCTCGGTGGCAGCATCCATTTTGTGGATGCTAAGGCTCTGTCTGACTTTTAACCGGGTTATAGGTTACAGGCATGTCGTGTCCCTCTAGAAGGGTGGAATGCTAACCCCGTCGCCAGAATTGGCGAGGGGTTAGTATTCCAATTCGTATGACACCTTACTCGACATGTTTTGATAAAGCGATACCAGAGTTGGCACATAACCGCGAGGATTATAATGCACTTAAGAGTATATGGTATGCGATATCATGGAAACGGCTAAGGGATAGATCCCGAAAGCCGCAGACAGGCTCAGCTCATGCCAGAGCACCATCTCACACGATTCCAAGCACTCTGCCTTCAGGATTGTTAAGGCCTGCCATAGGAGTGACTGATAGGAGATCTGTGTGTCCATTTTAGGGTTAGATATAGGTACACTATATCTAAAGCAAAGGGTGAGTACACCACCTTGCCCCAGCTGTCGTGCAGCCAGTTGTGTCAGTTTTAGTTAGTCAATCCAGGGGTGGCATAATACATGCTTCAGCCCCTGGGAGACTTCTGGGTACACCTCAGCCCTGGGTACAGGGACTTGGAGAGGGCCCAGTGCCAATTCAGTACCTGAGTACAATTTGGATAGAGAGAACAGCTAGGCTGTGGGTCTGATTAGCAGGCCCACAGCCAGGGAAAGTCGTAAACCAGTGCAGCAAAAAGCAAAAATCTGGGTGATCATAGGATTGCAGACCCTACTCTCCTACATGACCCCCCCCCAAACTTTGGGACAATAAACTAACCTTGACCAGGTGAGTCTTCTTGCTCTAAGTGGAAATACCTGGAGAGCCCATCAGCATTGCTGTGATCAGTCCCAGGTCTATGCTCCACTGTAAAATCCATCCCCTGTAGGGAAATGGACCACCTAAGCAGTTTGGGGTTTTCACCCTTCATCTGATTTAGCCACAAGAGGGGCTTATGGTCTGTCTGAATGGTGAAGTGAGTGCCAAACAAGTAGGCCCTCAGCTTCTTCAGGGCCCAGACCACAGCAAAGGCCTCCCTCTCAATAGCTGACCAATTTTTCTCTCTGGGTGTCAACCTCCTGCTAATGAAAGCAATAGGCTGATCATTACCATCAAAATTCAGTTGAGACAGAACAGCTCCCACACCCAACTCAGAAGCATCTGTTTGGACAATGAATGGCTTGGAGTAATCTGGACTCTTGAGGATAGGTGCTGTGCACATGGCCTGCTTTAGGTCATTGAATGCTTTCTGACAGCTTGCTGTCCACTGAACTTTCTTTGGCATCTTTTTGCTTGTCAGGTCATTAAGGGGGGTCACTATGGACCCATAATTTCTGACAAACTTCCTATAGTACCCAGTCAGGCCCAAGAAAGCTCGAACCTGAGTCTGGGTGATTGGAGGAGTCTAGTCCTTGATGGCCTGTATCTTACTCTCCAGTGGCTGAACCTGGCCTCCACCTACAAGGTGGCCCAGGTAGACAACCTGTGACTGCCCTATCTGGCACTTTGTGGCCTTGATAGTGAGGCCTGCCTTTTGCAGGGCCTCTAACACTTTCCTCAGGTGGACCAGGTGATCCTCCCAGGTGGAGCTAAAGACAGCAATATCGTCAAGATAAGCTGCACAGAAGTCATCCAGCCCAGTGAGGACTTGATTCACCAACCTTTGGAAGGTGGCAGGTGCATTTTTCAGTCCAAAGGGCATTACCACAAATTGATAATGCCCTCCAGGGGTAGAAAATGCTGTCTTAGGTTTGGCTTCCTCAGCTAACCTGATTTGCCAATACCCAGCTGTCAAATCAAATGTGCTTAAGAAGTTGGCAGAAGCCAATCTATCTATAAGCTCATCTGCTCTTGGTATTGGGTGGGCATCAGTCTTAGTGACTGCATTGAGGCCTCTGTAGTCTACGCAAAACCTCATCTCTCTCTTACCACCCTGGGTGTGAGGCTTTGGCACTAGAACTACTGGGCTAGCCCAAGGGCTATCTGAGGGCTCAATGACTCCCAGTTCCAACATTTTCTGCACTTCAGTTTTTATGCAGTCTCTAACATGATCAGGCTGTCTGTAGATTTTACTCTTGACAGGCAGACTGTCTCCAGTGTCAACATCATGGGTACACCAATCAGTTTGGCTGGGTGTCAGAGAGAACATATGTCGAAAGGATTGCAGAACTTGCCTGCAATCCTGTTGCTGATGTTCAGTGAGGCTGCCACAAAAGACAACACCATCAACTGATCCATCATCAGGATTCTGAGTGAGCAGGTCTGGGAGAGGGTCACTCTCTTCCTCCTGTCCCTCATCTGTGGCCATGAGCAAGCTCATGTCCTTCCTGTCAACATATGCTTTGAGCCTGTTAACATGGAGCACTCTGAGAGGGCTCCTGGGAGTTCCAAGGTCCACCAAGTAGGTAACCTCTCCCTTTTGCTCAATGATGGTGTGGGGCCCAGACCATTTGTCTTTCAGAGCTGCTGGGGCCACTGGCTCCAGCACCCACACCTTCTGTCCTGGCTGGTACACAGTCAGTACAGCCTTTTGGTCATGCCAAGCTTTTTGAAGTTCCTGGCTGGCCTCAAGGTTTTTAGATGCCTTTTCCATGTACTCAGCCATCCTGGAGCGGAGACCAAGTACATAGTCCACTATGTTGGTTGCAGGCTTTTTGAGAGGTCTCTCCCATCCTTCCTTCACCAAACACAGGGGTCCCCTTACAGGATGCCCATACAGAAGCTCAAAAGGGCTGTAGCCAACCCCCTTCTGTGGGACCTCTCTGTAAGCAAACAAGAGGCAGGGGATCAGGACATCCCATCTTCTCCTAAGAGGTTCAGGTAGTCCATGAATCATCCCTTTCAGGGTCCTGTTGAATCTCTCAACAAGCCCATTGCATTGTGGATGATAGGGTGTGGTGAACTTGTAGTTCACACCACACTCTTTCCACATGGCAGTCAGATATCCTGACATGAAGTTTGTACCTCTGTCAGAAACGACCTCCTTAGGGAAACCCACTCTGGAGAACACTCCAACTAGGGCTCTTGCCACTACAGGGGCTGTAGTGGTCCTAAGGGGAATAGCCTCAGGATACCTGGTGGCATGGTCCACCACCACCAGTATAAACTTGTGTCCTGATGCTGTCTGGGGTTCCATTGGACCAACAATGTCAATCCCCACTCTTTCAAAGGGAACCCCCACCACAGGTAGTGGTATGAGGGGGGCCTTTGTTGTGCCACCTGACTTACCACTGGCTTGGCAAGTGACACATGAGCGACAAAACTCCTTGGTATTCTCATTCATATGGGGCCAGTGAAAGTGTGAGACAAGCCTGTCCCAAGTCTTTGTCTGACCTAAATGACCTGCAAGGGGAATCTCATGGGCCAAGGTGAGAAGGAAACCTCTCAGAGACAAGGGGATGACCAGCCTCCTGGTTGCACCAGGCTTGGGGTCTCTTGACTCAGAGTACAGGAGTCCATCTTCCCAGTATACCCTGTGGGCACCTGTGGCATTCCCTGCAGCCTCAGCAGCAGCCTGCTGTCTGAGGGGTTCAAGGGAAGGGCAGCTCAACTGTTCCTTCCCCAGGTCTGCTCTGGAGGGTCCCCCTGAGCCCAGAAACTCAACTTGATCAAGTTCAAGCTCTTTAGGCTCAGTTTCCCTCAGCTCTGCTAGATCAGCCTCCTCAGAGACTTGATCCTCAACCTGGGGCAAGGGGGAAGGCAAAGCCTTACCCTTACTGCTCTTCTTCTTGGGAGGTGTCTGGTCCATAATTTCAGGATCCAGCACCTGTTCAGTGGGGCATCTTCTGGCCTGTGACCTAGTCACAGCAAGCACATGTGCTGGCAAGCCTAACATCTCCATGTGAGTCCTCTGCTCCACTTCTGACCATTGTGATGACTCCAAATCATTGCCCAACAAACAATCAACTGGGAGGTCTGAACTGACTACAACTTTCTTTTGTCCCTTCACTCCACCCCAGGAGAAAGCTACAATTGCCACACTATGACTAGTAGTGACATTGCTGGCATTGGTCACCAGGAAATCAGTACCTGGCATGATCTGTCCAGGGTCCACAAAGTTAGGTGTCACCATGGTGACACTGGCACAAGTGTCCCTATAGGCCTGAGCCATTTTGCCATTAATCAAAGGTGTCTGCCTGTATTTGCCCAAGGTATTGGGACTTATTTCAGGGGACATATCCATATCCCCTGTACAGACAAGGACAGCCTGAGTGAGTGTGCCAACTAAGTTGTCAGACCCCTCAGTACCCAAGGTTAACCCAACTAATGCCTTGGGAGTGACACTACCACTACTGACTGTACTAGGGGGTGCAGTTGCTTTAGGAGCTGTAGTGGCAGGAGTTTGTCCTCCTCCTCTTTTGGTGCACTCACTAAACCAGTGAGATTTACTTTTGCAGTACTGGCACCACCTTTTTGACTGGCCTTCTTGAGTCTTCTTCTTCTGGGAAGCCTGACCCCCACCCTCTTTGGTTTGTTGGGGACCTGGTGAAGACTTCTGGTCATTTTGCTCATTCTTAACATTACCCTTCTGGTCTGCTTTCTTCTGACCACCCTGGTTCTGGTTCTGGTTCTGCTTGATCCTTGTCCTGACCCATTTGTCTGCCTTCTTTCCCAATTCTTGGGGAGAGGTCAGATCTGAATCAACAAGGTGCTGGTGCAGCAACTGGTTCTGACAATTGTTCAAAATTTGTTCTCT
Organism: Lissotriton helveticus; assembly: GCF_964261635.1. Taxonomy (NCBI): domain Eukaryota; kingdom Metazoa; phylum Chordata; class Amphibia; order Caudata; family Salamandridae; genus Lissotriton; species Lissotriton helveticus. Next base: position 970,827,391 of record NC_136057.1, read on the forward strand.
CATCATTAGATTATACAATCCTGTGTAATCTGTAACCTTGCTACCCAGCAACCAGCCCTCCAAAGCCTTAGTGGCACAATCCACAAAATCAGACCAGTCCTGAGACTGAGTTTTCTGGGTGTCTCTGAACAGCAACCTGTACTGCTCAGTGGTTAAACCAAACCCATCAACCAGTGTATTCTTCAGGACCTGGTAATTGTTAGCATCCTCCACTCTTGTAGTGAGGAGCTTATCTCTACCTTTACCATCAAAGGAGAGCCACAGTATAGCTGCCCACTGACTCTGGGGAATGTTCTGCACAGTGCAGGCCCTCTCCAGAGCAGCCATCCATTTCTGGATGTCATCCCCTTGCTTAAAGGGGGGCACTATTTTAGTCAGGTGTTTAGTATCTAAACCCTTCTCTCTATCTCTTGGGAGATTGCTGCCACCAGTGGGAGCTAGCCCACTCATCTGCTGCTCTCTTGCCAGGGCAAGCTTCTCTTTGGCCAGGGCAATTTCTTCCCTTTCAATCCTCAGTTCAGCTTGTCTCATCCTAGCCTCATGCTCCTTTCTCTGAGGGGAAGTAAACCTCCTCTGTGGAGGATTCCTTCTCCCCTGAGAAGAGGCATTAGAGTGCAGAGATCTATTGGAGTCCCTAGAAAGAGATCTATCTCTCCTAACTCCAAGGTTAGGCCCACTTCGGGTTAGTACTGGGGGGCCCCCAGATCCTAGCCCAAGTAAGTCTAAGTTGGTCCTAGTTAGCCTTCTGACTACCTCAAGACCCTTGTCTACCTCATCCCCAGAGAGTACCTCCTCATCCTCCTCCTCAACTGCTGAATCAGTGTTGGGGAGGTCTGGATCCCCAGAGGTTCCCTCTAAGGCTGGCATGCTCTCATGTAACTGAGAGAGCTTTCTGGCATCATATGTCTCTAAGAGACCTATCAGAAAGGGAATGGTGGGGTTAGACCCCTGCTTCAGTTTCCTGGAGACACAGATTTGTCTCATCTCCTGAAAACTGAGAGCTGCATATCTTGAAGTGACCTGTGGAGGGTCAACACTGACCAGGGGAGTCTCAGTAGAGTCCCCCTGAGTCGACATGCTTTTCTAGTGAGGTGTAAGTGGTGCACTTACCTACACTATATGTTTGCCTACTGATCCCTTGCTAGAGTTGTAGTTTAGGGTGTGCTAGGCCCTAGGAGCTACAACAGCTGGTTCAGTAGAACTCAGAGTATTCTAAGCTAAGTTATATGTACCTTTAGTACTTATGTGATCTTTCACAAGATATTCTTAGGGCATGTGTGGTAAAACAACAGCAAGCTCAAATCCCACCCGCTGCTCACCAATGTGAGAAGTTGGCCTGATGTGCAGTGCTCACTATTCTAGTGATCACTATATATCAGTCCAAACAACCCTTATTGATGATTGGTTGTAAGTCAACCTTATAGACCAGCTATCCTAGTAGCATGGATACGAGCAGTCTAAGGCTAAGACTCTAGAGGGCGTGTTAAGCCAGCTGTTTTACCATCACATTACCCCTTGAACACCCAGTGAAAGGACACCACACAAGTGTTATGAAAATAAACAATGTATTTATTAGAATCACAACATCCCTGTACTCTTTATGAGGACAGGGTGCTAAGCACACAATCAAAACTCTTACGAAAATACTTAAGTTAGCACGTTATCCACAAATGCCCGAGGGGCACGAAAAACCATATACTTTAAAAGTGGAATGCGAAATTACTAGCAGGTAAGTACAGTACTAATAGGCTTTGGAATCGCTAGGACTTGACTAGGGAATCGTTAGATTACTTCTAGGAGACCTAGGGGACTCGGGTGCAGAGTGTGCACTCTCACGCGGGATGCGGGACAAAGTCTATGGAGGCTAGTAAAGGCAAAGTTAGTGTTCACGGGCGAACCCGACCTGGTAGGGAGAAAATGACAGTGGATCCTGACCCTTGGATAGTGAGGCTATGCTGGGACACCGGAGTGCCGAAGTTACCTAGCCCAGGGGCTGCAGCTGCATAGGTCTGAAAAGACGTCGGGGATCTCGTTGCCGGACCAGGAGCCTGGAAGGAAGAAGTTGCTGGCAGGCGACCAGTGAAGGAAAGTTCGATGGATCCAAGCCTGGATCAAGGAAGAAGAAAACCTGAAAGCAGAGGGGACCAAGTTCTTGAATCACTAGCCAGTGATTAAGTGGGCACCAGGATGGCACCGGGCGAAGTCACCGCAGTCAGGTGAGTGGGCGCTGCTGGGCTCTGCAGTCTCTCGGACCAGGAGGCGTTGTCGGCGACCAGGATGGAGGTGCGAGCTGTCCCACGAAGGATGAAGTCGTTGGCGTCGAAGTTACCCAGGATTGGGCAACAAGCCTTGGCTAATTCAAGCCCACGCGGTGGACTCAAAATGGCGTCTTGAGTGGACCAGGAGGGTCCGGGGTGCTCCTCTTCTGGAAGGGAGCAAGGGCCAGTCTGGAGCAACCAGACCAGCAGCAGAAATGTCGTCGGGCGTCGTCAGGAAGGCCACAAGCCAACGGGCTAATAGCCAAACAACGCGGTGAGCAGCGGAAAGCAGAAGGGCCCCACGCAGATCGTGGAGATGCTGGGGGGCTGCACTTCGGAGCTGGAGCTGCTCAGAGTCGGGGCTTCTCGGACCCCAAAGCACTCACCAGGAATTCACTCGGCGGGCTTGCTGGAAAGAAGTCGTGCAGTCTTGAAGATGGCCGGTCCCTTGAGGTCTCGTCGCACCCACGGTTCTCAGCTGGGCTGTAGAGGTGGGTAGAGGTCAGAGGTGCCAGGGAAGCCGGTTCTCGTCGAGCTGGGCAGTCGGATTCCGGAGGAAGGACTTACAGCAGACCGCAGTGTTCTTAGATGGTGCCTGCGGATGCAGGGTGACTACTCCTTAGTCACAAGGGAGAAATCTTAGGAAGAAGTCTTGAGTTCCTTTCGCAGAAAGTAGTTTCAGGATTCAAAGATGATCTGATTTGGAAGGGGGCCAGTCTCTACCTTTATCCTGTAAAAAGGGGCTGGCACGCGACTAAGTCCTGCCCTATGGGTGGGACTAGGAGGGGGGTGGTTACACCCACTTCCTTGGCGGGCTTTTCCCCAGCACAGGGTCTGGAGGGACCCTGGAACTGGTTCAAGCCGGCCTATGCACAGTGAGCACCGGGGTGCTACTTGCAGTCACCTTCCTCTAAAGCCCTGCCTACCTACAATACACAAAACCCTGTCTGGGACGGTGCTGGCACCGCCCCTGGCAGGAAACCCTTTGTCCTTATCTCCTGCTCTGGGAGGACTCCCAGCAGCAGGAGGGCAGACTTGTGTCTCGGTGGCAGCATCCATTTTGTGGATGCTAAGGCTCTGTCTGACTTTTAACCGGGTTATAGGTTACAGGCATGTCGTGTCCCTCTAGAAGGGTGGAATGCTAACCCCGTCGCCAGAATTGGCGAGGGGTTAGTATTCCAATTCGTATGACACCTTACTCGACATGTTTTGATAAAGCGATACCAGAGTTGGCACATAACCGCGAGGATTATAATGCACTTAAGAGTATATGGTATGCGATATCATGGAAACGGCTAAGGGATAGATCCCGAAAGCCGCAGACAGGCTCAGCTCATGCCAGAGCACCATCTCACACGATTCCAAGCACTCTGCCTTCAGGATTGTTAAGGCCTGCCATAGGAGTGACTGATAGGAGATCTGTGTGTCCATTTTAGGGTTAGATATAGGTACACTATATCTAAAGCAAAGGGTGAGTACACCACCTTGCCCCAGCTGTCGTGCAGCCAGTTGTGTCAGTTTTAGTTAGTCAATCCAGGGGTGGCATAATACATGCTTCAGCCCCTGGGAGACTTCTGGGTACACCTCAGCCCTGGGTACAGGGACTTGGAGAGGGCCCAGTGCCAATTCAGTACCTGAGTACAATTTGGATAGAGAGAACAGCTAGGCTGTGGGTCTGATTAGCAGGCCCACAGCCAGGGAAAGTCGTAAACCAGTGCAGCAAAAAGCAAAAATCTGGGTGATCATAGGATTGCAGACCCTACTCTCCTACACAACTGTTCATAAAATCTAGGATGATTTATCACATTAGAAGCTAAGAATAACCAGGAGAAAGGCTCCACGCAAAAAGAGTAGGATAATAGGAAAATCACTGTCAGTAGTAGCACACAGTAATCTGAGCGAGAATAAAGGAAAAAAATAATGCATAAAGCTTCGAGGGTAAGGTGGCATGGAAAAAAAAGAATAATGGCCCTAATCTCTCTAGTTAGGAACAGGTATATAATAAAACATAAAACCATTTGCAACATTCAGCACGGTTTGTCCATTGGAAACTGGTCTTCAGATGGTCGGTTTTCTAAACAGTCTCGGTGGCGAGCAGTTATCTAAAAGTTTCCAATATGTCTGCGCTAGATACGCGAGGGAAAGTTCTCATGAGAACCTTTGCAGTCCTGTTCTGTTAGCAGTATCCCATTGTGTGGACAAAGAGCTAGTCTAAAGCATTGAAACATTTCCATCAGTAAGTCTTGATGAGACTGTGCACATCAATATCCCCACAAAGTTCAACATTGCTAATGCTCTACTTATTATAAAATATAACAGAATACATTGTATAGTGAAATAAGGAAATCGTATGGTATGAGGATGCTAGGAAATACATTTCCCTTAGAGCAGCTTATTTTAAAGTGATGAATGATTTTACAGTTATAGGATTAGATCCGCAGTTTTTAAGAGGCATTTTATTTTAATGTCAAGAAGTTGACAAAATATTTTTCAGGCCTAGTCGTACAAGCACATTAGGTATGAGAGCCTACCACTTATTTAAGCTGCACATTTAGTTTTATGCAGTCAATAAAGCATCTTCTTCTATTATTATTATTTAGAAGTTTGTAGAGCGCACAGCTACCTCCGGAGGTGTCCCGGCGCTAAAGACAACATCTGGTGAGGTTCAGTGAAGCTAGGGAGGATACCAGGTAGGCTAGATCTGGGAGAAGAGCCATGTCTTAAGTTTCTTTCGGAACAGAGGCTCCGAGGTCAGGAATCTCATTTCCAATGGTAAATGATTCCACAATCTGGATGTGGCCACTGCGAAGGCCCTTCCTCCCGTTTGCGCTAAACGAAAATGGGGGCAGATCATTAGGCGAAGATGGTTAGATCTGAGATTGCGGGATGCTTGCGAGATCTTCAGTCTGCGTCTCAGATAAGCGGGGCCACGACCATTAAGAGCTCTAAAAGCAAGGGTCAGGGATTTGAACTGAATACGTAGTCTCACTGGGAGCCAATGGAGTTTGATCAGATGAGGGGAGATGGAATGACTGTAGCGGACATTACAGATCAACCTGGCCGCTGAATTCTGTACAGTCTGCAGTTGATTTATGAGATAAGCCGGAACTCCAGCATACAGACTAGACTGTTTGCGTAGTCCAGATGGGAAGTGATGAGGGCATGGACTACTTCTATGGTTAACCTGTTGACTGTGGCGCAAATTCTGCAGCGATGCAGGAGAATTAATGAGTGGGCGTGTTTCGGACAGCCCCCGGCTGTCCTCCGCACACGCCCACTGTGACGTCAGACGGCCGGTGGGCGTCCGACGCACCCAACGGGTTAAAGCTACATGATGTATTTATCACATTCTAAAGAATCTTTATGTATGTTTTCAGTTTTCTCTTCTACAGATAAAATAAAACAGATTTTCAAATGTCAGGCACATTTTCTTAATTGTTAACCAAGGCACATTTTATGAAAAAAGTTAATTTGAACAGTCTATCCCTTCTGATGCTTTTCAAATAATCACTCAATAAGGTTTCAGAATGCACTTTCGTTATCAATTGAGTTATCGTTTTCTTTTTATCTCCCTAAATATTAGAGATTTTTATTTATTTATTCAATCGCTTGAATAGCGCAAGGAATTCGACCCCCAAAGGGGTATCTCCGCGCTTGTGTTCGTTACCAAAGCTATATTCAAAATAAAAGGCAGTCAGGGCCGGGAAAAAGAGTATCCACATGGTCAGGAACAAATGTGTCTTTAAACATTTCCTAAAAGTGGCTAAATTAGAGTTTTGCCTAAGGGTGAGAGGCAGGGAGTTCCAGAGGGTGGGGCCTTTGTAAGATAGAGCTCGGCCTCCCTCCCTGTCTTTCCTTTTTGATACGTGGCACCTGAAGCAGAGATTGATTCTGAGAGCGCAGAGTGCGGGCTGGCTCATAAGGTCTAAATTTTTCTATTAAGTACTTTGGACCAGAGCCAAACAGGCATTTACGAATTGTGCAAATGTAGTCATCATTCATAATACCATGCATTCCCATTTCCATTTTATATATTTTTTCTGAAGATTTTCTTGTCTTTTTTTGTGAGGAATATTTACAACTCAATAATAGTGCATAAAGAAATATTAGACAAAGTCCCACTATTAATATTAGCATTAATATAGCTTTCAGTATACATTTCCCTGCTGTTAAAAATGAATTTCCAATAGTGCTTAATAATCCTTTCCTCAAATTTTCATACAAACTTGGTGTTTCTAGTTCATGTAATTCGGGGTCTAAATCTGAAATGTTCTTTGCATAACCTTCTATTTCTATGAATTCGTTGGGTATGTATGAACAGCAATGAGTTAATTTCATCATCCATCAAACTCCTCCCTTCTCTGCAAGTAGTGTGTCTAAAGCAAGACTGTTCTGCAAAACCATCGACCTTATAGCAACTAACTGTGTTAATCAGAAGCAAGGCTCCAGATGTGCTGGTCGCCATTTTGTCCAGTACTGTCACTATCTTCCTAATCTTTTCACTGTTTATAATGAAACCTACAGGTGGAATTACTTGTCCAAATGTATCTTTTTAGGTCTCGGCTAGTAACGCGCGAAGTGCGTTCTCGCCAGAGAACTATAGCTGTCGTCTCAGCCGACAACGATTTGGAATGTGGCTACAAGAGCTGGCCGCGCGCACCATTAACAAGCATGGCAGAGTCTGATTCCGACGCGCACCTTGGGATTGGGTCGCGCGCGTGTGCTTCTGCCTAGAGAGTTTACGGCGCGCGGCTTGTCTTTCCTTGCCCTCTCTCTCACCTCGCTCCTCCACCCGCTCTCTCTGCTGAACTCCTCCCCCCCCCTTCTAAACATTCATGAGGTGCGGCAGCCCCATCCCGCTCTACATATCGGCGGTCACAGGGCAGCAATCGCCTCCGAATCTCGCCAGAACCCCGCTCCTCGCACGCGTTGCTTTATATTTAGCGGAGACGCACGCAGAGCTCACTCAGCTGGCGGCAGTGTGGGTGGCGATGGAGGAGACATAAACCGCGGGTTGAAACCTCGTTGCAGGAGGACACTGCTGTATTTTGTTTTCTCAGGTTACACGGATCTTCACTTGTCAGAGTGACACTTTTGGAAAGAGTCTGAGGGTGGGTTGTATAGGGAAGCTGCCACATCTGTGCTCCTGCTGAACCCCTCCCCCTCCCTTCCAAGCATTCATGAGGTGCGGCAGCCCCATCCCGCTCTACATATCGGCGGTCAAGGGGCAGCAATCGCCTCCGAATCTTGCCAGAACCCCGCTCCCTGTTCCTCGCAGGCAGACGGTGTCTGGTGCAGCAGCAGTCTCGGGTAGAACAGCTGCGTTTTCTTCTGCAGTAGCCGTCACGGGTGCAAATGCTGGGGTCTCTTCCGCAATAGCTGTGTGGTGCAGGCAGCAGCACTCTCGGGTGCGGCAACTGGCTGCGGTCTCTTTCACAATACCTGTGCAGCCTGCAGTGTCTGGTGCAGCTGCAGAGGTTTCTTCCACAATTGCAGTCTGGCCCAGGTAGCTACTGGCTCTGGTGCTGGCAAATGAGGTCTCTTCCACAGTAGCAGTGCCCGGTGCAGCCAGCGGTCTCGGGTGCAGCAGCTGCGGTCTATTCCGCAGTAGCAGTCCCAGGTCGCGGCTGTCTCCGGTGCAGCAGTCTTAGAGGGATCCTCACACCAGGGATGCCTGCCGCCAATGAAAGAGGGTGGCTGGGATGTATACAGCCTATCTACTTGGCCAGTCGCTGCAAATTCAGTTTTTAAGTTGTGTATTTATGAGTGAGTGCGTATCCTGCCTCGAGTTTAACTCTAGTGCCACACGTACACTTACAGGCAGCTTGAGCATGTTAACATAACATAAGTACTTTAAATAGCACCATGGCAAGTCCACTCAATACGTCACGCTGTCAGTTGCTTCCTGGGCGCAGCCGGCCAATAATTGAGGAGTCAGCTGCACTCTTACCTTGGCCTGGGCGCCGTCATTTATACACCGCGAGCCTGCATCAGAAAACACGTCTCCTGGTAACTGTAAAGAGTGGGCGCTGCAAACTGTGCACGAGCTTTGGGATTCATTCACCATCCAGAAAGCACGTGACCTCGCAATGTACTAGTCCCTTCTTTTTTCTGTCGTAGTGACTAGGGTGTCACGCTGAGCACTAGTGCAAGCGAGGAAGGTGACCCCTCCAACCACTTGTTTGTGTAGTGAAAGGGGCGGTGCAGATGGCCCCGAAGTCCCCGGTGTCACTGCACCACTGACACCCACGCTTCCGAGGACCTCCTATGCGGCACTGCAGCACAGCACAGATCTGCAGGACACCCTTCATTCATATGTATGGCTACGTGGGTCAGGGGGGCCCGTATAGGGCATGGTGTCGTATGGCTATTGGCCAGCCGGTTTGGCATTCAGGGCGTATACAGACCAGATGAGTGCGCGGTCCCTTTGATGTATGTATGTATGTACAGGAATTTATATAGCGCAAATCACCGAGCGGTTTCTAAGCGCTTGCTTAGGGAACCCGTCCTGGTATTCCCCTGTGAGATAACCCCGGCAGGGTATCCGCAAGGTGAAAGCCAGGCATCCCGCCGCGAGGGGCCGTTGTGGAGATTAAACAAGCTATTGCCCAGAGTCGCAGAGTGTGAACCCGTGAATCGAGTAGGCACAGGAGCGAGAATTGTCAAGTCCATGGACATTTTAGGACTCGACCCCGCCGAGCCGGGAATTGAACCCTGGTCCCGGGCTGACCTCTGCTTCCAGGTCTGCCTCCTCTAACCAGTGAGCCACACTTCTCCACATGATAGGAGCTTGCTGCAGTCGTGACAGAAACCAGACGAGTGTTCACATCCTCTGCAGGTATCCGAGCGCTTTAAATCAGCATGCTTATAACAAGCAAGACTAGCACTCTATATTACTGCCAACTTAGCTTAGCATAAGCAACAGCTAACCACTAACAAACAATGTTTATATACCAATTGCAAATTAAAAAAAAATGAAAGCAAAGCATTGTCATTTACAATGCCAGTAACTCAAACATTAATGCTGCGAGACCTATTGCATTGCAAATGCTTGTTCTAATCCAGTTTCTACCCTACATTTCTCTCTGTATGCTGGTGTTCAAGTTAACCGCATGCGTGCGGGCGGAATTCCGCCCGTACGCTGGGTTTTGCGGAAACGCATGTTACGTGACGAGCTGGGCTCGTCATGAGCGTGCGAGGAGGCTACGCCATGACGAGCCCAGCTCGTCATGAGCGTCGAAGGGGTTAATGCATCTAAGCTTGTAACATAATACTTCTTCGGAATCAATATGCCCAAATAGCAAGCTCCCTCTTAATCAGATGGCAACAGGAAATAAGCGTTTTGTCCATAAATGTAGTAGACACCTGGAATTGCATTCTCCTCTCCCTGTACTATCTACCAAGATCCCCCTGTCAATTCTAAATTGTGTTCACGTGTACTAATCCCTACATGGTCTTGGCCTTTTTGGTGTTCTGTTTAGGTCTTGTGACCTTAAATGCGCGCAAGCGCATTGAGGAACGAGAATTCAAGTGCTCAAAATGCTCATGAAACCACCAGCTTTTTGCTGGCGTTTTCATGCAGTTCATGTGAACCACGTGTTCAAACATGAACGCGCATCAGCCTCCCTCCATTTGCCGCACAGCACAGGGCTTCGCCCAGCGTGCGCTCTGCGGCTTCTCCTCCCCTAACTTCCCTGCATTTCTCCTCCCCCTCCCCAGCCAGCTTCCCCCAGGCCGTGTTCCCTCATCCCTTGCACCCCCTCCAATGATCGCACGTCACGACCAGAAGATTTGTTTTTTTAGAACAACCTCGTACAGCTCCTGCCTTGACGTATCGCTTGCTACCTCTTGTATTTTGTTTGCTTTTGGCACATACACAATTGTTATCTTTGCCTCATGCAATGTAACGTTTGCTTTTGTAACACGTCCACTTGTAATTTTCTCCTCATGTAACGCTACTGTTCCCATTGTGAAGCGCTTTGACACCTTCGGGTAAAGTCCGCGCTATATAAAAACGCATAAAGTAAATACAAAAATTAATCAAATCTATTCTCCCTTTCAACAGCTGTCAACGTCTAGCCTCCTGTCACTGCTCTTTCGTGTCCATGTCTCCTCTGTTCACCCTCTCTCTACTCTGGCTTCTCCAGCGCCGTCGCATCTTTCTTAATCTCCCCCTCTCGCTTGAACTCTTTCTTCCGTGGTCTACTGTTCGGGATCTTCAGGATCTCAGCGTTCCCAAGTCTCTGTCTCCCTCTCTGAATAACAACTCCACGGTTGCCCCTGTTGTTGGTTCTCCCTCTTCGGGACTCCAGCATCTGTCTCCTCACCTCTTCCCGCCCTTCAACGCTCCTCCCTTTATCTGGCCTCACACTGTGTCGCTCCGAACTCCGCACTTCCCTGCCTTTGCATCTCTATCTCTGCCCCCCCCCCTCACCCCCCACCCCTTGTGCTCTTAGCCTCTCCTTCCCAATTCCGTCCTGCCCTCCAGGTACACCTGGTTCTCACTCCACAGAGTCCACACACCCCTCTGCCACCTCCACTCACCTCACCCACTCCCGCTGCCAGGGCTACAGATGCCTACAGGCCGAGCAGAGCCGGCCTCACGTACACACTCATTATCTGAGCCCAACATGGCCACTCCACTAAAGCAAATACCTCCCCATCTATAAATATTCAACATTTTGGTATCTAACTACCAGTGCAGGTTTGACAACAGCCAAACAATTCCTACTCTGAGTGTGCATCAATCTTAGCACACTTTTCATGAAGAAGTTTATTAAGAAATGATAAAGCCTTGAAAAAGCGACTATTGAACATTGCGTGTTGGCTTTTTAAAATTTTTTAACACTAAACGGACCCTGAAAAATATCTGATGAATATAGATAGGATGCTTTGAACTGTTATTTATCAGAGGAATAAAGAAGCTCAAAAGAACAAGCATTGGAAATGCAATAGGTCTCGCAATAACGCGAGTCTGAACTATTAGCATTGTAAATGATAATGCCCTTTATTTTTGCGTTCTGGTTTTTGGAACATAAATAAAAGGCTTTGTCATTTACAAGGCCTATAGCTTAAATTTGCGTTAAAACGAGACCTATTGCATTGCAAATACTTGTTTTGTAAATGCAAATGTTCCTTTTGTGTCGGCGGTCAGGGGGAGTTTAGGGCTAACCATTTTTAAAAAAAATTAATTTTCTTTTTTCTTCTATGCATTTTCTAAGACATCACCCTTTTTTATCTGTAGTTTTTGTCATGTTAATGTACCTTTCTTCTAAAGCCATTCTGTATGCCTTTTCTTCAGGTACATACAAAAGAGGATGATGGACGGAGCGCTTGAGCAAATCAAACACTCACCCCCAGTCAATCTGGGTTTAATCCATCACCATTCTTTAGCTCACTCGGCCACCCAAGTTCAGACATGGCAATATGCAAATCAGCCTGACCCTGTGCCTCATGGGAACAGTCCAGCCCGAACTGCCATGCCATGTCTTCCCTGGACCGGAAACAAGCATCCTGGGACCGGTTTCGGATTCATAATCCTCCTCAGCCAGGCTATCTTGAATCCAGTGGCCAAGTGAGCTCCGTCCATCACCCCCTTTTGTATTGCCTTATCTACAGGTCTCATTAGACAAGTTTAAATTGTTTTCGGAAGCCGTTACACTATCTGTAGGTGTATGTGGAAAGAAATAATACCAAGCTGTGTCCATCTCTTTTGCTTGCGTGTGTTAAGTCATGCTTTGTATCAACGGTACTCTTGAAATACTAAATTATAAGAATAAAAATATTCAAAATGTCCTTGCCTATAAACTACCAATAGTAAAATAACACAGGAAACAGCATAAGACCAGGGTATGCGATAGTACATAACTGCCTCAGAAACAGAAGTGGGTACATTTGCACAGACATAACAATCTTCTGAATCCATAGCATTAGGGTATGCTTGAACTAATGTAGAATAAACCGTAGTAGAAATTTTTTCTTTCTTATAACCTACTAAGGCATGACTAAAATAATTTCCTCTAAGGTCAGATGTGTGTGTTTATCAGTAAGGTTCTTTGCCTTAAGCTCTGTCTTGGGTGTTAAGTAAAACCCTATTAGTACTATAGTGATCATTACTACTATTACAGAAACCGATCCCATGATACACTTGCACTTATTTTCTAATGCAACAATTTTTTTTATGAATCAAACAAAACTTAGTTCAATGTTTTTAGTTAGTGGCTTTTCTAATAGTGTTCGTTTTTTCTTTGAGCTTCAGTTTTCTAAATAGACAGTTCTTAAACCTACTTGGTGTTCTTCTAAAATGTTATCCCTAACTCTTCTGTAGCTTTTTCTCAGGCCTAAGTTAGTCTTCTGTAAACAAATGACTAAAATAATAAACCTAACTCCTTACTGTCTTTCCAGTTTCTTTTTCTTCAACTTCTTTTGCAATATATTTTCTTCAATATCTTTTGGCTTGCGGGGTGACTCTAAAAATTCAGGATTCACATTGCACAAGTCTTCTAATTTAACATTCAGAGCAGTGTTCACATAATAGAGCCGTTCAGGTGCAGAGTTGCTCTGACAAGGTACTCGTGCTCTTTTAAATCTCTATTACTTGTTGATTTGGATATTTACCACTTTCACTGTCTGTTTAATCTTCTTCAGATATGAGCTCTGGAATCCGAGCTGTTGAAATACTTCTTCTTGGGTTCTTTTTTACATTACTCATTGGCGATTCTGCTTGTCTTTTTTTTTTTGTTCTTCTCCTTACTCCGGGCCTTGTTCCTTCTCCTGGGTGGTTTTAGTAACCTACTACCAGTCCTTGAGTATTTCCAACTTGAGGCTTCGATCTCTGCTTCAATTTCGTTACAGATCTCAATACCACTTTCTGTCACTTCAGGCACTTGTCTTCTAGCTTGCTGATCTTCACCTCTTTCCTTTTCTTGTGGCTTGACTGGTACTGGTGCTGCTGGTCCCTCTTCTGGCAGTGCAGCCACCAAAGCCCTTTTGTCAGGATCGATGCCAAAAGGCACTTTTTCTGGATTGCTCACTCTTTTAGTGTGTGAGGCATGATTCCAGTTTGTAACCCCAGCACATTTAACAACAGTGTTCACAGTAAAGATCACATGGAAGGGGTATTTTCATCTGGGTTCATATGAGTCTTCTGGATTTGCTTCTTGATGATGAGCCAGTCGCAGTGACTGAGGCCATGGCATGTTTCTTGGTGGAAGTCAGGTGTGGCTGCTTATACCTGATGAAAGACAGAATGAACCACATCAGCCAGTTCTTTGCAGTATTCCAAGATTACATCATCTGTATTATTCACAAGGGCATTTGCAGGTATAGCTGGTAATCTCATAGCCATGCCCATAAGGATTACATGTGTTGATAGTCCTGTTTTACTTTCTGGGGTATTTAGAATGCTTATTAACACCAAAGGAAAAAACATCTGGCCACTTTAGGGAAGTCGAAGCACACACTTGCCATTTTAGTCTTGATGGTACCAATCATTCGTTTCACGATACCTGATGCTTCTGTTCTGTAACTGCAATGTAATCTTTGCTCAATCTGTAAGGCTGTACAAATCATCTGCATCACTTCATTGTTGAATTAGATCCTCTGTCTGACTCGAGAAATTGGCATGACCTACCTAGGCATAAGTTCTCGTGAAAACAACTTGGCTACAGTAGACTGTCGTTTCTTTTCGTCGGCTAGGCTTCTACCCATCTCGAGAAAAAGCAATCACCAGGCTATACCTTAACCCGCTTACAAGCATCTAGAAAAAAATCCATCTGCCTCCTATTGAAAGGATCACCTGATTCCCCCCCATGTGTCAAGGCGACGTCTTCTTTTCCTGCATTCAGTTGCTGTCATATATCACACACCTGTGACAGATCTCTTCTGCAAACATCTTTGATATATTTGGGTGCTTCACCAAACAGGGATTTATGTGCAATGCACAAGCCCATGAAGCTTACATTTTGTTTGATAGGCAGCCAGTGCAGTTGATGCAACAAGGGGTTAGCATGCGCTCTACGAGGTAGTTTATAGATCAACTTTGCTGCATCATTCATGACCACTTGGAGTTTCCTCAGAAGTGTACCAGGGAGGCAATGTAAACTGCATTGTCATAATCTAGGCGGGATAGAATTAATGCAGTCACCGCCGCCTGCATGGTGGTGGGTGACAACAGGATCGATAGTTTCCGAAGTTGACACGTCAATCCGATGCAACTTCCCACAACAGCAGACACCTGGGTCTTCAGAGTCAATCCGGTGTCCAGCTTAATACCCAAACTCTTCACAGCTGGCACTGTTGTTAGAGTAGTGCTAAACTCTTGTGGCTAAAAGAGGCTGGACAAAGGGGAAGAACCTGGGGAGAGTACCAAGACTTCGATTTTATCTGGGTTCACCTTCAAGGAATTGGAGGTCATCCAGTTCATGGTGTCCCGAAGAATGTTCTGAACGTTCCGCTGTGAGTCAAGGGAGTTATCGATGCGCACTATTAGCTGAGTGTCGTCCGCATAGTTGAACACCTGGCAATTTGCTTTTGCCAGAGCCTCAATCAAGGTGTGTACCCCTGATAATATTTGGGGAAAAGCTGGGACCCCTGTATGCAGGATAATACTTCCCTGACAGGGAAAACACAATTGTGAAAAAGGAGAACCGGGGCAAGGTTTGTAACACTAATTACAGGCAACTCAATTTCAGTGCGACTAAATCATTTACTTTCACTCATCTCATATTATATTCAAAAATAGATATTTATTAATTAACATGTAAATCACAATTTTTCCCTCATACATATGTAATGTTTTTTATAAATGGATATATATATATATATATATATATATATATATATATATATATATATATATATATATATATATATATATATATATATATATATATACATTTTTTATATAAGAACTTTTTTTGGGACAAAACATTCAGTGAGTGAACATATAAGACGGTTTTGTAAATAATGAATTGATAAATATACAGTCTTAATTGTAGAATACATTGACAGCAGATAGAGGCAATGATCAGGAACTGACGGTGTATACTTGAACTACACGCGTTTCGGCATTGCCTTCATCAGGATTCTGTCTCAGCAAGTCAGTGGATGAAAACATATAGTCTCATTATATAATTTTATTTAATTGGTTGCCAGTAGGTTAAATTGATAGGTAGAGCATCCAAACAAGAACTGTTAGCACAGGAATGATTAAGGAAAATCCGTTGTGTGCATAGCTATTGACTCTTGTGAAAGAGTATCAGTAGATAACCCAATAAATTTCCAAAGAAAATTCACCCAAATGTGTGTACTCAACCTTCCATCATGATTTTATGCAAGGGAAGGATAAGAAAACATGCAAGCTGTATATTCATTTTACAAAATAGATTGAAAATTAATGTTTATCTGCAGGATTTGTGACAGCTTCTTTCATTTTTCAGTTGTGATGCTTCAAAGTCTATATAAGTGTAGTATGCTCTTACCCATCTGTATAAACAATTTGATATATTATGAATGGAGGGTTATCTACTGATACAGGCAGTAATGTGGAATGGTTTTAATTTGTACAACGTTTTAATGTGATATTTTCTGCAGACAAAATACTCTGCTCAAAACTGATCAATCTGTTATGAGTCGTGTTGGGTTTTAGTTTGCGTCCTCAATAGCTGCACAGTGTGGGACCGTAACAGTTAAAGAGTATCCCATCACTATGTTCTAGCTCTTTTCCAGACCAATACAGTGGCTACCGTGTTTAAACAGCCAGGAGGTCCTGCCGCTACAGGTTCAAGTGTAGTGGAAAAATACGCTATAGGCCTTCAAGCTCCTCCATGCATTTGTGTCAAAACCGAGAGAGTGCACCCATCTCTTATGCTGCAAAATAAAATGAATTCTTTAGTATTATCTGGCCGGAGCATGACACAATTTTTCCTTCTGTCCAGGAATGGTTTAGTACATTTGTTGTCCCATGGAAACGGATCTGACACATCCCTGTGTATCAACCTCAGTAGAGGTTTTGCCATTAAGGAAACATTTGATATCCACTCACTAAAGTAGGCAGACATTCCTAAGCACATTCAGACTTCCTTTTGAGTTTGAGGCGGATTCATTCATAAGATGGCTTCCACTCTTACTGTTGACACCTTCCTAGCTCCTTTTACAATAATGTGTCCCAGATATTGAACTTCTTTTTGACAGACCTGCAGTTTACCTGGAGACAATTCGTGTCCATTCTCGGCCAGGTGATGCAAGAATGCCATGGTGTCATGTTTACATGCATCATGCCACAAGCAGGTCATCTATATACTGAACAAGACTAAACGTATAGGACATCTGTAGGGTTTGTAGATTTCTTTTCAGGATCTGATTAAAAATGGGTGGACTCTGAATACCCTTATGGAATACAACACCATATTAATAACTTCTGCTGGAACACAAAGGAAAAAATGTACTGCCTTTCTTTATGCTAAGGCACTCAATCAATGGCAAATCATTCTGCAGTACATGGTATTTGAAACAATACAGTGGCTACATTGGATACCACAGGACAACAGGGCATCACTATCTCATTCACCTTCCTCAAATCATCCTGAACTATCCCGTATTTACCATTGGGCTGCTGTAAACCCACAATTGGGGTTTTACATAGACTATTATTTCCCTCAAAATCCCTTTCTGTAAAATATCCTCTATTCCTGCATTGGTCTCTGGACTCAAATGATATGGCGGTGTTCTAGGATAGCAATTGGCTTCACATTTACTCAGACCGATTCCAAGTCTGATATCTTTTCCTGTGAAATCCCATACTTCTCCGTTCACGATTTTTCTCAACTCCTCCAGTAATGCATCAATGGTCAATAAGGGGAACATCCCTACCTCAGCTTGCTGTTAATTAATTTGAAATCTACATCCTCATAGTGTGTTAGATACACATCATCATCCAGTGTGTAATAAATGGTGCAATTTAACTTGCACAGAAGATCTCACCCGTACAGTTTCACAGGACTGGTGTCGCACACAAAAAATTGGTGCTTTTTTCTAAACGTACGTATTTTCACTGGGACATTCTCTGATATTGGATTCAGTATCTGCTTATTTGTAACTCCCACTACTTGGATAGTTTTCCCCGAGAGAGGTAGGTTTGGGACTTCCACTGTTCTCACAGTAGAATGGGTAGCTCCTGTACCGAAGAGAAACTACACTGGGTGGCCATAAACCTCAGAATCTACATATGGGGCACTTTAGTGTACCTCTAAGACTGCGCCAAGTACACAGTTTTCTATCCCTTCTCAAGCACCATCATTGGGAATTATCAGAACCAAAGCCATCGGTTTCAAATAATGGGAATTGTTGCAATGCGTTCTAGCTTGGATTTTGAAATTGTTGTGCAGCATTCTAAAATTGTGGCATTGGATTTTGAAATTGTGGCATGGCGTTTTGAAATGGGTTTGTATTCATTTTTGGCATTTCATTTATGTTTAATCTAGGATTTCCCATCCGTTTAGGCACAGGAGTTAGCATTTGATGTTGTCCAAGCATTGGTATTTGCATCTGTTACATAGGCATTTTTGGAACCTGCACCCCTTGTTGTGTTTGCATATTTTTGCCTTAATTTACAGGATTAAATCGACTTTCTCACTACCAGTGTTCAATTCTATGAGGGACGTGACACGCAGTCATCTTTTTCATAGCAGTCATGTCTGATCCCATACTTACAGGAGCACCTATACCGTGTGACACATTTATCCTCCTTGGTTTCCTTGAAACCCAAGTGGTGAAATACATTTTCCGACTTGCATACATCCGTGCATATAATATATCATACAGATGCAAATTATTGCCAATAGACCTTTGTACATCTGAATGTCATGCAGACGAGTAATGTCAACATCTGGGTGCAACTACCTACTTCCTTTTTACAATCAGGAAAGTACAGACTCGCATTAAATACAAACACTACATGGGGAAACAAACCATGGTTCCATCTCACTAGTGCAGTGATCCTTGTTAACATTTTAGATATATATGAGCATGTTTTCTTCTCCATCTCAGAGTTTCCGACTCCAGCCATCCATCCCAACCACACACGCCAGAGTGCAGGATTTTAATTTGAATGCTCCCTCAAATATTCCACCAGGGGTTCCCAGATTTCTTTGGGACGAGAGGAGATGGGCAGCAGCTCCGCATAGTTCGATAGTTGGCCCTTGCAGTAGATAAAGTCTGAGAACCAGTCCTTAAATTTAGGGGCTCACATCCTGCCCCACCTGCATGCCACTCTGCGTTTGGCTAACAAGAGGTCCAATGCAGTTAACTTTTTGTGTGGTGTCTGTCAGCTATGTAGCCCAGATGTGCGATCATAGGGGACATGGGAAGAGGAAAGCCAATCACCTCTGACAGCGCAGCGCCCACTTTCTGCCAATATCCATTGACCTCGCTGTCTTGCGATGCAAGATGTATGAAACCTGCCCCTTCCGCACGGCATCTCACAGCGGTCTTCATTTCTCAGGCTGAATTTGCGTAGTCGCCCAGGTATGTGGTAAGTTCTGTGCAGAAATTTAAAATGTATGATTCGCTATCGGGCACTCCCCCTTATGGCTTCTGTCTGTGTGCAATAGTATTTCCATTGCTTATCCGTCAGTGGTGCCACTAAGTCCTGATCCCATGCCTCCCTGGCCCCATGTTTCAACTGTGGTTGTTCTAGTAGCGCTATGCGGTAGATGCTGGACACCACATGTGTAGGCCCGTAATTTTTATTAATATAGTTTGTAGCGTCTCCAGCGTGATTGGTTCTTGTGGGAAACCCAGGATTTTGGCCCTCACTTCGTGCCTCATGCGCAAGTATAGGAATACTTCTAATGGAGTAACATTGTCTCCGGTCAGGAGCTCTTGCCGGTTCTTGAATGAGCCCTTAAGGTATAGATCTCCCCAGACATGACGATTTCTGTTGTGGAGCATGTCATGGCATACAGCCTCTTGTGTGGCTCTTTCTCCGTGGACGGGCATTCCCAATAATGAGGCGTGGGCATCATGTAACCCTGCTCTACAGCCAGGTGCGGCATGAATGGTGTTGGGTTGAGCCAGTATACAGCATAATGACCGTGGGCACTTAGATAATACAGCTCCATGTCTGGGGCCTCAAATACCCCGGTAGAGAGTGGCTGCGTCATGGAGAGCCATCTATCTCCGGGCTGCTTCCCACCCCAAGCTAGTCTAATAAGCAGTGAATGAATGGTGTGAAAGAAAGGGCGCCCTGGATAGTACTGTATATTTATAAATAGGTATAGAAGTTTTGGCAGTATGATCATCTTCATCAATGCCACCCTGCCAGCAAGTGAAAGGGGTGATACTATCCATCGCGTCACCCAATTAGTAATCGCTTCAACAGCTGTGCCATAATTTGCGCAAAATGTTTCCTCTTTGTTACTGTTAATCACTACACCAAAATATTTTAATCTCTGACTCGCACCATTTCAGTGAGAATTCCAGTGGGAACTGTGCTGTGTTAGGCATGAGAGGAAAGATCTGTGATTTACCCCAATTAATGCCTATCCCATAGAGGTCCCCAAATCAAACTCTTGTAGTATGAGGTTAAGACTGATGTGTGGGTCACGTAAATAGAGGGTGATGTTGTTTGCATATTGCACCCTCATATCTGTTGTAAGGGGTACTGTATGGCATTTTGTCTGTGGTGTTGCCGTAATTTGGCCGCTAAAGCTCAATGGCGAGGTCAAAAAGTAACGGGGAAAGAGTGCCTCTTGTGATGTGGATTGGGGCGGAGTATAGACCATTTATCTGTATAGTAGCTTCTAGTTGGGTGTACAGTAGCCTTATCCATGCCAGGAATGCCCAGTATTGTGAACATATAATCCCATTCAAGGGAGTTGAAGGCTAAAAAAATCCCGGCTGCGGAAATCTCAGGTTCCACATCGTGTAGTAGAGCGAATGTGGTGTGCAAGTTATGGGAGGTGGCTCTTCCAGGTATGAAGCCTGACTGGTCTGGGAGTACCAGCCCTTCCATCAATAGTGACAACCTATTAGCAATAACTTTCGCTAATATTTTGGTGACGCAGTTAATCAGTGATAGGAGTCTGTATGCTTCACATTTATTGGCATCCTTGCCCGGCTTTAGCAGGGATATGATCAAGGCTTGCCGCATGGTCTTGGGAAGGGTCCCACATTCTCTGGCTTTTTCGAAGACTAATTTGAGGAATGGGGTTAAATGGTCAATATAGCACTTATAGAGGTCAACAGGTAGCCCGTCGGACCCAAGTGATTTTCCCGAGTGCAAGCCCATTATTGCAGGTCGAATTTCGTCTTCTTCAATGTCAGCAGAGAGGAATTCTCTGCAGGAGTCATTGATCCACCCATGGGCGGGCGGTATCCTCCCAGTAGGAGGCGGCGTTAGTGGGAGGGCTACCTGTGTGTGGGATAGTTTTGCATAGTATTCTGTGAATACATTGAGAATCTCCTGTGAGTCAGTATGCCTAATGCCCTCATCGTCTAGTATTTCCAAGATCTGATTAGAGAACCTGAGGGTTCTCGTTGCTTCCGCTAGGGCCTTGCCAGGGCGTTCACCCTCCCCATAGGACTGTGGTTCCCAAACTGTGCGCCGCGGCGCCCTGGTGCGCCGTTAACAGTAGCCAGGGGCGCCGCCGAACTATTTGGGAAAGATGGCATCTGGCCTCTTTAGGCCCCCCCTATGCAGCGATTATCGGCGCAGATTCTGCAGGCACCCCTCCTCAGCAGCAGTGAGCCGACCCCAGACATGGTTTGCAGATGGACTAGCGCTAGCCACACACACCGCCTCGGACTCTAGCAGGCACAAAGCGAGACCGGATACCAAGCTCACGGAGGCACACAGTGTGACAGGCAGCGCTACAAAGAGGGCACGGATTGATTATTACCGGTCTAACCGAATTCTCCAGATTTAGGAAGGCATTTCAAACACTTATCACTGCTAATTGTACGCCACAATTGGGGTTTGTGTTTTTGGAGAAAATGTGTCAACAGGCCTCTGACAACTCAAATAAATAGTGTTTTCTCTCACTTAGCACCCCTATCAATCCACATTCATCTCCCTTACCAGGAATTCTTTTTAGGTCATCATTTCCTCTATTTGTAGTCATAAATATACTGGATGAAAAGCTTTTTGCCTATTAATGACTTCTGACATCACCTTACCCGAAGGTGTCAGAGCGCTTTACATAAGAACCAGTTGCGATACATAAGGATTTAGGATTACATGCGTTACATAAAAGATACAAGCAGAAAAAAATTGCAAATGTACAAGTAGTAAAGTCACACAGGGAAGAGACAAATAGAAAAAATTGCAAATGTACAGGTTGTAAAGTCACTCAAGGAAGAGATACAAATGGATACATTCCAAGAGTCACATAGGAATGGTAGAGAGTACAAAGGTTTACTGCAGCGGTTCCCAAAGTGTGCGCTGCGGCACCCCGGTGCGCCGGTAAAAAAATGGTGGGGAGCTACGGCCAACTGCCAATTAGGTCAAGGGAGCCACGGGTCAAAAAAGTTTGGGAACCACTGCCATAGGACCTCTTCACAGAAGGCGTGATCTAACAAAGTTGTGGGCTGTAGTTTCCAGGATCTACATGGAGATTCACTACCTGGCCGAGTTAATGTCAACAGCACCGTGGAATGATCTGAAAATGAGTGCGGAAAGTGCGTAGCTGCGCGAAGCCATGTATTCAAACCTTTGGAGAGCAACCAAAGATCTATTCGGGACCAGCTGGAGTGCACACTAGAGTGGAAGGTGCCCTCCCGCTGCGCTGGGTGTAGAGACCTCCAAGCTTCGAACAACTTGTGGTCTGCAACTGTCTGATAGGTCTTTAGTTGCTTGGGGGTGTGAGGGCGAAAGTAGCAGCTCACCAGCATTACCGTGTGGTCCGCCAGCCTGCCCCACATCACACTATACCTGCTTTGTGGGTCTTGGAGGTCCCCTATTGGGCCATACCGTACACCATTCTTAACCAGGATAGATGTGCCTCTAGAGTATGTCGAATATGCTGAAAAGCAGCTGCGTGCTGCCCATCTTCTTCCGAAGGAAGGTGTTGTTTTGGGGTCAAGGTGCGTCTCCTGTAGCATTGCTACCTGTACTTGGTGTCTGTCTAGGTAGCCCAGTATCTGTCTGCGTTTGCGGGGATTGCAGAGCACTCGCACATTCCATGTCAAAAATTGTATGAGTGGTGTGATCGGGTTTGTCTTAGTTGTGGCTGTCATATTGGCCCTTGGTGTGGCGTCTCTGTGGGAGCTGTCACGCTGAGTATGTATGGAGTGGTTTACGTGTGTGCATTGCTGCATAGACATCTGTTTTGCCTGTGCATTGCCATGTTGCATAAATATAACAAAGTCCGTCCCTTTCCCCACCCACACCTACGGCCCATTCCCGCAGGTGAATAGCATCCCACCAGTCAATACCCACTAACCTTCCAGCCCATCCTGCCTTCTTTAGACCAATGCGGACGGACCCCCCCCTCACCCCTCCTGTGGGATATATGGTCAGCTGTAAAAGCATTTACACAAGAAGCAGTGTTATCTGAGGGCAGTCCGGGGCAATACCCATCATAATAAAGAAAAGAAAACAAACTTTGTACCATCAAAGTACATTATTTAGGGGATTCCTGCTGGGAGAATGCGCCAGAGAGTGCGTTTGTACTTCCACTGGAAAGCAGGTGTGTCCAGGAAGTCAGTTTTAAGTGGCTAGCTCACCAACTCCAGCAATGATATCTGTATAAATTCAGGCCAGATCTGCGAGGAACCATCTCGGTGCCGGCACAGTTATATGCACCAATGGCCTACTATGGGTTAAGTGTGTAGACTCATCATGTGTAAGGATGGGCGTTACGTCTTGTGTTTTTCCTTCTTAGTCTTCTTCCGGAGCCGGGGAAGACCGTCTGGAGTCTGGGTCTCCATCTTAATGCAGAAGGTGATCGTCTCTTCATGTTGTTTAGGAAGTCCTGCGTTTGTTTCGGGGTGTTAAAGATGTGTGACTTCCCACAACAAAGGACCAGTAGCCTGACTCGCTATAAAGCATTCAGGATTATATGTTTGCTTGCTGGAGTTTCCGCTTGACTGGCATGAATTTCCACCGTGCTTTCTCCAACGCCATGGTGAAATCCAGGTACATCGACACTTTGTTTCCCTCGTGTATTAACTCTTGCTTTTCTCTAGCTAATCTCAGCACTGTGTCACACTCTCTTGTAATTTAGCAGACGTTCCAGGATGGTACGTGGTGGGCAAGTGATTGGTGAGCGCTCTCCACCACCAGGATTTTGGAGAACTTCTTCACCCCGAAAAGCCCCAGCAGCATTTTCTCTACGTAATCTTCAATGCGGCTCGTGGCAGCGGATTCCGGTACCTCCAATATGCGCACGTTGGTCCTGCGCGAGTCCAGTTCTTCATTCTTGGTGGCTATGATTTTAAAAATCTTTCCCTTGTCTTAGAGGTGCTCCTGGCCCACTGAGGAGGTGTCCTCTAAAGTGGATATGTGTTACGTTTCAGCTATTAGTCATGTTTCTCCAGTTTCTGCGTGATAAAGTCCATTCGCATGTTCATTGCGTACATCTTGGACTCAATGGATGTGAGTTTGTGACTCATCGTAAGGAGCAATGATTTCATACCCACATCTTGTGGGTCGCTGGATATGTGATTGTATTCTTCTTGTTGCGGGTCTGTGTCGTCTGGGGCAGCAGAATTTGTTTTTCGCGCTGTAAATTGTAGGTTAGCTTGTTTTCCTTCTGTGTGGTCCATGGTGCCCACTGCCATGGCGCCTCTCAATTTGTGGGAAGTTTGGGGCGCACTTATCTGTGCTTGGCCTCCTTATAGTGTATATGGGCCCCCCACAGTCTTCAATGCTTGTTTAGACTGGGTTGTGGGTGGTGGTCTTTGCCCCCGACCTGTTACATCAAAGATTACTATGCAGTGTGCTCTTTTGGTGCTTCCAGCAATTATTAGGGCAGTGGTCTGATCGAGTCAATCCTGTCCCACCATGCGCTTTTGGGCCAGATCAGTGATAGTTTCCCCCTATTGGAGTAGCAGTGCAGTGGTGCCTTCGGCACCCTTCCGACACGTCCGCTCCAGGGTCTGAGTTCTTAATTTTCGTCTGTGGTCCGCCGCTTCACAGTTTCCCCCCCACGGGCTGCAGGTAGGCCGCACCGCATGTCGCTAAGAACGCCACACTATGCACCAGCACCTGCTCCGGGTGATCAAGCCTCTCCCTGCAATAGGATGGGGAGGCGAGTCGCTCCAGTGACCCCGCTGCTTCAAGGGGTTGGCCCGGCCCACCACCCGCAGTAGCTCGCTCGGCCTCCGGGGTCTCAGAGCAGGCATTGAGGGTTTCGGCTGCAGGTGCAGGCCAGGCCAGGCTCGTCCCTGGACGATCCCGCCGTCAGCCAGCTGCTCAGAATCTTGGCGCTCGACTCACTCCCCCCTCCGTTATCCCCCCCCCCGTTATCCCCGCCCCCGTTATCCCCTCCCTCAGCCGGGGGACTCATAGGACAGCCCCTCGCTCACAGCAGCCCTATAGACACCGTTCACTGCTCACCGCTGCCGTTCCCGGGCCGCTTGCAAGATCAGTGCACCGAAGGCAAGCCAGTCTGCGCCCGTCCGGACCCAGGGGCCAGAACCCCCTGAATCTTCACCCCCAGTTTCTAGCGGTTATACTAGCTCTCAGTTAAAGCAGTTGAACAGAACACGAGACCCTCAATGCACTCAATCCATTGTGCTAGAGGATCTTCAGGATCAGTGTGCACACTGTCAAAATGAACTTTCCACAAACACACTCACCCCAATTTCCTTGGAGAAACGTTTCAACTTTAATCTACTGTTGCTCAACTGCAGATCTCTCCTGAAACACTCGACGGAGATCTCATTGCTATTAATTGAGCTCGATCCAGAAGTGTTGTTCCTGACTGAGACCTGGCTTACACCCAGTTCAGAACCCGACATTGTTAGAGCCCTTCCTCCGGCCTACTCAATTCAAAGGGTAGATAGAACGACAGGTGTAAGGGTGGCGGTATCGCCATCATTTATAAAAATTACAAGACCTGCCGCTTAATCGGCAGCACAATCCTAAATTGCGAGAACGTTCGTTTCTCCATTACAATTTACCCAGACACTTACACTCTCAGGGATTCTTATATACTGCCCTCCTGAGGCGCCGGGTCAATTTTGCAACTCGCTGCTGGAAACAGCCATTGATCTTGCAACTACAAATGCCAATTTCACCCTCCTTGGCGATTTTAATCTGCATTTTGACGACCCTACCGCCATGGTCGCTACTGACCTCACCCCAGACCTCCTGTCCTACCATCTGCATCACAAGGTCAGCCACCCCACCAAAATCAAAGGTCACCTTCTCAACCCCATTTTTTCCACCCTGGACGAAGTAACTGGAAATCCCCCCATTCTCCTTCCATGGTCGGACCATTTTTTTTGTCCCCTTCTCTTGGTCCCCCGCCACTACAGTTCCACGTTTTCAGTTGTCTTGAACCCTTAGCCTCCCTTGGTCCAAACCTCCGCTGGAGGAATGGTCACTTGAACTTGGAAGGGCCGTACCCACAGCAGAACCCAATCCGGTGACCGCCTACGACCGCTTCACCTCCTGGATTGAAGGCACGCTCAACTTAGTACTTCCCAAAAAACGTATCCAGAAAAAAGCTGGATCTCATAAAACAGCATGGTTCACCCCTGAATTACACCTCCTTAAACAACAATGCAAAAAGTTGGAGAGACAGTGGAGGAAAGATTTTTCCCACAGTAAGAAATCGGAATAAAGAGCATCCTTACAAACATACAAAGCGGAAATTAAAAAGCCCAAGCCTTATACTTCGAGGAAAAGATCTCCCTCGCAGGGGGCGCTAGAGGGCGCACGAGCAGCATGGCCGCACTTTAGTGAGGCTCCTGCAGCCTGTGCCGCTATCCTGTATTTATCCTACCTTCACCACCTCCAACGCTAACGAAAATCGCTGGAAGGGTAGAGAAACACTGTTTCAGCACTCGTTGAAAGTTTGAAGGGCTGCGGAGCTGTGATTGCAAAGATATCACCGCCGGAACACTTGACCGGCAGCTGCTGAGATAACGGCGGTGCGTGACGCTGGGCACGGAAGTTATGTGATACCGGGGCGCCCACGAGGTCAGAGGGCCCTGATTGCCGAGCGGATGTGCCGGTTTGCTTGCTCACAGGGAAGGACCCTGAGGGACGATACTAGAAACGCTCCTGCCAGGTTCTAGCGGGACTGCCTGGATCGGGGGAAAGATTGAATTACTTGGAAATAATTTGAGACCCACGAGGGCAGCACGGAGGATTGAGGAGCCGCAGAGCTGGCGCTGTCTGCCGGAGGTGAGGTGCGTCGGGGGTCCCGATCTTTATAACCGTCATCCTCTGAACCCCCCCCGGACCCCAGCGGTGGACGACAAGTGATACTGCTGCTGTGGGAGCTGGCAGTGGCGGGGCAGACGCGGACTATTTCGGCGCCAAAAGCGAGGGTGCCCGCGCATTGTGCCAAGGCCGGCCGTTGGAGTACCAGGCGGCGCTGCAGTGTGGATACCCATGAGCGCGGGGTGAGCATATCGCACCTCTGTGGCGAGAAAGAAGATACGGAGCTTTGGCGACTGCCTGTTTGCTGGGTCGCTTTTACTGAGCTGATGGAAGGAAGCGCCGAGCAGCCCTGCGTGTGGTTGTGAGATTGATGAGAGCGTGGTACCAACACTACCTGCTGCAATCTTGGATAAAGCCTGCACACCGACACTGATCCCTCATATGCTGCGTAGTACAAACGGTATCTACAGATGTCTTAGTGGCAGAGCAGATGGTCGCCTAAAGAACGCGTGTTGGTGCATGATAGTGGGTTATTTACAACCCCACTCCTCTGGTGTACCCGCGGGGGAGCTTGGTAATTCCGTGTAACCTACCCTGGACCCCGTGAGCTGACGCCTTCTTCGGGAGGGCCGTTCCTACCGCAACGCGTTGACTACTTCACGGCGGGGAGAGGGCTACTGGAGTGCACAGAGACCTGGTGAGCATAAGTGTTGGAGGAGGAGGGACGCTTGTTGACGGTCACAGCTACAGCTGTAGAACTCGGAGCTGATCTAGTGGATAGTACAAAGGTGCACAGGTTGCTGCGCTAATTTATGACGGAGGTTTCAGGATCGCCCGGTGGCAGTGGAGGCAAAGGAACCAATATCGTAAGAGCGAGATCAACAAAGGGTGTTGTCATGGGACGACAGGACACTAGACAGCCGAAACTGTCCTTTGAATCGACCCAACCGACGAAGAAAAATGCTAGACTGGAATCGGACTCAGGAGGACCACACAACGGGACAGTAGCAGGTACCAGCCGCGACGCAACTGCGCCGGATATGCACCTTATACTGCAGGAGATGAAGCAGGATTTCGCGACGGTGGTGGATAAGGTAGACAGACTCTCCTCCAGGATGGACGCTATTGCACAAAAGATGGACGTTCACGAGGAACGCATCACAACCGCGGAGAGGAGGATATCGGACAATGACGATACTGTAGCGTCCCACGATGCCAGACTGTCAAGAATGGACAACATCCTCAGGGTGATAGCTGCAAAGAATGAAGAATTGGAAGCACGCAGTCGCCGCAATAATGTACGAGTGGTGGGCGTGCCGGAATCGACAAACACATGGCGGATGGAGGAATATGTGGAGCGGATTCTGAAGACAGCAGTGGGGGAAGAAGCCTTTTCGCAGCAGTTCATTGTCGAGAGGGCGCATCGATCTTTAGGCCCTCAACCTCGACCAGGAGCACCTCCCAGGCCAATCATAGCACGGCTACTCAATTATAGAGACAGGGATACGGCTTTACGTGCTGCAAGAACCAAGAAACAGCTGACCTGTGATGGAGTCAATTTCACCCTGTACCCTGACTTCACTCCTATGGTGCAAGATCAACGTCGGAAGTTCTTGGATGTGAAAAAAAAGCTTCGGAACTTGCAAATTGATTATGCTCTGCTATACCCTGCGAAGCTCAGAGTAACGCATCAGGCGAAACAGCACTTTTTTGTGAATCCACAACAAGTTGAAGATTTCCTGAAATCACTACGAAGTGAGCAGGGCCATCATCGAGCAGAGGGAGGTCCGGAAGAGGAGGCAGACTGAATCCTCACTGACTATTGCTGGCATGGATTGCAGACTGACCTGGGACATGTAGTAGTCGTAGCGGACAATCTCTACTGAACTGACGACCTGGAGATTTTGCATGTACACTACTGTTGTGTGTACGGGATACGGATGCAGTCGGCGTTGGAACTGAAGGTGGTAACGTATGCCAGGCGACGCCCCCTTCTCTCTCGTAAACACCTCCATGGGGAGGTCTGACACGAAGTACGAGATGGAGGGGCTGATGAAGTGCGTACCTTAGATGACCCCATTAGGGTGTGCCCCATTGACATTGTTTATTACACTGCAGCTCATTGGGGGTTTGCTAGCGGTGAAGAGGGAGGGGGGTAGGGTTGCTGGAGAGTTGGGGATGCTTCAGTGGGAGGGGGGCGGGTGGGAAGTGCATGTGGTATGGATCAGTATAGCAACACTGGAAAGGTTGCAGATGTGGAATGTTGGAATGCTGTCTGGATGGGAGCGGGGGGGGTTGTTGGGTTGTTTGCAAGATGTGGGAGGAGGAGGGGGAGGCGGAGGGATACTGGGATGGTTGGTTACTACAGTCAATGGTTGCACAGGTTCTTGCATGTCCAAAGGCACTATTGTTACGAGATGGCTGGCGGGTGGAAGAGATGGGTGGATATGTGTTACTCTATAATTGATGTAGACGCTTATGGCTGATAAATGTAAGAATTCATTGTCGATTCTGTCATGGAATGTGAGGGGCATTAATGATGCTAGGAAGGGCAGAAGTATACTTGCCTATCTGGATAGGCATAATGTGCACATAGCACTGTTGCAGGAGACGCACTTTAGGCCGCGGTTGGATCCCAATTTTGCTAGAAGGTGGGCTGTGATTAGGAAATTCTCATCCTATTCTTCGTACTCAAGGGGCACTGCTGTGCTGATCAGGAACTCCGTTGCTTTCCACTTGCTGGGGGAGATACTAGACCCAAATGGTCGTTTTGTAATAGTGTGGGGGAGATTGGGCACGGATACCGTGGTGATTGTGAGTTGTTATGCTCCTAATGTTGACACTCCAGACTTCTTCACAACGTTATGGGGGCATGTATTGGGGGTGGGAGCCACTCACGTTATCTGGCGGGGGGGGATTTTAACGTAACACTGTACCCTGGTATGGATAGATCAGATGGCTGCGTACAATATAACAAACAAGCACGAGATATGTTGGTAGGCATCATAGAGGAAGCTGGGCTAATAGATAGCTGGAGGCACGCACACCCCACACGTAGGGAAGGCACACACTTTACTTCGCGCACCAATACCTGGGCTAGGTTGGACTACTGCTTTGTGACGCGAGGTCTATATGAAGGGGTGGGTGCGGTAACACACCTGTCGAGGACTTATTCTGACCACTGCCCGGTGCTGCTGTCCCTTGCTGTGCCGGGTCATAATAGATTGAAACCACCTTGGAGGATGCTCCCATCAATGCTACTGGACACAGTTTTTAGGACGGAATTGGGAGTTGAAATAGAGGAATTTTTTCCTAGGAATAAGGACTCGGTGGCTAGTGTGGAAACGGTGTGGGAGGCATTCAAAGTCACGATCAGGGGGATTTGCATATCTAAGGGTGGAGGGGTACTGAGGGATATACAAGGGACACTGGGCAGATTAGAACGAGAACTGAAAGTACTAGAACTAGGCATGGCAACAAGTCCGGACGCAGGGATCCATAAGACATTTCGAGATAAATTGACTGAGTATGAGGCAGAAGCGATGAGAGAGGTCAACTTTAAGGGGAAGTATTGGACAGCGCGACGGTATTGCGAGGGGGAACGACCGGGCAAAGTGCTGGCTGCAGTGACAAGGAAGCCGCGATTTAGCTCCAATGTATTAGAAATTATAGCGCAGGACGGTACACGGTGCAATAACACTGAGAGCATTCAGCAGGAGTTTTTGTCACATTATAGTCAACTTTACACTTCGCAGCAAACTGGTGCAGTTGACATGGGCGGCTTCCTGGATGACATTGCGCTATGTTGGATCAGCGATGTACATAGGGCGTTCCTTAGTGCGCCGCTGGAAATAGATGAGATACAAGACGCAATAATGTCACTGTCTAATGGCAAGGCGACGGGATTGGACGGACTCCCTGCGGAGTTCTATAAATGTTACATAGATATCATGGCACCAGTCCTTCGTGAAGTATATGTGGAATCTTTAGACGTAGGTATGCTGCCGGGGTCGATGAGAGAAGTGGTTATTACCTCCCTGTTAAAACCGGGGGAAAACCCGACGGATACGGACTCCTATCGTCCGCTGTCACTCATAAATTGTGACGCTAAAATTCTCGCTAAAGTCCTCGCGACGCGCCTTTCTCTTATAATGACTAAACTGGTTTTACCTGATCAAGCTGGTTTCGTGCCGGGTCGTGCAACGTCGCATAATCTCAGGACGCTATTCTCTTTGATCCAGACGATCGCCCCTGATATCCCGGTCGCCGCCGTTTTCCTTGATGCCACGAAAGCATTCGACTCGGTTGAATGGACGTACCTCATTACTATACTAAACAGGATGGGGTTCCCGAAGATGTTTGTTAATTGGGTAGAACTGCTGTATACCGCTCCGACGGCCAAGGTGGTTACTAACGGGCTGTTGTCTTCCCCGATACCGATAACCAGAGGCACTAGACAGGGGTGCCCTCTCTCCCCACTACTTTTCGCGATAGCGATAGAGCCGCTGGCTTGTCGCATCCGCCAAATGCATAGAGACGGCGCTTTTCGTTGCTATCAACGCCAAATTGGCATATCCTTGTATGCGGACGACATCACGATTTACGTGAAAGACCCGCAAACTACTCTTAATCCTATACTAAGAGAATTCCTGGTTTTTGGACGAATATCGGGAGTACAGATCAATTGGAAAAAATCTCAGTTTTTCCCGCTCACTGATGCGGTCCACAAATTTCAGTTAGACTATCCATTGGAATGGTGCGATACAGATCTTAAATATCTGGGAATACAGGTATCGTTGAGCAGGGAGGAGACGCTGAGGATGAATTATGGGGTGGCTATATCGAAATTAACGGATAACGTTACACGGTGGAAGGCACTGCCGTTATCAATGGCAGGGAGGGCGTCATTAATAAAGATGGTGATACTCCCGAAGTTCTTATACCTATTTCAGAACGTTCCTTATTTCCCTGGTGCCTTTTTTTTTTAAACAACTGAGGTCGGAACTTCTTCGTCTTTTCTGGGGGGGCAAACAGCCGCGGGTGCGTTGGGACATTATCACCCAGCCCTATGAGAAGGGAGGTTTTGACGTCCCTGACTTCGAAGCCTATTATGTAGCTGCACAGGCACAGTACGCCTATCACTGGATTAACCCCACGCCCTGTATGCCACAAGTCGCTGCAGAGGACTGGATCGCACGACCGTTGCCGCTAAGTGGCTTAATACACGGTTCGGTGCGGGACATTGAAACGCCGTTTACTACGGTGACATGCACCATAGATGCTTGGACTCGTATTGCGAGGACTCTCAATACCACGCAGCTATATTCACCTGCTATGCCCCTCACGTATCACCCTGGTATGCCGCTCCTGCAGGAGGCGGGATTTCAGCTGATGTGTCAGCGCCTAAAGATTGCCAAGTGGGGAGACCTATTCCTCGAAGGGCAGCTCCGTACAAGGGAACAATTATTTCAGGGTGTTGAGCCCACTCCTCTAGAGGTTTTCTATTATGTTAGGCTTAGGAAGGGGCTTAGAGCGCTCCTGTCTTACTTCCCGAAGGA
This sequence comes from Lissotriton helveticus, assembly GCF_964261635.1. Classification (NCBI taxonomy): domain Eukaryota; kingdom Metazoa; phylum Chordata; class Amphibia; order Caudata; family Salamandridae; genus Lissotriton; species Lissotriton helveticus. The sequence continues at coordinate 970,859,541 of NC_136057.1, forward strand.
ACCCGACGTGGTGTTGCCACTACACGCAATGCTGTTATCCGACGGCTGCCATCTCGTATCCAGATTGTACAACAATATCAGATTACAGCGTCAGGGACCTGAGAGTTCCGCGCGTAGACAGTGGAGCGAGGACTTGGGTAGGCTTGTTTCTGACGTTCAATGGCAATATTGCAGTGCCATCACAGCTAGGATCTCGTCTAGTAGCAGGCTGAAGATTATTCACTTTAAATTTTTACAGCGCTTTTATTATACACCTGTTATAAAGCTACGGTTTCGATTGGCGGACAACGATAAGTGTGAACGCTGCAAGGCGGAGGGGGCGGGTTTTCTCCACTTGGCATGGGAATGTCCTGATGTATATGAATATTGGACGAAAATACAGGATGCTTTGCAGACCATGACTGGAGGAGTGGTCGATAGCGATCCGTTAATCATGCTATTGGGATACACACGGGATATACCTAAGACGGTTCGCAGGTTTGTGGAGGTTGCGCTACTCTTAGCCAAAAGACGTGTGGCGTGCAGATGGGGCAGAGGGAGGGCCCCAAAGTTTAAGGAGTGGATGGCAGATATGGTTTATTGCCAGGACCAAAACAATGTGTATGCAGAATTACTACCAGTGCGCCATAGGCCAGGTGATATATGGGTTCCATTGCAGAGCTACCTACTGAAAGAGGCGGAGGCATCAGTTGACTCAGACAATGGCAGTCAAGAGTGAAGGCTGCAACAGATGCCCTACTGATACTACCGATGATACCCCTTAGACTCCTGTATGGGATACTATATACAACTGCCCCTGGGCACAAGCTCACCCCATCATAATTGTTGACTGCTCTATGTGACGATTGTGACAGCATACGAATTGTGGCGGGTGGATTAGAATGATAAAAATGCAAAATTGTGAACAGGCATTGTCTTCCTGACACTTGTTGATGCGTAAATATGTTGTTTGATGCCCCTCAAAGGAGTGCCACACTGCTGTAATGTATCACTATTGTATATCAGATGGACCATGTGATGAAGAACAGCTTGCGAATTGTTATCTACATGTATCTGACCTGCTCAGGCCCGCCGGCTGCCATATTTTGATTTTTTATCCTGAGAATGCAATGTAGACATGTGTAACCTACCTGACTGACGTTCTATCTTGCTGGTTGTCAAGAAAACTTTATAAATAAAGATTTTTAAAAAAAAAATCTCCCTCGCAGGGAAATCTTCCAGATTGCAAAAAAAAATATGAAAAGTCCTAGATCCACCAACGATCCCTGATCCCTCAGGATGTCGGTGCAATAACCTTACACAATTCTTCTCCTCTAAAGTGTAAAATATCCATAAGCTCCTTCCTGTGAAAGACCATGTCTTTTTAACTAATGCTAGAAGACCGTGCCAAGCTGAGAATGCTCCCTGCTTGGAGATTTTGACCCCCCTCCCATTGGAGTCGCTCACACCCATTTTAGCTTCTGGGAAATGTGGGTCACCACTCGACCATGCACCACTTAACATCTTGAAAATGGCAGCATCTGTTGTTACCCCTCCATCCTCAGTGTAATCAATGCTTCCCTTTCCTCGGGCCTGGTCCCCCCTGAGTGGGAAAGAGCGACGGGTAAAGCACTAATAAAGAAACCCCATTTGGATCCCAATGACTTTGGCAACTACCGGCCCATCTTGCTCCTCCCTGGAGTGAGCAAAATTGCAGAAAAATGTTAATGGTACACTTTCTGCATTTCTTGATTCTCACGATCTGCTCCACCCATCACAAACAGGTTTCCGTCCTCGACAAGGAACCGAAACCGCTCTGATAGCGGTAGTGGAGGAAACAAGAAAGATCCTCAACGCAGGAGGCTCATCTGCCATCCTCCTCCTTGGCCTTAGCGCGGCCTTTGACACGGTGAACCATCAAATCCTGGTTTATCGCCTCAGGAACGTGGGAGTGTCAGGCTGCGCTCTCACCAGGCTGCAATCCTTCTTGGAAGGAAGGCTTTATCAAGTGTTTGAAGAGGTCACCTCAGACCCTGTACCCTTGCAGTGCGGAGTTCCTCAGGGCTCCTACCTGAGCCCTACCTCTTTAATGTTTATATGTCTTAATGGTCGTAGCACTGAACCAACCTAACCAGTCGCACTCCTATCTGGAGGAAGTGGCCAAGTGGATGAGCCTTTCTCATTTGAAACTCAACAGCGACAAAATTGAGCTGATGATGCCTGGTAACCACCTTAGTACCAACATCAATGCTCTCTGGCCAGCCTGCATGGGGACAGCCCGGGCCCTAAATCTGAAATAAAAAGTCTAGGAATCTGGCTAGACCAAGACCTTTCCTTCAAAACCCAAGCCAGGAAGACGGTCACTTCATGCTACGGTCTGCTTAAAGTGCTCCGGAAAGTAATCCCCCCTACTTCCATTTCCAGCAAAAAAGGCATTGATTCAGGCCCTGATCCTTTCTAGGATAGGTTTTGGCAACGCCCTCTATCTGGGGTCGCCCAACGCGGTGATCAAGAGGCTTCAGACTGCCCAGAACGCGGCAGCAAGACTGCTTACCGGCACTAGCCATCGCTATTCTGCAAAGTCCGCCATCCGCTCCCTGCACTGGCTCCCAGTACAGGAGAGGGTCTACTTCAAGGCCCTCTGCGTGGCCCACAAGTCCCTGGAAGGAACGGACGTCTCCCATTATCAAAGATCTGATCCGTCCGTATAAAGCCTCCAGAAACCTTTTCACTCAGACATGCTCCACTTGGCAGAAGTCCCCAGAATCGAGAGAGCCAGAAGTGGGGGCAGGCTTTTTTTCATACAGTGCCGCCAATTGTTGGAACACTCTCCCACTTCACCTTTGTAGGGAACCCAACCATCTCATTTTCTGTAGGCATCTGAAGACCAGGCTTTTCCCATCAACGAGTTGTTTATCCATGCATTTGATGGCCTTCTGAACATCTTGTTAGCCGCGTCATGGTTTGCTTAGGTCATGCTGGTGTGCTGGTATGATTTCGCCGCCTCAGGAAATTGGATTTGGCGGGTGATAATCCTGGGCTGCAAGAGCCTCACGAGCGCTGCCATCTTGCGTGCCGGCTCTCTAGCGCCACCCAGTCGACAATACTTTAGACTTTTTTATGAATCTACTTGTGCATACCATTGTACTGGCTTGTCTTGCAATTTGGAAAATACTTTTAAATGCTGCCAAACCATTGCTGCTCTAAGGAATATATACATAGATTTCTCCCACTATTTCTCTAAGTGGGTATACTCTCACTCCTTCTCATGTTGTTCATTCTGTCCTCCACTAGTTGCTGCCTTCTTTTTCGTTTCATACTTTTTACCCATCTAACTTCCAGTTTTTCTGTATCCTTCCACCTGCAAATGCATTTAATCAATTACACAATATGCAAGCGCATTCTGTAACTCATGTTTTCTATGGCTGGATCATTTAATTCTGTCCTGTAACTTCGGTGTAAATTTGTTATAGGGGGATCTACTTTGTCTTTTCTTGCTAATTCTGTCAATTTATCAGTTACCAAAGCTGCTCTTCATGTAACCTCCGTGCACCAGTAAATTAATTAGTTCCTCTGGTATTTATTAAATGTTCCAATTCCAGACATCATCAATTCTTCCAGGTTTACTTTTAAATTAGGTGTATCTAAAGCCTCTCCTTTTGGGTCTCTGGTAATTCTCCAGCTTTAGTTTTCTTCTCTCCAATAGCTTCTTCAATCCGTGCTGATATGTACCCTTCACTAGAAGCATTTAAATCACTAGAAGTCATAATGGTTGCAAAGAGCAACGTCCCTCCTCCATCTACCAGCGTTTACAGTATTTGTGGGGGCTTTCACAAAGCTGTCTGTGAATTTTACGAATTCGGAATAAATCCAAACATAAGCACTGGCTGTATTTGTGACCTTTCCTCTGCTGAGACAGGAGCACGTGTAACTACCCGAGAGGCAATTGGGGCATTAACAACTGGGAATGGTGCTGTGATAGGCACATCAGCTGTCCTATTGGAGACTACAGCTGGTGATCAAGTCATAACTGGTGGTACAATCTGCAAAACTTGTAAGGGCTGTTTAATTGGTGTTAAACTTGGATCCACAGGGGAGGTAGCTTCTGTTTGACTAGTATTGGCACTCCGATCTCTTCGCTCAGCAAGTGTAGTATGCAATGGTGGGGGTCTGAAATTCAACATCTGTTCGAATATCTCATCCCCTTCATCATTATCTGACTCATTTCCTTATTTATTGATGAAAGATTTATTCTTTTCCTTAACCCCTTCCGTGCGGCCGCGATTCTGCGCCTGTGCGGCAGAATCGCGAACGGGCGGGGTTATGACGGCCCCCAGCCGTCATCAGCATGCGAGCCCCGTAGTGCATGACGGCTGGGGGCCGTCATCAGCATGGAAGGGGTTAATAGCAGCCTCTGAAGTAAGTACTGGATATAACCTAGTTCCCTCAATAATAGCTTTTTCCATCTACGCTGTTCTTCATCCTACCAAGCATTTGCATAATTCTGCCCTGTTCGCCCTGCACTTCTCTGGTATTTTCCTTTCCCCTTTTCTCTTTCAACCTTCTTCCAACCATTAAATGCTTCATATTGAATAGGTCGAGGTGGTGGCTTCATTTCATACAATTTTCCCTTCAGATGATCCTGAATTCTGGTGTTAAATGTCCCACATCTAGGAAAACTCAATGCAATCTCATTTTAAGTAATCCACTGTCTGAGCCGAAGACGTGTTGAAACCATGTTCACTGGTCATACGGTATACCGGAGTACCCTTGGGTGGTGCCTCCTCTCCCTTACAGACTGAATTAGTTTGAGTCTTATCCCATGCATTCTCTCAAGTATAACAGTCAAATTGACATTGAGTACAAGTGGTATCAACGAAATACAAAGCGAGTACGCTCCTTCAGCAAAACGACCAAACTGTTTGGACGCATTCCTGGAAAGTCGTTTTGCTGAAGGAGCGTACTCGCTTTGTATTACATTTTTTGCCATTTGGGGCCTTACTCAATTGACTACCTCTTTACTGCAGAGGATTCGTCGTGCCTTATACAAGGTTCACAGCAGTCCGGGTGCATTGAATAATCAGGCACAGCTTGTTATTATACTTATTGACCAGCGGAGTCGGAAGTACAACCAGAGGCGAGGAATAGGAGATATGTTTCCGAGGAGCATTGCAGCCCTGAGGAAGTCGCGGGGTTCAACCCGAACGACGAAACACGTGTTGGCTGGGCATTTATTGGATTAAACAAAATACAAAAAAGAACACAGGAACTTTTATCTGTTATTTATGATACCACTTGAACTCCATGTCAATTCGATTGTTATACTTGCGCGTGTGCATGGGATAAGACTCGGATTGTGTTCGGTCTCAGGGACCTAGATATTGAGGGTACAGGGCGTTTGTCCGCACCTTGTTGCACCACAGAAATCCTATCATCTTAAATTGATGCTGACCCTATAGGGGCAATTTCCCTTTCGAAATAGACTGGAATATTTACCTCTCCTCTCACCAATTTCTTAAAATTCTTTAAAATGTCATGTTAACAATTTTGTTTCAACAGTTCAATTAAGCGAATGTTATGATTTTGTCCGTATACATCAAATTTCAGCAACGCAATACAATTTCAGTATTTCTCATGAAACCAATCCCCAAATCTGAAGAAAGTATTCAATTTTTTTCCATTTATAAACTTTATTTCGGCCGTAAAAGACCATAAAAGTCACATAAGAACACATCACAAGGATAAAAATACATTAAAAGTAACAATCCATGAAAGATTAAAAAAATAATTATTTACAGACTACAACCACTAAAAGCAGCTCATTACATTAAAAAAGAGACATATAAAAACTAATTGCACAATTACAGTATTGTTTTCAGCAACTTTTGACGCCTTTTCCACATTGAAAGAAGAAAGCTGGAAACAGCAAAGACCACAATAGTTTTTGTATCAGATCTTAAAATTCGATAAGAAGCAGTGCATTGAGAGAACCTCATATATTTACAAAGTGTGATGAGCCAATATTTTCTTAATGATCTATACCCAGGACAGAAAAACAATACATGTACCACTGTCTCGGGGGACCTTTACAAGCTGGGCCTATATTTACAGTGGGGTTTGCCCAGTTCTTTGTAAAATCAAATAAAGGAAAAGTGCCCAGCCTGAATTGGATATAAGCTTCGTCGCCAGTGCGGGTTGGATTTCATCCATATAGGGTTCAAACATGTATTTATCTTTAAAGCTTAAAAAATCTATTGTAAGTTGGCCAAAAGTGCTATTTTCCTGCAAAACCCTAACCCTGTACAATCCATAGGATTTCACCAGCTCAAGACGGGAAATCTGTGCGCAGTAAGCCTTTGGACTAAACCAGAGGTCAGAATGACCAATTTTGGCACAGAGATCTTTAATGTATACAAGCCAAGGAAATCTCACTATCCCAGTTAGCTCCAGGATCGAGGAAAGCTCAGACCTGTATGAGGCTAGCTATGGGGTCAACCAGATTCTGCACCAAAAAGTCAATGGGCGCAGTCCTGCTTCTTCAGAAATAGGTCTTATGCCCAGGACAAGATTCCGAGGAACAAGGGGGGTGCTTAGCGGAAGATTCATCAGAGATCTCATATACTTGTTCTCAGCTAAGATCAAGCCCTTCGTTGAACAGTGCCCCCAGAGCTCTGCCCCTTATAGTGCAGCACTTCTCACCTGCACTTTATATATCTCAGTAGCAGGGCCAGGGACCACAGTACTTAGGGACTTGGCAACTCTCATGACACCACCAGACAACTGAGCCAACCTTAAAATCGCCTTTTCCATTTGGGGTCCCCATGAAAAAGACTCAAAGAGAGTAACCCCAAGATAGTCAAAAAGTGACACCTTTTTTAACGGAGTGCCATTGAGCGTAGGGTTGGGGTGAGTTGATTTTACTGGGTTAAACACCATAAACTTTGTCTTACTTGTGTTTATTTCCAGGCGCCTGTTTACGCAAAATAGGGCAAAGCTATCTAAAATTAACTGAATCCCCATTGGGGACTTTGATAGCAACAAGGTGTCGTCCGCAAACAACAATACGGGCACCCTCCTTCGATCTAGTTTCGGGGCGTCACTGTGCTCGACCTGGCTTAATTGGGAAACCGGGGCATTGACATAAAGGCAAAACAGGGTGGGAGCAAGAACACAGCCCTGCCTTACTCCCTGTCCACCGGAAAGCGTGATGTCAATTCCCCAAGTCTGACCTGGGCAAAATTCCCAGTATGTAGGCGGATAATCATATTTAATAGGTCTGGCGCAATTCCAAGTTTATCAAGGACTGCCCACAACTTGGCCCTGGGTACCATGTCAAAGGCTGATTTTAAGTCGACAAATATCAAAAAGAGGCTGCCACCCTCTTGATACTGTCTTCCAATAAAGGAGTTGGAGCCTAAGAAGTTGGTCGATAGTCGATACATTTTTCCTAAAACCAGCCTGGTAGTCACTCAGTATGTCACGATCTTCCATCCACATATGTAGACGATCGAGCAAAATTCTCGAAAACAACTTCAGAGTGACGTCTATCAGGCTGATTGGCCTATAGTTTGTGGGCAGGGTGGGAGAGCCTTTTTTATATATCTGGAATATTTCGGCTCCAAGCCATGTATCTGGGATTATCATCCCCCGCACTATAGCGTTAAATACTATCCAAAGGTAGGGGCCCCAGATCGTTGGTTCTTCCCTGAAAAGATCCCCAGGGATCTTATCCAATCCTGGGGCTTTACCGAGGGGGAGTGACTTGATTACACCTTGAACCTCTACTAGAGTAATTGCCTCTAGGAGTGGCAAAGATGCAGAAGATTGTTTAATTTCCATAGGTGATGATGACAGTTCACTAGCATAAAGGGATTTGAAATGCACTTCCCAGGCTGAGGCAGAAATATTCGGCTACATCGGAAACCGTTCGACAGAATTATAGTTCGAAACTAGGTACCAGAAGCCCTTCATATCCCTATTGTGTAGGGCTACTCTAATATCTTCCCATCTAGCACACTCCCGTAGATGTTTAGCTTGCTTAATCGTAGCATTATACAGTTGCCTTTTTATATTTATTTGTGGTCTCTTCTCGCTCCGGATTGCCTCAATAAGAGCACCCTTGGCCGCCCGGCAGGATTTATCAAACCAAGAGAGCTTGTAGGTCCTATTCACAAGAGGCTTAGAGGGAGGATTAAAAAATGTATTAAGGTCCACCGTTAGCTAGGCATGGGTTATTTCAACCACGTTTGTATCCCAGGTGGTAGGAAGTCAGTTTGTCTCTTCCATAAGTTTCTCAAGAAAAGAGGTAGATAAAATATATAAAGCTGCCAGTTTTTCCGGGGCTAACCTGACCGATTCCCAGCCTTATCCTTCTTTTGCTATTGCCCAAAACTAGATTGGTACAAGCATTAGGGATACTCCTCGCTGATATTTGATTGTCCGAGATCCGGAGTTCCAGGACTAAAGCATTATGATCACTAATGTGTCTCGAGAGAACCATAAAACCAACTACCCACAGCCAGGCACTGGTTTCCACCAAAATTTAGTCCAGAAGAGAAAACTGTGCGGATCTATTAAAGGTGGACCTCCCTGGTTGGTCGTACTTGGTGTGGCCATTACATGCCCTAAAAGAGTGCATTAGCATGGCCTTGTTCATCTGCATCACCAATGGGGACCACGCCTTTACCTGCTTAATCTGTGGATCAGGAATTTCCCAAAATCTGTCCTTGTCAATAGGAACTGTATCTAAAGGGTTAACAAGGGGCTCAAATTGGCAGTTAAAATCGCCCCCTATCACCTTCCTTGCATCCTTAGATAAGGATTGTAAAATTCCGGACAGATAATCGATTACAGAAGATTCCTTCGAGACACTTACAGGGCGTGAATACAAGTTAATAACCACAATTTTATGATTAGAAAGAAAGGTTAGCTTGACACCCTAAATGTCATCTGATAAAGTGATCACTTCCTCCATCTGGCAATCCAGGTTGGTTGCAACCCACAGAGACAAACCCCCTGAGGGTCTTCCCCTTTTGCTTCTATGTGCGGGTACATTGTACGTGGCATAGCCCTGGCTCACAATATCAACTATTGCCCAGGTTTCCTGGAACAGGCAAAGATATAAACGTTACCCAATCTGGGTTCTGTAACTTATTTTTAATGCCTGCCACATTCCAGGATAATACCTTTAAATTCGGGCCCCTGATAAAGCAATCGCTAGGATTATTGGGAGGCCGGTTTCTGGAGGACTGGGTTAACCCCCGTTTATTTGCCAAAAGTGTGCCTGCTTCAGCTTCTGTAAAGGGAAAGTAGCTGATATGGGGAGAATATTTATAATGCGTACTATTTTTCTGTGTGAAGTGGGGGCAGTGGTCTCCATAGAGATTCAGTCATCTGTCTTCAAAGTTGGATAAGAAGATGTGCTAGTCAGTCAATCACATTCCTCCAGGGTCGATAGAGCTTCAAATCTATTCTGAGTTAGCACCGAGCCATTGCCCAAGGGATGCATCCTGGTCTCTTCACTAGATGGCACATTAACAGACTTATCCCTATTCAATCTATTCTTCCTCAGAGAATGTGAATTATAAAAATAGTCTAGAGTTAGGGGCATAGCTCCTACATTGAGGGGGTAAAAATTTGCTAACAGTATTGGTAGAATCTTGGTATTTGAAAAATTAACAATAACACAATCCCCTTTGAAACGTTTTTCCTGGCTGCCCACCCATTCTACCCTCCTTGCCATGATTAGTTCATTTGCCAGAAATGGACAGGTCCTTTCCGTAGCACTTATATTGGAGGAAATCCAGTGCAGGCATTTATCCATAAGATCGGTCGTGGATTCCATCTGATCTAGTTGAAGTCGAGGAACATTAGCCAGGACCAAGGCCAGAGGAGCAACAGCAGGCGGAAGATGAAAACTTGGTCGGGCTGGGGTATTGAATATAATAGACATTAAAGGTCTAATTATTTCTGGCTGTTTACGCCCTCCATGGCCAGATAAGCATGGTGCTGTTGCATTGTTCATAACCTCCCTTACAAAAGGACTAGGGGTATGTAGAAAAGGAGCTGACATGGCTGTAGGGAAGGTGGTACTGGTTTAGAAATCGTACAGGTTGACGGAGCGGACACAGACTGCAAAGTTTGAGTAATTTCAACATTCACAGCTGGTTGGGCTGGCTGTAGCAGAACAGGATTTGCAAACTGTGCCGAGTTAAAACCCTGGACAGGAGCAAGATAAAGCTGTGACTCAAGCTCATTCAGTCTAGATTCAATAGATTATAATTTGTCTGTGATTGGCAGAGTAATGGAATCCATTTTTAGCAGCAGATCATCCCAGACTGAAGCGTTGCCAATAACTAGAGAAACTGGGAGTGCGGAAGAAGCAAATGTTAAAGTTGGCTGACATAGCTTAGGGGCCTTAGAAGCCGTTTTTTTTATTGGGCCCTTTGTTTTAGCGGGACACCCAGATTTCACTTGTTTTGGCTTTTAGCAGGCGCCCGCGTAGCGGGTGGCGCGAGGAGTTATGTAGCAGCCAGTGGTGGGAGGGACTGATGGAAGTCAGCTGGCGTGGCCCCATGGACTCCTGGGACCTGGAGTCCCTGCTCACAAACAAAGTGCCCCCAACAAGCTCCTGGTGCGAAGCGAGGAGTTATGTAGCAGCCGGTGGTGGGAGGGGCTGATGGAAGTCAGCGGGCGTGGCCCTGTGGACTCCTGGGACCTGGAGTCCCTGCTCACAAAGAGCCCCCAACCAAAGTATTCACTTTTTAAGGATCCAATCCCAGTGCAACACCACACCTACTGACCACTCTCAGTACGGAAGACTGACGTACAAGGTCACTCCTCACAAAGAACACCCCTTTACAATCTTCCTCTGCATTCACGCAGCTCAGCTAAATAACTTCAATTCTTTTAGCAGAGCAAACAAGAAGTATTACAACCACTCCAAGAAATTTTCCACAATCGCAAGTGAGTTCTGGTCTAGCAATGCAGTTTCCCCTGTTGCATAATTAGGATCCTCTAGCATCAATTTGTATTAGTCAATGAGAAACAAATCTCAAACGACTGTTACCGACGTAGGTGATGGTACCTCACACTCTACACCTAAATCCTGCAAACAAATTTAAATTGTAAATTATCCCGGGATCTTTCAGCCATGATGAGCCTGAAGTCATCAGTCTCTTCTTCTTCAACCGCTTGTCTATACTATTACCATTCACTCGCACGCTACAAAGAAATCAGAATACAACCCACTCACAACCACATTTGATCACACCTTCTAAACCGCAATTAGATCCATAAACCGCCATGTCTACTCTGACATTGGAGTCGGGAATCAAGGCTTTTAAGTAAGGTTTGGCATTTATTTCAGATCTCCATTCAGGGTGTAAACCATCACTCGGCTACCAGATTTGTTAGCTCACAAAATTTGGGAGGGCAATTTGACGACCAGCGCAGACCTAACGTACTTACAACAAAAAAAGCCTATTATTTTTGGCGTTCCTGTCTTCAGGCCAACGGATCTTGGCTGCCACGGCAGAATGGAGCTGTAACAAATTTGAATTTCAAATATAATCATCAACTTTCCGCAACTTAAGGTTGTTTTTTGATGAAGGGTTTGGAATAGTTTTAAAGCTTTATTTCTCATTAAGAGATTAGTATTGTTTTGTTGCTTTTATTCAGATTTGTCAATTTATAGAAATATCAAAAAAGTTTAAATAGAATACGCATAATATAGACCGCGTGTTCATAATGGAAATAGTCCCTATCTTAGCCTAAGTGTCCTAACCTAAATAAGAACTCATAAAGAGTCCTCTTGGAAAAGAGCAAGGTCCTGGAGCATTTTGCATTTAGTTAGGCAAGAAAGAGCAATTACATAAACTTTAGTGTGTTCCCCAAGAAGTTGTAGTAGCAACTGTTAATAAAATCTAGGAAAATTAATCACAGCAGTAGCTTTGATCAACTGTAGGAGAGTCTCCCCACAAAAGGACCGGGAAAATAGGAAATCACTATTTGCAGTAGTACACAGCAATCTGGACAAACATAGTGCATAACACATCGAGGGTTAGGTTGCATGGAAAATCAAGAAGAGTGACTCTAATCTGGTTAGCACATATATATTCAAACATAAAAACTGGTCTTCCAATGGTCTGTCTCTACTCGCATTTCCCATCCTAAACATTCACACCGCTGAGCAGTTATCTAACAGTTTCTATTCTGTTGTGCACTTGATACAGGAGGGAAGGTTTTCATTAGAATCTTTGCTGTTAGCAGTATCCCATTGTGTGGATATATGAAGCATTTCCATCAGCAATCCTTGATGAGATTCAGCATCCCAAATACTCTATTATAAAATATAGCAGAATACATTGTTTAGTGAAATGAGGTAATCATATGGTGTGAGGAATCAAAGAAATATATTTCTTCCAGAGCAGCACATTTTAAATTGATGAACGATTTTACAGTTCGAGAATTAGATCATCAGTTTCTGAGAGGCATTTTATTTTAATGTCTAGCAAAAGTCAACAAAATATTGTTTTCGGGCTAACTCGTAGAAGCACATTAGGTATGAGAGCCTACTACTGTCTATTTTTACACACACAAGAAAGCATATTCTCTTCTGGTTAAAACTACATGATTTATCATATTCTAAAGAATCTTTTTCTGGGTTTTCTGTTTTCTCTTCTGCAGATTCGATGACTTTTTTTTATCTGTTTATTGCACAGCCTTTATAATACACATTTAGTCCCCTAACCAGTGTTGTAGCAGACATCAAGGATTACTGACAGCAACAAATATTTTTGTTTTCTCACTTCATATAGTGCAAAGAACTGCCCTCAGAACAACCCACCATCCTCAATCCCAAGGCACTATAAACAATAAAAGAAACAGTGACCTCCACACAACCATCTCAGCACAGTCGGCAGTAGTACAACATATGGCAGATACGATGAAGTTAAATGCATTTTCTAATGTCAGGCACATTTTCTTCATTGTTAACCAAGGCACATTTTATGAAAAATAGCGGCATTAACAGACACGTACATAAATAAGTATCGATTTGTTGCTTCCACAATTGATTTTGATAGTGCATCAACATCTTCTGCCTGTGAGCCTGCGAGCATTCCTCTGCCAGCAGCAAATTCTTCAGTTATAATTAAACAGTAACTCTACTAAACAGTAACTTGTCATGTTTTAGGAGATATTAACTCCAACACACCAATCTATGTCTGAAGGCAGTAAAAATAGGACCAGGTGCTCATATCTAGCAGCCAACCGATGTAGCCTCTATACTAACTATGTGAACCCCAGTAAGCAGACACCATTCGATTTATTAACATAGCATCTTTGTTGCCTACCTCAGGAAATAACTTATTCAATATGGAGCAAAAAAACTCTGTTCATGGAGGGATCTTGTCTGTGTTGGTGTCCAGATTAGCTAATATAAAAGTCCGATTTTCCTCGTAAGTTATGTGCTTACCCAGCATTCTTTCTGTTGTATTGCCCGTCGGTCCTATGCATCGGCGGTTGGTGAGAGCGGAGGCGGCTGGCAGGGCTTTGAATATTTGATGAATAAAGGACTCCACTTTACTGGTACTGCTTCTTATTGCCTTCATATTCACAATTCCACAGCGGTGATGAGCAAGAGCAAACGTTGAAGGCTATTTTGGAAACACCTGATACTGAATTTAAAGAGCAGTGCGTTTCATTGCTTGGTATAATAGCATGTTATGCAAACATTTCTTAAGAGTTATACTGCAAAAGTAGAACCAATGCGGAGATTGCTGAAGAAGAAAAGTGAAATTGTGTGGGGTGGCTTATAAAAAAAAGCCTTTCTGATAAAAAAAAAAAAAGTACTTCAAACTCATTTCCTCAAGCCTTTCTTTGCAGGCAAACTTGTTTTGGCTCTAGATGCTAGTAATTATGGTCTGGGAGTTGTCTTACAACAATCAGACAAGCGTAAGAAATAGGTGGTAGGTTATGAACCAAGAGATTTATGTGAATCAGCGAAAAGTTACTTTGTTGTAGAGAAAGAGCTTCTAACTTGCACGTGGGCTGTGGAACACTTTTAAATGTCTTTGTGGGTTGACAGATTCACATTGAGGACAGATCATAACCATAGTGAATATGCATACTCCCAAGAAGTGGCAGGATAATGACTGCAAGTTTGACTAGACTAGCTGCAAAACTACACAATTATCAATTCAGAATACAGCATGTTTCTGGAAAAATGTTTAAGCAGACTGTCTCGATTACCATTACCACCTTTAGATAGCAGAGAAGGAAGTGGTCTTCAACATAAGTGAGGCTTCTGTTTTGGAGATAGGGCATGAGAAGATTTGCAGTGAGAAGGATTGTCAAGAGATGTTTAATAGTGACGATGTTTATAGATTGATCAAGCGTTCCAACCTTTTGCTGTGATCCAGGGAGAGTTAGCGTGGGCAGAAGGTGTTCATGGAGACAAGATTATTTTCCCTTTGAAGGCCCGACAGAAAATAATTGATTTTAGTCATTTGGGCATGTCTGCCACCAAAAGAAACATTTAAGAGTATTTTTGATGGTCTGGATTAGATGATATGGTGGATGCCGGTGTTTGTAAGTGTGAATTGCGCAACAGAAGTGACAACGTTGTGAAACCCGCTTTTGGGAAGGCCATGCCTGTGGCGCTTCCAGGTCTGTGGAGAAAGTTGAGAATTTACATTGTTGGTCCTTTTAATGCACCTAATGGTAGAAATTCCTATGGTATTGTTGTGGTGGATTACTGCACTAAATAGTCAGAATTTTGGAAAATGTTACATCTGATGTGATTATACATTTTTGGGAATATATTTTTGTTCTGTTATTCTAGAATACTCAATTTCAGACCGTGATCTCTAATTTACTAGTTCATTTTTTAGCTTATTTACAACAGAATGGTATACTGAGAAATAAAGGAAATAGCTGTTGCTCACCCTGAAGCAAATGGCCAGGTTGAACAATTTAATTGGGTGATGAAGGGCTCTATCCAATTAACTGTGGTTGGAGTTTTGAATTGGAGGAAAGCTTTGTAAACGACTTCCTCTTACAAGATCCCTCCTCATTCATTTACAAGGTTTTCTCCATTTGAACTTTCGTGTGGATGCAAACCAAGCTCCTTATTGCTACCCTAGTGGCTAAAAAGGGCGTGTGCAATATCTTTTGCCGGATGGAGATATTCACAAAGTTGTTCTTGGTAGAGTGGACGAGTATAAGAAGAAAATGGAAGATATTACCCAATCTAAAGGCAGAGTGAGTCACAGTGATTCAAGTGCTGATCAGTAGTTTAGGGTCAAACCCCCGGGAAGGAGAATTGGACAGCTGGGGGAAACAGTCGCGACCTGTGGAGATTGCAGAAGTGTTGAATGGTGCTGTCCGAGTGGAGACAAAGTGTCTGTAATTTGTGTAGCGTGTCAAAGTATTTTGGTGAACTTATGAGATGTGTTTCTTCTGATCGACAAAGACTGTAAGGTTCACCTTCCATCTGATTTAACCATAGAACCAAAAGGTCGGAGAACTCTGAAAAAGCTCTCTGATATTATCCAGAAAACAAAGACGTAAGAGCAGTAGTCATTGGGCTCCAAATCCCATAAGAATGCCTGGGCACCGAAAGACTTGTCAACAGAAGGTAAACGCAAGAAGCCTTAAGAGTCCCAACTCTGGGACACTAGTGGAGGATGAGCCTTAAAGAAACTCTTGATGTTGAAGGACGAGCGAGAGTGCAAAGAAATTGTAAGACGCGGAAGTCCCAGCTCAGAAATAGAGGCTGTTGACCACAATCAATACCGAAGAGTGGGTGTTCGGAGTTCAACGTAAGAAAAGCCACCTTGAAGCTGAAATGGCAGCAATCTTACAGGAAAAGAGGAAATGTAATGCAACCCTTCTAGAATTTTGTATCCCATCAAAGTCTTCGAGGTAGCCATGCCAAGAGGCGGCGAAGCAGGTCAAGCCCGTCCACCCACCATGCCAGAACCACAAGAAGAACAAGAAGATATTATGTTGTTTTAAGAACAAAACCTAGAGGCTCTGGTAATAATTCAGTATGCCAACAACGTCAATTGACAGTGGGAAGAACAGTGCGTCAACTCACCGAAGGAGGACTTCAATTCCTACCCTTCAAGTTCTTTCCCTTTGGGTGACATTGCCATGTATAATTCGGTTGTGAAAAGGCCAGTGGACAGATATTGGTTCAACTGGAGAAAGAGCAGGCGCATACTTGCTTTCTTGTGGAAACTCTCCTAATATTTTTTTTTTAATCAAGGTGCCGTTAAGAACATCCAAAGCTTTTAGCCATTCTGAAATATGAGAGTTCTCCTCTTTGTTGTACTCCCTTTTGTAAAGTAAGAGCCTGTACTTACCTACGCTACCCAATATTCTAGATAAGTAAAGGGAGTCATTCAGGGAACCAGCAGTCTGCAAGGGTGTAACCCTAAAGGTAGAGACTACTGTACAAACACATTGTAAAAACCAACTGTACATTTGGGGAAACTCAATTGCAGACTATCATTGTGGCCACGGCATAAAAAGTGCCAATGTTCCCACATTCACTCGCTCGTCCCTGGAGAAACAGAGCAAATGAGTGGAAATGGTAGGGTGGAAAGGGGAGCAGCAACAAAGTGGAGGAGCGCTAAATGCTAATGCCCTCATGACTAGTCATGCTCACCAGCATTTGGAAGAAGGAGGGGAGTTAATGAAGCACCTCCCAGAGCAGTCCTGGAAAGGGCAGCTGTGATCGTGGAAGAGAAGACCCTTGCCAACTCATGCCTGAAGCCTGCACTTGATGCCGCAGATATACACCCCTCAGGCAGACGGTCACAGAGACCACTGCGAAAATACCTCCCTGACTATGAGTGTCAGGCTTCAAGAACGGGGTGCATGCAAGCATCATCAATACCCCCTACACTAGGGAACAACTGTTCGACTCAGTGGTGGTTGACCAGCAGCTGCAGCTTAAAATGGATGACATCATGGCTGAATCTGAGGCCCTTCCAATTTCAAGGTCACCATCGTAGAGGAATTTTTCAGGGCTCATCACCACAAGCACACTAATAACACGTAGGGCAAACCGCAGACGACAACGCAGCTGTGACGGGTCCAATGAACCCAATGCCAGCCCTTGCAAGATAGAGGGAGAGGTCAACTCTTTACTGTAGCAACAAGGGACTCCATGTACCAGCTGCCAAAAAAGATTAGCGGGGGCAGAATTGATGCCTTCCTACACGGATGGAGAAGGGTTATGTCAGACACACACATCTTCAACTTCATCCAACACAGTTACTGCATAGAACTTTTAAAGGCGCACATGTGGTTCAGACCAATGAAAAGATCACAGTTAAGGGAAGAAAGCTATGCATTCAGCATGAAGTGCAGGAATTCTCACAAAACTAGGCAATCAAGTGAGTGCCCCCATTAGAGATCAGTCTGGGACACTGCACTTATTAGTCTAAAACTGGACAGTTCTTTTAGACCATTTCTGGACCGCTGTTTCTGAAACAAATAGAGAAAGACCTAAAAATTCAAAACAACACTCCAGAAGGTCAAACCGCAACTGCAAAAAAAGGATGATAAGCGCACTATAGTCCTAAACTATGCTTTTTTGCACATCCTCATGAACCACAAAATCAAGAGATACCTTGGCTTCACGGTCAACCAAAGCCATTATAAATTCAGGATCCTTCCCTACAGGATCAAGTCGGCACCCAGTGTTAGGTATGCCGCTCCAGCACAGCAGGTAAGCATATTGCTAAGAAGGAAAGGGGTACATGTTCGAGACACATCTATGGTATTTTCTTGCTCTGCTGGTTGTATAGATGGGCTGCCTGGGATCCCATCCCTTCTCCACCATCAGGGCCTGTCTCTACCTTGTCTCACCTTCCTCTCTATCCCCTGCTACGATGCCATGGCCCTCAAGCCAATCCCCTACCTCCTCTAGGGTGAACTAAATAGTCTTTCACAACCCAAAGGCGTCCTGGAAGCAGCAGAGCATATTTAACATTCACCTGGCATAGTTTGGGTTTCACCTCCAGACAGTTTCTGGTCTTCGTCTATATAATTGGGAAGCCTAATTTACAGTGGCTGGGGATCCTGTGGGCCACTTCAACCACATAATGAGGGGAGAAGCTCCTTCGAATAAATGATCTATACATGGAAGAGGTGTGGCGCCGCGGCTAGGGCGACTGACTCCGGAATCTGGGGATCACGGTTCGATCCCCGGCACCGGCGGCAGATTAGCCCAGCACCATGTGACTCTGGGCAATAGCTTGCTTAATCTTCCTGACGGCCCCCAGCGCCTAGAGACTCTTACGGGTGATTGTGCGCTTTACAAATGTAGATTATTATTATTATCTAGTAACTGTTGTTTCATGTATTGTTTAGCAGCCTGTCCCTCAAACTTTTCAGGAAAGCCAGTAACATGTATATTATTCCTAATGGAGTGGCTTTCAACATATTCAGTCGTTTCCTGTGGGTGCTGGCCTTTCTCAGATGGTATCTGAACCGGTGACTAGCTCCCACACGGAAGATCAAATCAGCGTCAAAGTGGACTCCTTTTCAGTCACCCACTCCACTAGCTTTTTGTGATCTGTACACAGAAGATCAACATCAGCCTTCACATTACCTATCGTAACCTTTAGCAACTCCTTTGGGTTTGAGATATCATTCAGGACTTTTTCAAATGGTTCAGCATGTCCCGTTGGAGCGGCATATACCATGTGAAGTGTAAGTCCCCTACCTCAGGCTGTGATAAATCCTAAAGTTTCATTGGATGATTTCTTCTCTGACCATGGCTTCATCATGGATCTTCTAGTAGTTTTTCCACAGTATAACATATTTGGCTGTGTACTAACTCGTATATTATGTATTAACTGATAACTAATTATGTTAGTCAGCGATCTGTTATGCAATAAATAAATGGAAAAGCACATTGAACACAGAACCACCCTCATGGAATGCCTCTTGTCTTAGAGAGCAGAGGAATCTGCTTTGCAATCAGATCACCTATGCTCTGTCTTTGTAGCATTTCTGCATGCTCTTCAGGCCAGGATTAATAGCACTCTAAGGGGGCCGCATTTGGGAAAAGATTGAACAGGTAAACAGTGAAACAAGTTGGTAATATTTCAATTAATGTAAGTAGGCATGGTAAATTGTGATTCTCTGTCAGCCCTTGAGTGCCTGAGCGCAAATTCAAAGTTGAATGCTGCTCTGGAGATGTGGCTGTAAATGCGACCTCTGCTTGCTTTTCTGTTCTTGCACTGGATTTCCTATTTCGTTTGGTTGCTTGTGTTGGCTGTGGATTCATTGTGAAAAATGCTGTAGAGTTTCCACCTGTCCTGCGATCCTCTGTGTTCAAATTGAAGTCTGGGTACTGTCAACTTGTGTTTTAAATTTTTTTCACAGCCTGTTTTAAGCTAGTTTGCTGAACTTTTTCTGCCTTATGGAGGTTTGGCCCATCAGGTACATTTTCAGATTCAACTTAGGCTGGGCCACTGCTCAATATTTATACTACATACATTTTTAAAGCAGGGATTCTCTAAAAAAAAAAAAAAAGTTGGCAGTACCCAGACCTCAAGTTGAACACTCATCCATCCTACTCTTAATTGAGAACTTAAAATCACAGGTCCACCAGTTTGCATTTAGAAACCTGCAACACAAAAAGATGACGGAATGGTAAACATTTCAAACATTCACCAACCAGTCACAGATCCCCAAAACCTGTCCTAGGATGCTTGTTTCCAGTCCAGGGAGGACCTGGCCTGGCAGTTAGGGTTGGACTGTTCCCATGGGTAACCGTGTCTAGACTGATTAGCATATGGCTAGGTCCAAACTGGGGTGGCATGGTGAGCAAAAAACCGATGGATTAAACCCAGATCGGTGACTGGGGGCGAGTGGTTGAGAAGTTTCAGCTCTCCTTCCATCATTTTGTTGTTTGCTATGCATTTAGAAACCTCTCTATTGTACCCCAGGTATTGTTTTTACTCAGTTGCATGGCCATTTTCCAACCTATCTTGCAAGTTTTTTTTAACCAACCACAGAAAAGTTCAAAGTATATAAATGGAAGCAGTCTGCAACTGGTATACAAAACAGGGTGTTGATCAGAAGTTGGAGAATTAGACCCTTCTAGCAGTATGAGTATCTTAAGTCATAAAGAATTTCGAAAAAGAACTACTAGGAAATCAAATGGGAGCTGGGGAAGAGGACCTGCTGGCATTAATTTATGTGGCGAGGAAGAGGTGATCATGTCCGGTCTATCCTGCGGGGCGCGGGGGGGGGGGGTGACCGAGGAAACAGGAGGAGGCCGCAATCACAATACGTGGGGAGATTTAACTACCAGGAACAGGTGCCGGAGGGTACCATAGAGCTCGGCCCAAAAGTGAGCTGTGGATGCCAGAGGCCCATAATAGGGTTAAATTGTGCAGGAAGGGTAGACCATAGAAAAGGGAGCTCCGGGCCACAAGTCACTTCCATTGTGCAATCGAGTCAGCGCTAATAGCTGTTTCTCCCGATAATTACCTATCAGGTGTTGATGTAGGCCCTTGGCCTCCTCTGTATGTTGTGCCATGCTTTCATCTTCTGCCCACAATCCTAGTGATTGATGTAGGAAAGTGCCTCTTTTATACATGGTCACCCCCATTTTTTGCCCATTTGTACTGATGCATTTGATGGGAACTGCACTTGGTCCCAGCTAACCAGCCCCCAGTGCCAGTGTTCTTTCTCTAAAACAACACTCACAAGTTAATTGTAACCCAATTCGCAAGAACTTCACACCCATTTAAGACCCTCGTAACTGTTACCCATGGTATGGGTACTAAAGAGGGTCCCGAAGGGCTGAACCATGTACTATACTACCCAAAGGGACCCACACTCAGACTGCAGACATACTGCCTTTGCAGGAAGCGTGAAGTGGTGCAAGCCATTTCAAAAACACGACATTGTCCACTTCCTGTGTGCAGGGCTCCAATACAATACAATGTACTATATGTAAGTCACTCCTAAGTCAGGCCTTGAGGCTCTTAAGGCAGAGTGCCTTATATTACATGTGAGGGCACATCTGCATGAGCCAATACGCACATGTGATGCATAGTTCCATTACTAGTCATTGCAAGTGTTCAGGAAGCCATTTTGAGGACATGTACTGGGCATTGCTCATTGCGAGTTACCCAGCTACATGATGGCTTCACTGATAACACTGGTGTTTGGTATCAAACACCATGCCTTAATAAATCTGCACTGGTGCCAGTATCATATTTATTGAGACATGCAGCTTGGAGATGCCCCCTGTAGACCTACTTGTGTGTTGCCTGACTAGTATTTTGCAGACTTCCAGCACAGACTGGTTTCTGTCCACTGCATGGGAGAGCCCACGCTCTCAGGGGCCAGGAACAATGACTGCTCAGCAGAAGGTATTCTTATCTCCTCTAACAGCATGGCTAGCAATTTAGCATATCAAGCCCAGAGTCTTCAAAGCCTCTACTGCCTTTGAAATGCAACCCCAGCTTCTCGCTAGACCTGGGGAACACCGCCTAAGGCCCATTTGGCACAAGAGCAGGTGGGAAAATTGTTTTTCAGGAGATGTGTTGCACCCACAGCCTAGCCACACCCCAAAGGTGTGCTACTTGAAAGGAACAGCCATAGAAGGGTTTTCCCATTTTGTTTTTGGTGAAATAGGGACTTCTGGATCAGGATTATGCCCACTCCACACAGGATGTGGTCATATAGGGGTGCAGTCATTCTAGGGGTAGGTAGCCCATTGGCTACTACCTCGTACTCCCCTAAATGACCCAAAATTGAGTATTTGGGGGTCTCTCCAACATCAGATCCTCAGATTTGACTTCCTGGGAACTGAAAGACAAAGAAGAGCTGACACCGTGAGAACCAAGGACCTACGCAGAAACTGGTGCACTACCCTGCCTTGCTGCTGCCTCCTTAACAATTGCAAAGAACTTATTCTTCACGCAGCTGTGCATCCTCCCCAACACTTGGAGGGCTGTCCAGCTCTGCGACACCCAGCTTTCATCTCCCTTGGGGTGGAGGAGCCATCCCCTGCATCCACAGGCGCCAACTGCATCTGTCCTGCTCACCGTGTTACTGGCCATTGGGCCCACAGAGGGAGCATCACTTCAGGAGGGGGTTTTCATGGCTCTAAGTCGTCCGCCCGACTCTTAGCCAGGTTTCGAGATGCCAGACCCCTCCATGGGGTACCCTGCACCAAAAAACTGAGTACCAGGCACTTGCACCAACCAAAGCTTGTTCAATGCCCAGCCAGGACACCACTGCCTTGGAAGCCTTCCTGCATGTCGGGGGATATCAGTAGAGGTGAGGGCACGGCCAGATTTGCTCTGCTGTTTTGTTTCCCTTTCCCCTGCAGGTACATTAACAACCGTAAGAGCCACAGGCACCTCTGCACCTGAGTTGCTCAGCCCGGGCCCTGGACTTCTGACCGCGTCCTCTTCGCCTACGGGTCCCCATGACCTAAGCCCCTTTTTTGGATCACCTGGACTTGCCCTAAGTCCCACCTTGCAGGACATGTGTAGCTCTTGGGCCTGCCATCCAGACTAGTACCTCTGCACCTGAACATCCCAGGTAACTCAAATCTGCTGGTTGTACTTTGGATCTTAGCTTCTAGCAACCTAAGTCCTAAAGGGCACCTCTTGAAAGTACCTGTTTGCACTCTGTGTTTTTCCTCTCTTAGGATAACACTGTACGGTTCGAGGCTCATGCCTCAAAACCGGTATTTGAGTATTTGTTCTGTTTTTGCTTGAAAATCTATATCTCCGTTTGTACTTCAGTTATTCTAAAGATCTAGATGTCTAAATTCTTATAAAAGTCTACTGTATTTTTATAAACTGGTCTGGGTTTTCTTATAGAGTGTAGGAACCATTTATTGACTTTGTGTGTGCAACAAATGCTTAACACTCCTCTCTGATGAGCATAAGCTGCTTGACCACACTAACACAAATCGAGCAGTCTCAGGATTATAAAAGTAAGCCCTCTAAACCAATGGTGTGCCCTTACACTGGCATCACTAAATAAAAAGCCAACTTCCTACAATTGATGCATCTTAAGTTGAGGAAACAGTTGGCTGTCTTAGTTTTGTTTGACTCTTCCCACTGGGAATAGAGCATGGCTCTTTCAGGGTTGCGTAGCGCTACCACTGGAGTTTGTCTTCACTTGTTAACTAACCACGCCAAAAGGCGATCTGATCTGTCCCCCTCAGAATATGTATGAGTGTGTAGCAGCATAATCTAAGCAGCGCAGATGTGCTACCAGGGCATCCACCTCCTTGTGCAGCTGAGTTGTTAGTCCCAGAGTGCTGGGTCATCAGCTGTTCATCTTTAAAGTCCCCCCCTCGCCCCACCCCACCCCTCAACATCCAAAGTATATGAGCCAATTTAGCTAAATGGGTCAATAGCTCTAAGAAATTTGGGTTGGTTTGTTTTGGGGCATAGATGCTACCTACTATTGTGAGCGAACCATCTACTCAGACAAATCTACCTTCTAGTTTTACCAATGTAGATATGACGTAGAGGAAGATCCACCACCTTTACCCAATTCAAAATCCCTGGCGTAGTAGGCTGAATAATTAGTATTATATATCTGACCCCTCCATCACTTATGGAGGCTCTCTCCCTTAGATTGCATGATGTGGGATTCCTGTAGAAGTGCTAAGTCGACCCCTTTTTTTTGTTTGAGTGAATGAGT
This sequence comes from Lissotriton helveticus, assembly GCF_964261635.1. Lineage (NCBI taxonomy): Eukaryota > Metazoa > Chordata > Amphibia > Caudata > Salamandridae > Lissotriton > Lissotriton helveticus. Next base: position 970,883,229 of record NC_136057.1, read on the forward strand.
TTTGTATCTTTTAGTCCGCATCTGCATTACTCTCATATTCCAGGAAATTATATGGTATGTCTGTCGTCGCTTAATAGTGTCAACTGCATGTCTCGCCACCAGTGAGGGTCCCAAAGCACTCAGGATAGATCAAGCCGTGACGAGACTGATCTTCAGCTCATTAAAAAACAGTAGCCATAATGAGCCAGGGCATAACAGAAATCAATGTAAATACAAAGGACGAGGTAAACTGCTGGCTGTATAAACTGTTTTGAGAGGCGTCTTTTATACATTAGGTAGAGTAGATAGGTAGAGTAACCTTGGCCTAAGCTCTCAAGCTTAAATGACTCTCCTGAGGCGACGGGCTTTGCATGGGCCGGTTGTACCAGCTAGACTCTCAGCCAGTATGGGCTGATCAGGGGGTGTATAAACCGACCCAATCGCCACCAGGTGTCTGTGGAGGGTACAGCCCACACCCTACCTGAGTAGTCTGGATTCATTGGTAGGATGTAAGGGGCAGGACCAATTGGGGCACACTTTAGGTATAAGAGTTTGGGTATAGCAAGGGATTTACCGACTCTCATTGAGAGACAGTTAAAGCAGTTCGATAGCTAAAAGGAATTGGGAAGGGGACAGAGGGTTAGGTAACTGTCTGGTGCCCTGTTTAAGCGGGAATGAATCCGATAGGACACCGCTGGTTCTTATTTTATCACAGAAGTTAGAGTAAACAGCCATTGTCATCCTTATGAAAGAATCACCTAAGTTGAAGCGCAGCGTGACAACTCTTAAAAATGGCCATGCAACCTTATTGAATGCTTTTTCATAATCAAGGGCTATTGCCACCCCTGGGAAGGATTTGGACTTGTCAAGATTTAAGATATGACCCAACAATTTAATATTGTTTTTGGAGAACCTACCTTTGATGAAAGCCAGATTGATAGGTGGCAGTAAGAGAAGGTAATATTGTTTTGATTCTTTTAGCTAGGATTTTGGCATATCATTTACAGTTCAACTTAAGCGATATCTGCCTATAGTTTTCAGAATAAGTAGAGTTTTTCCTTTCTTGGGAGTGAGTGCAATTATGGCTTCCGCTGTGGTACCCTGGCTGGATCCAGACTAGGCATAGCTATGGAAGAGATCAAGAAGAGGAATGCGTAGTTTACCTGAGAACTGTTTCTAGAGGCGAGCAAATAGTGCATCAGGGCCAGGGGTTTCCCCTAGTTAGAGATTTAATGGTGGATTGCAGGTCGGTTTCAGTGATAACATGATTTAAGAGGAGATCAAGTTTGAGAATGCTTAGTTTACTTAAGTAGTCCAGGCTATCCGTGGCATTGACATTCTTAATTTCATTATATCGGTTTTTATAAAAGTGTCGGAAGATATTAAATATTTTCAGTGGATTTAAGTGTAAGAGACCAATAGTTATCTCTAACTGAAGTCATATAGGGTTATTCTGTTTATATTTTAGGTAACCGGCTTAGTTGCTGCAATACAGTTTTATCGACTTGAATGTTGTTGCTCAAAGGCCTGCCATGGTGCTTGAAATCTTGTTGTATTAATACTTTTTGCGGTTAAGGTTGTCTAAAAGGAGGGTACCTTTCTCTGAGTGGTGTCTAAATTCTAACTGTTTAATTTAGGCTTAAAGAGCCTTCATTCTGGAGTTTTCTGAATTATTGATATGGGCACTGATTCCTATTATCGCTCTTCTAATAGTTGCCTTTAAGGCATACCATCGAACTTGGGGCGGAGCAGACTTCTGATTTCTCCCTAAATAAGTTAACAATGGATGATTGAAATGTTGCAGTGTGTGTGTAGGGTTTTGTAGTATTTCCGAGTTGAGTCTCCAGAATTTGTCAGAGGGGCCAGAAGCGACCCAGTCCAACGTGTTTGAGATAGCGGAGTGGTCTGAAATCAGTCTAGGTTCAATGTTCGAGTCCGAGACCATTCTCGCTAGGGTTGAGGTTAGATAGTCAATCCTGGACCATGATTGATGGGAGGGACGAGTCAAAGGTATAATCTCTGGCGTCCAGGTGCAGGAGTTCCCAGGAGTCGGAGAGAAAATAGTACACATCTTGCGAAGCAATTTGAGAGAGGCAGAAGGTCTGATATTAGATCTCGAGTTGCGATCATTTTTGGGATTGAGTGTGAGGTTAAAGTTGCCTTCAATTATCAGTTGGGTATCATTGCCCAGAAATCAGCACATCAATGCCCTTCCAAAACTCCAGATTATTAGTATTGGGTGCATAAATGTTTAGTGCATAAAGATCTATGCCTGCTTTGGATAGTTTGAGTAACCACCTCCCTCCGTCGTCAACAAGAGTGTCAAGGACCGGAACTTTGACTGTGTAAGTAATCGTTATAACCCCATTTTTAGGTCGAGCTTAGCGCAGCGCGCATGCGCTGCTCTAGGAGATGACCTCTTGGAATCAGTCTGCACTTTCAGAAACGCGTGTGGCTTTTTTTTTTTTGTAGTAATTGTATTGGCCTTTGCTTTTCTTTCAGAAAAGAAAGCATGTAATTGGCCAAGAGCTGGTACATGTCCCACCTTTTTCTCAAAATGTTGACTCCCACGGCATCCACCTTGCGGGAGCCATCTGTCTCTAATTAGCTTGGCCACGCTTGTTTGCATTTGCCTGTCTTGCGGTCGCTTTCACTTTCGTGCCGTGCTTGTTTCTTTCAGTCACTCCACTTCGAGCTCCGTTGCGGTATGTTATTTGTCTTTGCGTGTTGTGCAAACCTTTACCAAGCCTCGGCGATGCTTTTCTTTAAAGCCGAGTCGTACAGGAGGTAGGTTACACTGTTGCGGTGGCACGCCATTCAGCTGCCACTTTTATAATGCTCAAAAGGGTGAATTTGGATGACAAAGGACGAAGTAAAATACAATCCAGCGCAGTCCAAAGTCCTGTCTACACCCATCAATGTAATACCATCCGGGCATCTTTGCCTGCTGTGCGTGTATACTTTGTGTCAGCTCTGCAGCAGCCCTTTCTCATTTTGCAGAAGAATAACAAATCTTTTGCAATCGACCATGCGCTGTTAAAATGAGACGTGTTCTGCGTAGACTGCTAAGCAACATGTGTTGCGGACTGCAATCACTCGGCGCTAGGTATGCTATTCCTCATGTGCGCCTACAGTGCCTGCTAAATCATTGTGTGCGTAATGCGATTCTCCACATGTGTATCAATGCGGGGCACCCTTGATTAAAATGTTTTCAGCAATCCTGTATTCACAGACCCTGAAAGGGATCCTGATCGATGAAAAGTTGAGTGATTGACAAGATTGTACTTCAGAATATTATTTTCGGTGTTTTTTGCCTCTGCTGATTATTACAAATGTTTGCAAATTCTAGAATTCTCTTTTGAAGCATACTCCAGTTTTTCTCTCCCCGTCTATCAATGGCATGTCCCTTCCTCTTTCTCCCTCTTCCTCATTCAGAAAGCAAGTTCAAAATCTGGTGGGCCATCTCCACCTTTCATCTTTCTCAGGTTAATAAATTGTGTACTGTTAAACAGGGTGATAATCACACTTGTATGTATGTGTGTGTATATATATATATATATATATATATATATATATTTGAATGGCGCAGCAGTGTTGTCAGAACTCCTCTAAACACCTAATATTGCTATATTTTACTGCTAAACGGGCAGTCAAATTGCAGTTGAAAGAGGCTTTATTTAGATGGTGCAGCAGGTTTAGTGAAACTGGTGCCCAAAGCTCTAGGAGCCCCTCTAACCACCAACTATTGCAATATTTTACTACTAAACAGGCAGTGCTCTACAACATAGCTTAAACACATTAGCAAAGCCAATAGCTCTGGCAAAACACTAATAAGGTCACAAAGGCGAGACCTATTGGCTATTCCAATGCTTGTTCTTTTTTTGTGTGGGCGAGCCGAAAACCCCTGCGATCCGGGGGGCCTTGAGAGAAGAAATGTCTTTGGCATCTAATTTTCGATTCTTGTAAGATGAGCATATCTCATCTGAATTTGTGAATCTTACTTCTTTTAACTTAATTATTCATCCCTCTAGTGTTCAAGGAGACCAATTTTAGGGAGTTTGACAGCATCAAAGTTAAAATCAGCAAAAGCAGGATGTATTGTGGTTAGCCAAGCCCTCACTGGGACAGAGTTTCCAGAACATATAGGTGGAGGCACACCGTGGCAGAGAAACCAATCCAAGCATGTATTGCAATTTGTTCTCACAAAACATGACTGTGACATCATCCGAAAAGAAAAGGCAACTAGAAGATTGGGAGCAGGTAAGAGAAACAACAGAAAAGAGAAACATAAAAATAAAGCCTACCAGCTCCAACGCCCCTCTTCCCTCCGCAGCTCACTTACCCCACCCATCCTGGAAGTGGGACGACGTAAAATCCAAAGGTAGAATCAGCACGCCTTGCATGCACCATAAGAGACAGCAGTCTAAATAGGGTACAGAATGCAAGAAACGTGGTCCTGCAGCTCAACTGGCGCAACGAGTGAGTAATCAAAAACATGCGATAATTGTTATACATGAAGATGTAAGGATCATAAAGTGTCTAAATCCCCCTGTAACCCAACAGAAAGAAAGAAGAAACATCCAACTGAGCAGACAAAGATGTATTCACAGAGTAAAGGACCAGAAAAACATGGAGATATATATACCTCATCATAGTGAGATAAATAACAAACTGATCTTGGGGAGGAGTAACGACAAACCAGCATTGTAGACCTATAAATGGCACATGTGGATATGAGAAATTGAAACAAAATTGAATTTATTTTAGGCATGGAGTCAATTCCACTGTAGGAAAACAGCCACCATTAAGGAGCACCTCCAAGGGTTGAAAATAATACCCAAAATTATAGTATTAGTGTAGGGAACATTGTATGGGAAACACTATGAAACATAGTAAAGTAACCAAATATGTTTTACAGCTTAAAAGGCAAGTTATTGTTGGCAAGTGAAATAAAAGAATATTCCTGTAAGTATATTACAACACTTCTGTATTGGAGGTAGAAGTGTTCAGCTCAGCTTCGTGGATATTGTCCGTAAATGATAACAGGTCACAGTGGTTGTGGAAGAGGCGGGTAACACCTTTGAAAGTGATAAGACACCTGGCAAGACCTGCAAAGGAAAAGGGAATGTTCTTGCTTCGAAGTTTGGGCTTGAGAGATAGGAAGCCTTTCCATACTTGAAAAGTATTTATGGAATAGTCCTATAATCGGGTAATCCTGTGACCTTCCCATGCAACAAATGTATGCTTTCGGATTAAATCCACAATTAATTTGTGTTGGTAGCAAAGTGGTTTACAAATGATAGGTCTGTGTGGACCAGCGATGGAAGCATGGCCATGTTGGTGTGAGGGAATTCGATGAGCTCTTTCAAGCTCAGTGTTCTTCGAAGATGATATTGGTGTAGCAATTGTCAAAGCCAGTAGGTCCCAAACGTTAGATGTTTTGGCTTTGCCAGTGCTTGTTTTTCCGGCTGCGGCATTACCATGTCATTATGATTTCCATTCCTCAAAAAGAGGCTGGAAATACTGATGTTTTCCCCTACCAGTGTGTCAAAAACTCAGAATGTTTCAGCTCTGCCAAGCAGGAAACCAGTAAGGGCTCACCTGGTGAAAAACCTGTCGATGTAGTGATAATTCCTCATCTTGGAACCCTGATTTGGCACAAACTCTGCGTTTGCACCCTAATCACAATTCTCTCTGGAAAGTCCGCAGTATGATGTCGTAGAAACTAGAAAAAAGTGCGACTGAAATGCTATCTGACAGGTGTGGCCGATTGTATTGTGCAATCATATTTTTATTTTATTTATTTATTTATTCAAAGTTTTATATAGCGCGAAAAAGATCTTTACAGATATCAGAGCGCTTCACAGGGGGGAAGTGGGCAACAGGAGGGTGACTAGACATAATAATTGGGTACAGTATAGTAAACGTGGCATAATAGGCCACGTTTTAACTAACACAAAAGTAGCCCAAGGGCGTTTTACCACCGTGCAGTCACATTATGTTTTCATGCCTTAAAATAGATGTTTCAGCACCATTTAGTGCTTTGTTTTATGAGTCTGTGTAATTTTCACCTTAATATGTTACTTATTACAGCGCTGTAATTCTTAAAAATATGCTTATAATATTTTTCAGTTACAGGTGGACGGTCTTTGAAACGTCCTTTCTGTTTTATACAGGTTCAACCTTTTCCAGGTAGAAATGCCTCTTTTCCCAATGTCCTCCTCCTGTTCTCTCACACCTGGTTGCATGCTGCCCCTTTCAAAAAGCTCTCTGAAGTAGGCGAATGTCAACACGAGTGCCATACAAAACAAACACGAGCTGCTTTACATGTCCCTTTTGAGAAGGTTTATTGAAATTTTCTTCAGTGCTTTTATCAAGCGATGATACACACCATTGGTCACCTGAGTAATTTTTTATGTGGTTATGTAATGCCTTATTTATTCTACATTGTACTGCATTTAGCCTATTTATTGTCACATTCATATTGCTTGAATTAATTTACTCTATTTGGATCCATCTTTTCCAGTTGATAGCGTGCAAATAAAACCCTTCCCATAATTTAAGACTCTAGTACCACTAAGGCGTATACCCCAACTTGTGCTGCTGGCAGAGCTATCCTCTCGCTTCTTTATTTTCTGCCACAAGCTTAATATGTAATCATATGCTGCTATGTTAAGCGCCCACCCTCTTGGCATCATTCACAACACCAATTATCAACTCTAATAGATGGTACCGCAACCGATAATACCCTTTCATCCGTGCACCAATATGCTGTTAAGGCCTTTACTGGCAAAAAGGAATTTATATATCTAGCGGTCAGTGAGAGCACTGACCGAAGCACAGATCTCATCTTGCACACTACTCTTTCCCTGTACAGTTCTCCAAATAGCATTTCATCTAGTCTTTCACTGTAAATTGAACTCACTTTATCTGAAATACGCATATTTGTCTTTTCAGGAATGCATTCTATCGGGTATAATGTCTGTCAACAGCAAGAAAGTGCTTCACATGGACCGCAACTCTTATTATGGTGGTGAAAGTGCATCTATTACGCCTCTGGAGGATGTAAGTATAATCTTCATTTAGGGTGCTCATCACTACTTGTTTCGCCTATGTTATAATTACCGCCTGGGGCCAGTCCTGATTTTTCGCCAACATCATCTTCGATTTTATACTTAAAACTGGGATTCCGACTACTCTAATTCTAACTATTTCGCATTATCGGAATTTGCAAAATTCCCCCAATGTATGTGAATTCCTGCCATGCCCACTTACTTTATATATACGGCTGCGAAAAATGGAAAAGGTCTTGCGCTCTCCCGCGATCTTTGCTACTGTATTCCATTGCTCCTGTGTTTGGAGAACATTCTGCCTTGTAATTGTCATAACGTGCCTCTGCGTGCCTCCAGCTAAGTCTTGGTGCGAGCCGTATATAACATAGCATGTCTGGTTCTCATTTTCCAGTGCCGATTTAAGCAGCCCGTCCGATTTACCAACAGACGAGTATAATGTCTGTTCCCTGTCCTCCTTATTCATGTCTTATTGCTCTTTACTAATCCGTTGCAAACAAGGCTAAAGCAGACAAGAGGAGCATGGACAGCATTGGTGCCTCAAGCGGGCTTCTTCTGAAGGAATTTGGAGCTGCCTAGTTCCCTAGGCTGAGCGGTGATACTGTTCTGGAGGATTAAGTGCGTGTGTGAGCACTTCTTGCCCATACCAATGTGGCTTAGAGACGGGCTGGCCTGTTGGTGGGCTGCTACACCGAATTCAGATTTGTATGCCTAGTTGTTTGCCCTTATCTTACTGTTACCATAGCTTTCTCAGCATGCAACTTAAATCACGCTGCTGAGTCACAAACATGATGAAATGTGTCTGTGACCACTGAACATTCATGAAAAGGCATGCTAAGACGGTCACAATGTAAATTACAACATTATTGTGAGATTTTGCTTATTTTTCCTCTTTGAATATGCATGCACACAGTTTAAACCTTTAATCCGTGGTAAAGTTGCTTGCGGCAAACTGAGCATCTGAGAACTCTTGTTTTGCATCATCACAGAAATAAATGAATTATGAGGTATTTTGAAACACTTTGAGTTAATTACTGGCAAACATGCAAAAAATGACTGACAGTAAAATAATGTGCTGCAAAAAAACTGATTGCCTCAAAATCTCCATGTTTCTGTTGCGCAATTTCCTGTTTTATGCTGCAATATCCTGGGGGGGAGGGTCTGCTTAAGGCTTATCCTTTAGTTAGGTGCCTATTAAAGGGTTGAGCCATGCAAATAATTCCTGTTGTAAGGTAGTTAATATGTAGCTTACTTGGCAATTAAAGGCTTCGTGTTGGCAGAAAGTAGTTACTGCACCCATGTCTTTTTAGGTCTCGTGACCTATCAATGCGCATGCGCATTGAGAGAAGCGAGACTATAGGGCTTTAAACAAAGTTTAACTAACTGCGGCGATTTGGTGCTGTGCCCGTGCGCTTTTAGGTCAATGCGCAAGCGCATTGACCTAAAATGCGCGTGCACATCACCAAATCGCCATCTGTTCCCAAAGCCACACTCCTCCCACACCTTTGAAGTGAAGCTTAGCTTCACTTCAAAGGCCCCGGCTGCTTCACACCCTCATGCCGCTCTCCCCGCTCCGCCCCCTCCCCTGCCCGCCGTGTGTCTCCCCTGCCCGCCGTGTGTCTCCCCTTCGGTGTCTTAAGTTGTTGTGTGCAATCTCAACAATGACCTCTGTTTTAGTTATGTTTTTGTGGGTAACAAAGTTGCTGTTTCATAGATGAGTCTGTAAACATATAGTCTGTTCATTAGACCAGTTTTCATTCTTGTGAGAATCAGTACCGCTTCATATGCATCTCCAGTCTGGTTGCAAAGAGCACTGCCAGGAACCAATCATAGCAGCGTTAGTGTGATTTTAGTGCATCAAACTACTATAGCACTTTATTGCGTAAAAATGTTTATTTCTAAAGGTTTTTTTTGTTAACAGTTTTACATCTTAATATTGCACGTCATCTAATAACCCTCTTCACACTCTATTATGAATCCAGAGCAGGAGAGTCTGGCCTGGATTCCCTCTTGCCTTAACTTCTTTCCCTGCATGCCTCCTCTCTCTGGCTATAGCCTACTCTGTTTAACGTAATCATTTAATGTATTTATCCAAATTGCCAACGCGTAATTTCATGAGCCTCATCCTTGCCGCCTTTGAACCCCTATCCGTATGATCATTATTCTTGTTTGTCGCCCTGCCCTTTGCTTAGTCACTATACCTGTCTTCTGTTTCATGCTCCCCCTCTGCCCTTTCTGTCCTGAGAGCAGTTTACTTGGCAGTGGAAGACGGTACTTGAAGGTAATCAGCAGAAGTCCTTCCCAAGCTGCCCTCGTGTCCTTGTCATTCCTCACTCTACCTGTACTGGAGCTCGAAGCCATCTCCTCTGCGTTCGGCTCCGTTCTGATTACCTCTGAGTCCTCCACATCACCTGTTCTTTCACTTTCGCTTTCTCGTTATATGCCCATATACATCTCCCCTCACACTCACCCTCACTCACCCTCACCCTCACTCACCCTCACCTTCACTCACCCTCACTCACCCTCAACCCCTCACCCTCACTCACCCTCACCCACCCTAAACCCCTCACCCTCACTCACCCTCACTCACCCTCACCCTCACTCACCCTCAACCCCTCACTCACCCTCATTCACCCTCACTCACCCTCATTCACCCTCACTCACCCTCACCCTCACTCACCCTCAACCCCTCACCCTCACTCACCCTCAACCCCTCGCCCTCACTCACCCTCAACCCCTCGCCCTCACTCACCCTCACTCACCCTCACTCACCCTCACTCACCCTCACTCACCCTCACTCACCCTCACTCACCCTCACTCACCCTCACTCACCCTCACTCACCCTCACTCACCCTCAACCCCTCACCCTCAACCCCTCACCCTCACTCACCCTCACTCACCCTCAACCCCTCACCCTCAACCCCTCACCCTCACTCACCCTCAACCCCTCACCCTCACTCACCCTCAACCCCTCACCCTCAACCCCTCACCCACCCTCAACCCCTCACCCTCACTCACCCTCACTCACCCTCAACCCCTCACCCTCACTCACCCTCAACCCCTCACCCTCACTCACCCTGAACCCCTCACCCTCACTCACCCTCAACCCCTCACCCTCACTCACCCTCACTCACTCACCCTCACTCACCCTCACTCACCCTCACCCTCACTCACCCTCAACCCCTCACCCTCACTCACCCTCAACCCCTCACCCTCACTCACCCTCACTCACCCACCCTCACTCACCCTCACTCACCCTCACTCACCCTCACTCACCCTCACTCACCCTCACTCACCCTCACCCTCACTCACCCTCAACCCCTCACCCTCACTCACCCTCAACCCCTCACTCACCCTCACCCTCAACCCCTCACCCTCACTCACACTCAACCCCTCACCCTCACTCACCCTCACTCACCCTCAACCCCTCACCCCCTCACCCTCACTCACCCTCAACCCCTCACCCTCACTCACCCTCACCCACCCTCAACCCCTCACCCTCACTCACCCTCAACCCCTCACCCTCACTCACCCTCACCCGCACTCACCCTCACTCACCCTCACTCACCCTCACCCACCCTCACCCACCCTCACCCTCACCCACCCTCACCCTCACTCACCCTCACCCACCCTCACCCACCCTCACCCACCCTCACTCACCCTCACTCACCCTCAACCTCTCACCCTCAACCCCTCACCCTCACTCACCATCAACCCCTCACCCTCACTCACTCACCCTCACCCTCCCTCACCCACCCTCACCCTCCCTCACCCTCACCTTCACTCACCCTCACCCACCCTCAACCCCTCACCCTCACCCACCCTCAACCCCTCACCCTCACCCACCCTCAACCCCTCACCCTCACCCACCCTCAACCCCTCACCCTCACTCACCCTCAACCCCTCACCCTCACTCACCTTCAACCCCTCACCCTCACTCACCCTCACCCTCACTCACCCTCACTCACCCTCACTCACCCTCACTCACCCTCACCCTCACTCACCCTCACCCTCACTCACCCTCACCCTCACTCACCCTCACTCACGCTCACCCTCACTCACCCTCACTCCCTCACCCTCGCCCTCACTCACCCTCACCCACCCTCAACCCCTCACCCTCACTCACCCTCAACCCCTCACCCTCACTCACCCTCAACCCCTCACCCTCACTCACCCTCAACCCCTCACCCACCCTCACTCACCCTCACCCTCACTCACCCTCACTCACCCTCACCCTCACTCACCCACCCTCACCCACCCTCACCCACCCTCACCCACCCTCACCCTCACTCACCCTCACTCACCCTCACTCACCCTCACTCACCCTCACTCACCCTCACTCACCCTCACTCACCCTCACTCACCCTCACTCACCCTCACTCACCCTCAACCCGTCACCCTCACTCACCCTCAACCCGTCACCCTCACTCACCCTCAACCCCTCACCCTCACTCACCCTCAACCCCTCACCCTCGTTCACCCTCAACCCCTCACCCTCACCCACCCCCACCCTCACCCACCCTCACCCTCACTCACCCTCACTCACCCTCACTCACTCACCCTCACTCACCCTCACTCACCCTCACTCACCCTCAACCCCTCACCCTCGTTCACCCTCAACCCCTCACCCTCACCCACCCCCACCCTCACCCACCCTCACCCTCACTCACCCTCACTCACCCTCACTCACCCTCACTCACCCTCACTCACCCTCACTCACCCTCACTCACCCTCACTCACCCTCACTCACCCTCACTCACCCTCACTCACCCTCACTCACCCTCACTCACCCTCACTCACCCTCACTCACCCTCACTCACCCTCACTCACCCTCACTCACCCTCACTCACCCTCACTCACCCTCAACCCCTCACCCTCACTCACCCTCAACCCCTCACCCTCACTCACCCTCAACCCCTCACCCTCACTCACCCTCAACCCCTCACCCTCACTCACCCTCAACCCCTCACCCTCACTCACCCTCAACCCCTCACCCTCACTCACCCTCAACCCCTCACCCTCACTCACCCTCAACCCCTCACCCTCAACCCCTCGCCCTCAACCCCTCACTCACCCTCACCCTCACTCTCACTCACCCTCACTCACCCTCACTCACCCTCACCCTCACTCACCCTCACCCTCACCCTCACTCACCCTCACCCTCAACCCCTCACCCTCAACCCCTCACCCTCAACCCCTCACCCTCACTCACCCTCAACCCCTCACCCTCACTCACCCTCACTCACCCTCAACCCCTCACCCTCACTCACCCTCAACCCCTCACCCTCACTCACCCTCAACCCCTCACCCTCACTCACCCTCAACCCCTCACCCACCCTCACCCTCACTCACCCTCAACCCCTCACCCTCACTCACCCTCAACCCCTCACCCTCACTCACCCTCTCCCACCCTCACTCACCCTCACTCACCCTCACTCACCCTCACTCACCCTCACTCACTCACACTCACTCACTCACCCTCACCCTCACCCTCACCCTCACCCTCACCCTCACCCTCACCCTCACCCTCACTCACCCTCACTCACCCTCACCCTCACCCTCACTCACCCTCAACCCCTCACCCCCTCAACCCATCACCCTCAACCCCTCACCCTCAACCCCTCACTCACCCTCACTCTCACTCACCCTTACTCACCCTCAACCCCTCACCCTCACGCACCCTCACCCTTACTCACCCTCAACCCCTCACCCTCACCCACCCTCACCCACCCTCACCCACCCTCACCCACCCTCACCCACCCTCACCCACCCTCACCCACCCTCACCCACCCTCACTCACCCTCACTCACCCTCCCTCAACCCCTCACTCACCCTCACTCACCCTCACTCACCCTCACTCACCCTCACTCACCCTCACTCACCCTCACTCACCCTCACTCACCCTCACTCACCCTCACTCACCCTCACTCACCCTCACTCACCCTCACTCACCCTCACTCACCCTCACTCACCCTCACCCACCCTCACTCACCCTCACCCTCACCCACCCTCACCCACCCTCACTCACCCTCACCCACCCTCACTCACCCTCACTCACCCTCACTCACCCTCACTCACCCTCACTCACCCTCACTCACCCTCACTCACCCTCACTCACCCTCACTCACCCTCACTCACCCTCACTCACCCTCACCCACCCTCACTCACCCTCACTCACCCTCACCCACCCTCAACCCCTCACCCTCACTCACCCTCACCCTCACTCACCCTCACCCTCACTCACCCTCAACCCCTCACCCTCACTCACCCTCCACCCCTCACCCTCACTCACCCTCAACCCCTCACTCACCCTCAACCCCTCACTCACCCTCAACCCCTCACTCACCCTCAACCCCTCACCCTCACTCACCCTCAACCCCTCACCCTCACTCACCCTCACCCTCACTCACCCTCAACCCCTCACCCTCACTCACCCTCCACCCCTCACTCACCCTCAACCCCTCACTCACCCTCAACCCCTCACTCACCCTCAACCCCTCACCCTCACTCACCCTCACCCTCACTCACCCTCACCCTCACTCACCCTCACCCTCACTCACCCTCAACCCCTCACCCTCACTCACCCTCCACCCCTCACCCTCACTCACCCTCAACCCCTCACTCACCCTCAACCCCTCACTCACCCTCAACCCCTCACCCTCACTCACCCTCAACCCCTCACTCACCCTCAACCCCTCACTCACCCTCAACCCCTCACCCTCACTCACCCTCAACCCCTCACCCTCACTCACCCTCACTCACCCTCACCCTCCCTCACCCTCACTCACCCTCAACCCCTCACCCTCAACCCCTCACCCTCAACCCCTCAACCCCTCACCCTCACTCACCCTCACTCACCCTCACCCTCCCTCACCCTCACTCACCCTCAACCCCTCACCCTCAACCCCTCACCCTCAACCCCTCACCCTCACCCTCACTCACCCTCACCCACCCACCCTCACTCACCCTCACCCACCCTCACCCACCCTCACCCACCCTCACCCACCCTCACCCTCACTCACCCTCACTCACCCTCACCCTCACTCACCCTCACTCACCCTCACCATCACTCACCCTCACTCACCCTCAACCCCTCACCCACCCTCAACCCCTCACCCTCACTCATCCTCACCCACCCTCACCCTCACTCACCCTCACCCTCACTCACCCTCACTCACCCTCACTCACCCTCACCCTCACTCACCCTCAACACCTCACCCTCACCAACCCTCAACCCCTCACCCTCAACCCCTCACTCACCCTCAACCCCTCACTCACCCTCAACCCCTCACCCACCCTCACCCTCAACCCCTCACCCACCCTCACCCTCACTCACCCTCAACCCCTCACCCTCACTCACCCTCAACCCCTCACCCTCAACCCCTCACCCTCCCTCACCCTCACTCACCCTCAACCCCTCACCCTCAACCCCTCACTCACCCTCAACCCCTCACCCTCACTCACCCTCAACCCCTCACCCTCACTCACCCTCACCCTCACTCACCCTCACCCTCACTCACCATCAACCCCTCACCCTCACTCACCCTCACTCACCCTCACCCTCACTCACCCTCACTCACCCTTACTCACCCTCACTCACCCTCACCCTCACTCACCCTCACTCACCCTCACTCTCACTCACCCACCCTCACTCACCCACCCTCACTCACCCTCACTCACCCTCACTCACTCACCCTCACTCACCCTCACTCACCCTCACTCACCCTCACTCACCCTCACTCACCCTCACTCACCCTCACTCACCCTCACTCACCCTCACTCACCCTCACTCACCCTCACTCACCCTCACTCACCCTCACTCACCCTCCACCCCTCACCCTCACTCACCCTCCACCCCCTCACTCACCCTCCACCCCTCACCCTCACTCACCCTCAACCCCTCACCCTCAACCCCTCACCCTCAACCCCTCACCCTCAACCCCTCACCCTCAACCCCTCACCCTCAACCCCTCACCCTCAACCCCTCACCCTCAACCCCTCACCCTCAACCCCTCACCCCCTCACCCTCAACCCCTCACCCTCAACCCCTCACCCTCAACCCCTCACCCTCAACCCCTCACCCTCAACCCCTCACTCACCCTCACTCACCCTCAACCCCTCACTCACCCTCACTCACCCTCACTCACCCTCACTCACCCTCACTCACCCTCAACCCCTCACTCACCCTCACTCACCCTCACTCACCCTCACTCACTCACCCTCACTCACCCTCACTCACCCTCACTCACCCTCACTCACCCTCACTCACCCTCACTCACCCTCACTCACCCTCACTCACCCTCACTCACCCTCACTCACCCTCACTCACCCTCACTCACTCACCCTCACCCTCACTCACCCTCACTCACTCACCCTCACTCACTCACCCTCACTCACTCACCCTCACTCACTCACCCTCACTCACTCACTCACTCACTCACCCTCACTCACCCTCACTCACCCTCACTCACCCTCACTCACCCTCACTCACCCTCACTCACCCTCACTCACCCTCACTCACCCTCACTCACCCTCACTCACCCTCAACCCCTCACCCTCACTCACCCTCAACCCCTCACCCTCACTCACCCTCAACCCCTCACCCTCACTCACCCTCAACCCCTCACCCTCACCCTCCCTCACTCACCCTCACTCACCCTCACAACCCCTCACCCTCACTCACCCTCACAACCCCTCACCCTCACTCACCCTCACTCACCCTCACCCTCACTCACCCTCACCCCCTCACCCTCACCCCCTCACCCTCACCCCCTCACCCTCAACCCCTCACCCTCAACCCCTCACCCTCAACCCCTCACCCTCACTCACCCTCAACCCCTCACCCTCACCCACCCTCACCCTCACTCACCCTCACAACACATATTGTGTTACAATAGGTGTCACATTTGCGAAAGATAAAACTATTGGCATTGTAAATAACAAAGCTATTAATTTAGCTGTTTTAAAAACAAGCTCATAAATAAAAAATGTGTCCTTTACAATACCAATAGCTCAAACTTTCCTAATGCGAGACCTATTGCATTGCTGTGCTTCTCTCCCCTGCTGCACTCTCCTGCTCTCTAGAGATGTGGCCTAACGACCAGAGCTGCCATCTCAGTCACGTAAATACAAAACATGTTGCATTCCAAATGCTATAGTGTCACATTCGCGAAAGTTATAACTATTGGCATTGTAAATGACAAAGCCATCAATTTAGCAAAACCAACAAATAAATAAAATGTCATTTACAAGACCAATAACTCCAACTTTTCTAATGCGAGACCTATTGCATTTCC
The DNA here is from genome assembly GCF_964261635.1 of Lissotriton helveticus. Classification (NCBI taxonomy): domain Eukaryota; kingdom Metazoa; phylum Chordata; class Amphibia; order Caudata; family Salamandridae; genus Lissotriton; species Lissotriton helveticus. Next base: position 970,899,574 of record NC_136057.1, read on the forward strand.
AATGCTTGTTTTACTTTCCATCTAAGTTTATTTTTACCAGAGTCCCTTTTACCTTGTTCTGTGTCCGTTCCTAAGTTTTTTCTTTTTTCCCGGCTTCAATGTCGCCCCTACTCAGTTTCCTGTCTCTAAGCGCATTTGCCCCAGATGTCATGTCTCCCTGTGTCTATCTCTCTGCCAGTCTCTGCCCCTCCTTACCCTGTGTTTGTGTTCATGTCTTTGATGCGGTCTGATCTTCACTCTTGCTTTTACATCCTGCAATAGAAGCCTGTTCACCTACCTCCAGGTTTTGTTTGCCCGCCCTCTTAGAAACTTACAAAGTTCTGCTGCTGTCACAACTCTCCTTTTGCTACTGTGCGAGTGTCTGTCCTCTGCAGCGCTGCCTCACCTCTCAGTACTGTGCTGCACGTCTGTCTGTACCTGTGTTTCTCTGTGCACCTCCTTATTCAAGGGTGTCACGTTTTGCCATTCTGGTGTCTGAAGCAATGAGTGTCCAAATGCATACTTAATCAAACCACTGCTGGTAAAGGAAATGGTGGTGGTGACTGGTCAGTGTGGTTGGCAGTGTGGAAAGTCACGGAATGTTGATACTTTGTTGAAAGTGAAATATCCGTTGCTGGCTGCAGTTCCTTTTATCTCGAGCCACTAATCTACCGAAAGTAATGCGAAATACATTGACCTGATTACTGAAATGCTGATGTCTGAAATTAAGGTGAAGCATCTGAGACTACAACACTGACACAGTTGTTGCATTTGCCATGTGGAGCAATTAATTCTAAGATTACTCTTTCAGAAGGAGAGCTTCGCTTTTGAAGGATGGGGTTGCTTCGGAAGGCCGTATGTAATGGATTGTGAATGGTGCGCTTCTGCTCTATACAGTTGAAGAGATTGAATAGTTTGACTGTTCCTAGTCAAGGAAAGTCATTTTAAACAATTTTCATTGAGGACTGTGTTTTCTACATATAGGGTTCTGCCTTGTCTACTCCACTGCCACATTGGTTCCCATGATGGGTGCTACACAGTGTCCAAATAATGTTGCCATAATTCTTCATGACATTGTGGTTGGAGACTTTCAGTGGCTATGCACATGGGTTGCCGCTGATTATGGCAGAAGCTCTTGGAAAGTCACTTGGCTAGGTGCTTTGCCTCCATTTGTGCCCCCCACATTCTGGGACTGTATACTCCGCAGTGGTTACAGAGTCAACTTCACTAAGCATAGTGGTGGGAGCTTGTAGTTTACCAGTCCATCTGCAGGGCAAGAAGAGCCCTCAGTGCGAAGCGGAGTGAACAGTATGACTAAGCAGGTACTTCTGTATGTATTGGTGGGGGTACCATTAAGGCCACTGTCTTACCAGTCAGTCAGAGCAGCAAGTGTTAAAGCCTTAGTGGGAAGGGACTGTATTATAAGAGAGTCATGCATGTAAATGTGATATATTGTGAGGTGAGGCTTTTGTCGTGAGAGATATGGTTAGTATTCTATTCTTGCGGTGTATATGTAAATATGTTTCTCCATTTTTCTGAGCCCGTCTTCCCATATTTGTCTCTGGTACATGCATTTGGCACCTTCTATCTTGGTACCGTACTCTAAATTTCTCGGAGTGGTATCTCCTGTTGTCTCATTCTCAAGATTCTGTTGCAGGTTTGCAGCGTGAATCTTTCTAGATTCACTATGCGTTGCATTATTCCGCTATCTAGTGGTTGGGTCCGGAATTGTAGTCTTTTTTTTTTTTCTTTTCGTGGCCTAGGTGGGCGTTGACATACCTCCATTTGGTGTCCTGCATGACGTCGACGCACTTCCTCCGGAAGCTCCCACTCTCGTCGCCATACAGGCAGCAGAGATGGAAAGGAAGAAGAGGAGGCTCGAGGCAGAAATGTCGAACCTCTTGCAACGTAAAAAGGACTTTGACAAAAGGATGAGCCTGTTCACCATCCTGCCGAAAGCCACACTCAAAGTCGAAAGAGACTACGAGGATGCTGAACCACCGAAAATGCCTGAACAGGTCAAGGAACAGGAGGAAGAAGCCCTGTATTATTTCGAGGGCGAAGACGACTTGGATCAGCAGACCTTCCGGGACTCTACGTCCTCGGAGGCATGACCTCGACTCCGAATTGCTTGAAGGAGGAGTAGACACCTATGCTTCGAGGCCTTCACCCCCAGACGACATAGGAATCTACAATAGGGTCATCAAAAAGGCTGCAAAGACATATGGGATAAAACTGGAGGAGGAGAAGCCCAAGGCATGTTTCCCCCTGGAAAAACTGCTGCCTCAACAGACTAGGAGCCAGTTCCCCGCCCATGCTCCCTAGTGTGCTGGATTAGGGAAGGGATGCCTTTAGAGAACCAGCAGTATGCAACAGTGACTCCAAGAACGGAGAAAAAGTATAAGCATTCCTCAAAGGACCCCGCATACATCCAGGGGTCAGTGCCAGCCGATTCCATAATTACAGCAACGGCTAGGAAAAGGGCCAATGTGCCCTCAAATGCCGGATCCCCTCCAGACAAGGAGAGTAGAAGGATGGACCTTGTAGGGAGGAAGGTGGAGTGGAGTGGAGTGCGGCAATTCAATGCCGCATCGCAAACTCCAACGCTTTATTCAAGAGGCACGCATACCAGCACTGGGAGGAAGTGGGCCAACTCCAAAAGCATCTACCAAACCAGTACCAACAAAGGGCAGCTCACCTGGTAGAAGAGGTTAAGAACATGGAAAATACATGTTCAAAATCGGCCTTGGATGCCGCGGGCAAGTCCAGCAGACCGATGATGCTCGGAGTGACCGAGAGAAGATACCCATGGCTTAGAATTTCAGGCTTCAAGCCAGAGGTGCAGAACAATATCCTGAACACACCCTTTAACGGAGAGCAACTGTATGGCACACCAGTTGATGCAAGTTAACCGAGCTCAAGAAGGACAACGAGACCGCAAGGTCCATGGGAGCGCTGCAGTTCAGAGGGATGAGAAAGGGTACACCTGCGAGAAGGCCAGGTGGTAGGGGAGGCAACGTGCCTACTACATCGCACCAAACATACCAACAAAGCTATCAAGGGAACAACCAGGGCCAGCAACCGCAGGGACCACAGCAGCAGAACTGGCAGTAGCAGCCTGGGGCCAGTCCTTTCGACGGCACCCGAACAGACGAGGACAGACACGGAGAGGAGGCCAGCAGCCTAGCCCCAAGTGACATGGCCTAAGGCAGACACCCACCCTAGCAACACCTTGGGGTGGCCAGAAGGACATACAGAAAACAAAAAACAGGCGTTCCACGTCAAACAGTACCTCAAACACACACCACCAGTAGGGGGCAGAATAAGAGACTTCATCCAGGAGAGGAGGAAGGTCACAACAGACAAGTGGATACTAAACACCATACAATACAGATACAGTATAGAGCTAGAAAAACAACCTCCATACAGAAAACCAAGAAACCAGGCACACTCAGCAAAGGAACTTAAGCTCTTGCGACTAGAAGTGCAGGAACTGCTCAGCAAGGAAGCGATAGAGGTAGTACCGAACAACCAAAGGAACAAGGGTGGTTTACTCCACTTGCTTTCTCGTGCCAAAGGTGGACGAAACACTAAGACCTATCCTAAATGTAAGGTTCTTGAACAAATTCATAAGGACTCATAGATTCAAAATTACTTCCCTACAGGAAGTAATACCACCAATACAACAAAGGGACTACATGGCAACTATAGATTTAAAGGACGCTTTCTTGCACGTCCCCCATCAACCACAAGCACAAACTTCTACTGACGTTTGCGATCGACCAAACTCACTACCAGTTCACAGTACTGGCATTCGGGCTCAAATCCGCACCAAGGGTGATTACAAAATGCCTAGCAGCTGTCGCAGCGGACCTATGAAGACAAGGAATACACGTATATCCCTATCTCGACGACTGGCTCGTAAAGGCAATTTTGCACCGCCACTGCAAACACCGTATCCAGCAGGTCTTATAAACACTGACCCAACTGGGTTTCTCAATCCATAGGGAAAAATTGTCAACCGAACCGGAGCAGATCAAGATATTCTATGGGGCGGAGATCAACACCGTACAGGCCAAAGTGTTCCCCAGCAGGAAGAGAACATTGGCAAAACTGAAGGAAACACGTCTTTACCGCAAGGGGCAAGTTCTGACTGTGAGGACGGCGAGCAAGCTAATGGGAATGATGGCGTCATGCATTCACCTAGTACAAAATATCCGACTCCACATGATACCATTCCAGGAATGGATACAGCAGCAATGGTCACAGGCAACAGGGAGATGGGAAGATCTAGTGGTTGTCACACACGCAGTTCATCAGGAAATAGCGTGGTGGAACAAGGGAAACATATCACAGGGGAAACCATTCACTCAACCAACTCCAACAGTGATCATCACAACAGACGCCTCCCAGCTGGGGTGGGACGCGCACATGAACAAACTCAAGGTGAGGGGGCTATGGTCGCAGAAGGATGAGGACAAGAACATCAACTCCATGGAACGAAAAACTTTTCCTAGCCTTAAAAGCCTTTCAGAGGGAGCTGTACGGAAACAGTGTGTTGATTCAAACACACAGCACAACCACCATGTTCTACATCAGCAAACAAGGAGGAACACAATCGGTAGCACTATCAGGGCTAGCACAGGAAATATGGACATGGGTCATTCCACTGAAAATAGATCTACTAGCAATACATCTCCCAGGGAAGGACAATGTGTAAGCAGACACTCAGCAGGCAGACGTCAGTGTCCCACGAATGGGAGATCAACCAACAGGAAATACAGAAAGTATTCCAGAAGTGGGATACACCGCAAATAGACCGTTTTGCAACACACCAAAATGCCAACACTTCGCATCCAGGCAACCAGACCATCGGTCACAAGGGAATGCGCTATGGATAAGTTGGTCAAAGACATTTGCATACGCTTTTCCCCGATACCACTGATACACAGGGAACTCAACAAATGCAGCATCAGCAACATGTCACTGATACTAATAGCACCTCAATGGGCCAGAGAGTCCTGGTTCTCACAAATGGTGGAAATGGCGCAAGCACCTGCACACCGATTCCCAAAAAGAAGGGACCTGTTGACAATACAAAACACGGAAGGGTGCTACACCCAGAGCCAGAGAGCTTCAGCCTAGCTGCATGGCTCCTGAAGACCAAGAGGTTGCACACCTCAAACTACCGGCGAGCACAATGGCAGTGCTCACTGAGGCAAGAACACCTACCACAAGAAAGTGCTACGTAGCAAAGTGGAAAAGATTCTTTCAATGGTGCACTTAGCAGTGATAGTGGCTTACACAAGCGGAGAAACAGGGAAAAAAAAATTCTCCTCACATGTAGTAAAAAGATTTCTAGGAGCAAAGAGAATTGCACCTCTAAACAGAATGCCAGCACCAGCATGGAACCTCAACGTAGTGCTAACTCAATTGATGAAGACACCATTTGAGCCTATTCACAAGGCTACACTGCACTTGCTCACGCTAAAGACAGACTTCTTATTGGCTATCACATCACTACGAAGAGTAAGTGATTTGCAGGCGATAACACTTCAACAGCCCTACTACCTGCAAATGCACAGTGATAGGATTGTAATGAGAACAGACCCACACTTCATGCCAAAGGTGGTGTCTCGGATCAACATCAACCAAAAAATCCAAATACCTCGTTTTTTCAAAAAACCAACCACAAGCACAGAAAGGGCGTTACACACACGCCAGGAGGGCTGTAATGCACTATATAGAAAGGACAAAGGAGTACAGAAACACAAAGCAGTTCTGTGTTTACTTTGCCAGCAGTTTTTTGGGACGACCTGTTACCAAAAATACCATTGCATGGTGGATTTCACAAACCATACAACTATGCCACAAACAAGCAGGACCAGGACAACTGGTACAAGGAGCTGCTCATGCTCACTCAACAAGAAAGAAAGGAGCAACAATTGCGTTTCTAGCTAACACACCAATTCAAGACATTTGCCAAGCTACAGCATGGTCTTCAGTGCACACGTTCACTAAGCACTATTGTGTAGATATCCAAATGAAAAAAGAAGCGCAAGTGGGACAGAAGGTTTATAACACATATTCAGTAACCAGTGCTCATCTTCCACCCAGCCACCACAATAAGGACCAACCGCTACAAAGTCTATGCACAGCATAGTGAATCCAGAAAGATTCACGCTGCAAAACGTATAGTTTCATACCGGTCGGTGTAGTTTTGCAGCTTGAAGACATTCTGGATTCACTAGCGAGCCCACCCTCCTCTGCCAGAAAAATGAGATCGGAGGAAAGGGATTAAAACTGGAGAAAGACTTTACAAGATAAGAGTGAAAGCAGGAATAACACAAGACGTGAAAAAAAATCCGAAGTTGGCGACCAAAGGTGGGAGCTTCAGAGGAAGCACGTCAATGTCACGAAGGACACCAAATGGTGGTATGATGACTCCCACTAGGGCCATGAAAAAAAAGATAAAAAAAAGACTAACATTCCGGACCCAACCACTTGATGGCGGAATAATGCACAGCATAGTGAATCCAGAAAGTCTTCAAGCTACAAAACTACACCGACACGTAAGAAACTATACGTTATTGTAGTGAGAATGGAAGCTGCCTAGGTGGTTGGATATGAATTGCTTAAGCAAATCTGCCTTCTACATGTAAGGTTTGGTGCATTATTTCTTTGTACCACTTAATAGTTCACTCCCTAGGAGCTTTGAATTATGAGGTATTGTGTTTGTGACTTAAATGGGAGGTGGTTTATTCCGGTGATGAGTAGAGATGTAAGCGTTTGATCATCCCAGGTTCTAGGAAAGAACTTAAAAGGTTTTTGCATGGGCTGTCGTCCTTGACTGGTTTGAACCTTTCTGCGGCACCCCCATGGGACACAATAGGTGAGTCTTAAATTCCCTATTCCTGAGGCCTCTCCCTTGCATATGGGAAAAAAAGCTTTTGGGGAAGGAGTTAATGCAAATAATCTTTGTTTATGCTTTAATAAAGGGGAATTGGAAGAGTAAGAATGGAATGGGCTTACCAAAGGGGAGGGTGGAAAGGTTGAATTTCACAGGGAGAGTCCCTCATCTGAAATCTTTTGTGGATGAGAGACCTGGAAGCCTTGCATGGTTATTACCTGTAATTTGGAGGGCATAGATCTGCTAAGCAGTGTTTTATTCATATTTAACAACACAGTATCCATGATGGCACTGAATGATTTCTGAACAATATTTTTCACTTGGTTTATTTAGTTGTACAAACGATTTAACCTGCCTGGCAGCCCACCGGAGTGTATGGGAAGAGGGAGAGATTGGAATGTTGACCTCATTCCAAAATTTCTGATGGCCAGTGGTAAGTAATCTTGTTTACTTTTCCCCTTTCGGGTTTCTGAAACAGTTCCTGCTGTATTATGAACTATGTGCTAGAATGTGACAAACCCCTCCGTGCAGTCTTGCAGTTTTAACAGTGATTATGGCTGTGGTCTTTATTCAGTCATGTGTTGCTTATTGTTTTTAACAAAAAAGAGAAATTCAATCTTGATTGTGTTGCGAGCGGAGGTGGGCGAGGAAGGTGTATTGATTATGAGAGCCCATTCATCCAACAACAGAGTGCACACAGTCTCATCCACTTTTTAGGAAAACTCCAGCACCCAGAATGAGTAGTAATCCAGTTGCTTTCTAGAGTGCTGCTCTACCTAGGCACCAGAGAGGCAGTGCCCTCCACTATTTTACATAATTTCAAAACTCGGTCAAGACTCTGAATAGGTTGGATCCTAGTCCAGTTTTAATACAAGGGCATCTTTTCTAATTCATGCCAGTGGCTCTAGTGTCGAGGCAAATTTTGGTGATAAAGGGTATGAGACCATAATGTTTCCTGACGAAAACACTTAACACAGGACTATATTTACCTTTCTCTGCCATGGGAGCCGTGTACAGTAGAGTGCGACAACCGGAACACTCATTTTCTAAGAACTGCCATCTAATAAGGCCAGTTGACACCTTGACCTCAATCCAACGTTGGGACTTTCATGGGTTGCCTAACCTTATTCGTACGATCCATGGAGGCCTAAAGACATTTGAGTTTGTCTAGTATTCTTGCCCGACATAAATCCAGATTGGTCTGGATGGATTGTGAGAGAGTGACATCTTCCTTGCATGGTATGTCCCCACTTTAATGCTGAATGGGCAATGTACTTTGACTGTGCCCTGGGTTCCTGCCAACCCGGTACTCAGGGCCTGTGTTCCTTCCCTAAAAGCTGTGTTGAAAACTAAACCCAATTGGCATCTCTGGACACACGTCAGCCCCTGGTAAATTGATCCTAGGTACCCAGGGCACTGTGACCAGAGAAGACCCCCCTAAGGGCTGCAGCACCTATTGTCGACATGGCACACATCCCTGTGTGCCATGCCCACAAACATGGCATACCTCAGTCACCCCTCTAGCTGGGTGCACTATGCCTGTGGTGTGGGCACAGGTGCCCCTACAGTACCCAAGGCCATTCCTGGGCACTGTAAGTGCAGTGATGCCATTAAGAGTATATGGTGCTGGGAGGTTGTCATTACGAACTCTACAGCACCAGAGTGGCTACACTGAAGACTGACAAGTTTGATATCAAACTTCTCCACACATTAAACCCACACTGATGCCAGAGTGGGATTTAATGTAAAATGCACTACAGAGGGCATCTTAGAGATACCCCCTGAAACCTAACCTACAATCCGCGTCTTGTCTGAAAGGCTGCCACACAGCAGACATGTTGCTGGACCCCTGGGTGGAGAGCCCCCCGCTCTCCTGGGCCTGCAACAATGCACATCCTGGGCGAGGTGCTAGGTCTCCTCCCCCAGGATGGGCAGGGGGAAGCTTCAAAGGCTTTTGTGAGCTTCTCCACGCCACTTGCTGTACTCAGCAACTGGCCCCCCACTGGTTCTGACCCCCACTCTGGCGGGAAACCCTTTGTGAGGAAAGGGGGTGTGCCAGCCTGTGCCAACTTCACCCCTCAGGTGGGAGAGGCGAGGTGAAGCACAACTCCGGGCTCCGGCCATCTTGAGGATGGGGAGTCCTGCCCAATCAGAGATAGGCTTCTGCCCCCTTCCTACAGGAGAGGAGCCGAATAGGGGGTGTTTTCCCCCCCCCCCCCACACCCCCCCAGGACAGGGACCAATTGGTCCCTGCCCTTACCCTACCTGTAACGCCCCTAAATTTAGTATTTAGGGGCACCCTGAACCTTCCTTCCTCAGATACTGATTTGAAAACAAGAAAGATCAAGAAGACGACGACCTGCCGTGCAGCTGCTAACAAGAGGATGACACCAACTGACTTGGCCCCAGCCCTGCTGATCCTTGAACCTGCTCCTGCTTAATCCCGGCGTCTCCTGCGGACAGCAACCTTGAAAACCCCGGAGGATCTGCCTCCCTTGAACCTCTTAAAGACTGGGACTCCCATAAGCAGTGGTTCTGCTCAAACAGAAATTCCCCTAGTGCCAGCCAGGAACCACAAATCCAGCCCACTATGCACCCGCCGAGCCTGGCCTGTGCCCGAGTGGACAAAGACCCTGAGGTCGTCCACCCGGCGATTGTGACCTGAAAACTAGTGCCCAAGGACCCTCCTCGACGACCCAGACGATGCCTTCAGTCTCACAACAGGAGACCCCCTCCAACCGCGACCAGCAGAGGATAAGATTTCCAGGCGTCAAAAGACACTCCTGGGTGTCTACCTATCCTCCGAGATCCCAACTTACCCCTCAAAGTGTTGGTCGCTGCTGAAGAGTCTCCGTCCCCGAGCCTGCAGCCTTTGTTCACCATCCAAGATCTTGATTGAAAAGGACCCGAAGGCAACTTCGACATCGAAGCGAGCGTCCGAATCCCTCGACGCCGAACAGGCCGCCGAGATGGAGAGGAAAAAGAGAAGGCTCGAGACCGAAATGGACAACATCCTGCAAAGGAAAAGGGAATTCGATGAACGGATGAAAAGGTTCACCATCCCGTGGAAGCAGACGATCGTCGAGGTCGAGGACGAAGAAGAGTTCGACGCCGAAAACTCCAGAGCCCCAAGACTACCAAGAGGAAGAGGGCCTATACTATTACGAGGGTGAAGGCGAAGAAGACCAGCAAACGAGTTTGGGCTCGGCATCTTCGGTGGCGCAGGACCTTGATTGGCAGGACCTCGATGCCGAAAGCCCGGAAGAGGCCATGGAAACGTATCCTTCGAGGCCTTCGCCGCCAGATGACATTGGCATCTACAATATGGTCATCAGGAATGCTGCAGCAGCATATTGGGTGAAACTGGAGGAAGAGAAACCAAAAAGCCTGCTTCCTCTTTGAGACCCTGCTCCCCACTCAAACTAGGGGTCAATTCCTCCCCATGCTCCCAAGTGTCCTGGACCAGGGAAGGGAAGCATTCAAGGAACCATCGAGCTGCAGGTCTGTCTCACCCAGGACAGAGAAGAAGTACAAACATTCCTCTAAGGATCCACCATATATCCAATGATCAGTCACTGCTCACTCCATCATTGCAGCAACAGCCAGAAAGCGGGCCAACGTTCCTACAAACTCAGGGCCACCTCCAGGCAAGGAAAGTAAGAGGATAGACCTCACTGGGAGGAAAACAGAGAGGAATGCAGCAGTCTACTGGCGCATTGCCAACTCTAATGCCCTACTCAACAGGCATACGTACCAGCATTGGGAGGAGGTGAGACAGCTACTCAAACACCTCCCTGAGCAATACCAGCAGAGAGCATCACACCTGGTGGAGGAAGGCAAGAACATAGCAAACTCAAGCCTAAAATCAGCTTTGGATGCGGCCGTCACCTCCAGCAGGCTCATGATGATTGGGGTCCAGAAAGAAGGCATGCCTGGCTAAGGATTTAGGGTTTCAAGCCGGAAGTCCAGAATAATATTCTGAACACCCCCTTCAATGGAGAAACTCTGTTCGGGCACCAGTGGATGAGAAACTGACAACTCAAGAAGGAAAATGAAACTGCAAGGTCCATGGGGGCGTTGCAAATCAGAAAAATGAGAATGGGCACCCCGACACGGAGACCAAACGGAAGGGGGGGGAAACCAGCCGGGAACGTCACATCAGACATTCCAGCAGAACTACCAGGGCAACAACCAGACGCAGCAGGGCCAGCAACAGCAAACCTGGCAATACCAGCCTAGGGGCCAGTCCTTTCGCGGGAGGGCGAATGGACGAGGACAGACAAGAAGAGGGGCCAGCAAACCACCTCTAAGTGACTCCGCTCCACCAAACGTGCCCACCCACACAACACCTCCGGGGAGGGGCACAAGAAAATAATCAAAACAGTTTTGCAGCGTGAATCTTACTGGATTCACTATGCTGTGCATTATTCCGCGGTCTTGTGGTTGGGTCCGGATTCGTAATCTTTTCTTTGTTTTTTTTTTTTTTTATTCGTAGCCCAGGTGGGCGTCGGCGTCACACCTCCTTGGGTGCATTTCCGGTGACATCGGCATGCTTCCTGCGGAAGCTCCCACTCTTGGGCGCCATCTTCAGATTCTTTTTTTCCGCGGTCGGGTCTGGATCGTTCCCGTTTGGGCTCCAGACATTTTTGGAGGAAGAAGAAAGGAAAATACAGAAATCACAAAGGAAAGTCATCTGAAGACTCCAGGGGACTTCATCGACAAGGAGTCAGCAAAGGAAAAGGCGAATTCATCGAGATCCTCGACGACCGTCGACGAGCACGCGACCAGGGAGGCCTGAGCGCTCGATGATGGACAACACGCCGTTCAAGTTCTGCCATAACTGCCACCACAAGTACGCGCAGAAGGACCAGCACCCGGTATGCAACCTTTGTCTACCGGTGAATCATGAAAGCGAGGACTGCTCCGCCTGCTCCGCCTTCACCCCGAAGACCCTTCGTGTGAGAGAGACAGAGGGTAGCGCACGCCACCCTGCAGGGGAAGGCCCCGACTCCGTCCCTCTATGATCTGGGGATGTCTTCCGAGGAAGAGGACAACGCTGCCGCCGAAGACGACAGCTACACGGTCGTAGAGACCGATTACACGAAGACTTCTGATAAGGTAGGAGACTCTCCGGCCCCCAAGAACCCGAGAGACTCTGAGTCTCGAAAAAACGAGGGCAAGGCCTCGAAAGCGCCGAAGCACCAGGCGTCCACGAGTACTCACAGGCCCAGCGGATCCTCTGAGAAGGAGTCCCCGGCGCCGAGAGCTGTTGAACAGCAGAAGTCGTCGAAAATCGTCCCCGAAAAGGATCGATCGACGCCGAGGGACAAGGACCCTAAACTACCGACGTCGACCAGAGACCCAAAATCCGGTTCGACGTCGACGTCGAAAACTTCGGCGCCGAGCCAACCGCCGAAAAGAGCGGCCGAACCATCCGACGCGGAACATGCGGCCGAGATGGAGAAAAAGAGAAGGCGCCTCGAAGCCGAAATGGAAAACATCGTGCAGCGGAAGAAAGAATTCGACGCAAAGATGAAAGCTTTCACGATCCCTCACAAGACCAAGCCACCGGTGGTGGAGGTGGTCGAGGAGGAAGACGAGGTCACCGAAGAACAAGACCCGGACGTCGAGGTGGTCGACGACCAGGAAGAGTACGAGAATCCCTACGACAATTACAACTATGGGGAGGAAGAGGACAGCAGGACGGACGCAGAGTCGGCCCCCTCTGACCTACAGGAGGTGGATTACCTGGATGTCGAGACCGACAGCCCGGAGGAGGCGGTCGACACGTATCCCTCGAGGCCCTCGCCGCCGGACGACATCGGGGCCTACAACTCGGTGATAAGGTCTGCCGCAGCGGCATTCAAGCTCAAGCTCGACGAAGGGAAGCAGAAAGCAGACTTCCTTCTAGAGACATTGCTCCCAACACAAACAAAAAGCCAGTACCTGCCAATGCTCGACAGCGGCTTGGCCCAGGGGAGGGAAGCATTCAGGGAGCCCGCAACATGCAAGGCAGTAACTCCCAGAACAGAGAAAAAATACAAACATTCCTCAAAAGACCCACCCTACATTCAGGGGATGGTCTCCGCAGACTCCATTATCATGGCCACAGCAAGGAAGAGGGCTAACGTACCCACTACCTCTGGACCACCACCGGATAAGGAGAGCAAAAGGATGGATCTGGTGGGCAGAAGGATCGAACAGAATGCCGCGACCCACTGGCGCATGGCTAACTCCAACGCCCTGATAAACAGACACATGTACCAGATCATGGAGGAGCTGGGGCAGTTGGTGAAGGACCTGCCCCAGGATGCCAGGCAGAAGGCAGAAAAACTGGTTGAAGAAGGGAAGAACGCGGCAAATTCTTGCCTTAAGACGGCCCTGGATGGAGCAGACACCTCCAGCAGGCTCATGATGATGGGTGTCACTGAAAGAAGACCCGCATGGCTAAGGATCTCAGGTTTCAAACCAGAGGTGCAACACAGCATTCTGAACACACCGTTCAACGGCGACACGCTTTTCGGAACAACAGTTGATGAGAAGCTCAGCCAACTGAAGAAGGATAACGAAACAGCAAGGTCCATGGGAGCATTGCAGTTCAGAGGCAACAAAAGGGGCACCCAGTCACGGAGGCCAGGCGGGAGAGGTGGAAACCAGCAAGGTACATCACACCAGGCTTTCCAACAAACGCACCAGACAGACTCGCAGGCCCAGCAGGGTCAGCAGAAGCAGTCCTGGCAATACCAACAAAGAGGCCAGTCCTTTCGAGGGAGAGGAAATGGACGTGGCCTGAATAGAAGAGGGGGAAGCAGCCCGCCTCTAAGTGACTTCAAAAAACTGTGTGCCCACCCACAGAAAAGACCCCAGGGGGCAGCACGTACAGAGGGATCAAGACAAGCTAGACATCTACGACCACATAACACCAGTGGGAGGAAGGTTAAGATTTTACCTCCAGGAATGGAGAAAAATCACATCAGACAAATGGATCCTCAACATCATCCAATTCGGTTACTGCATAGAATTGGAGGGGAGGCCAATAAGCAGAAAACCAAAGAGAAAACAACTAGCAAGCAAACAGCTAGAGTGTCTTCCGGAAGAGGCAAAGGAACTCCTGCGGAAGCAGGCCATAGAACGGGTACCCTTCAAGGAAAGAAACACAGGAATATACTCAACGTACTTCCTGGTGCCAAAGGTAGACGAGACAATGAGACCCATTCTGGACCTAAGGTTCCTGAACAAATTCATAAGAACGCAAAAATTCAAAATGAGCTCCCTGCAAGAGGTGCTCCCGCAATTGCAGATCGGGGACTTCATGGTCACAATAGACCTCAAAGACGCCTACCTGCACATCCCAATGAACAGAAAGCACAAGCATATGCTCAGGTTCACCATCGGAGAAAGCCACTACCAGTTCACGACACTTGCCTTCGGGCTAAAATCAGCACCAAGGGTCTTCACAAAGTGCCTCGCAGCAGTCGCAGCGCACCTACGACGGCAAGGAATACACGTATACCCTTACCTGGACGACTGGCTGGTGAAAGCAAATTCATACCAGAAATGCAAGCAGCACGCACATACAGTGACGAGCACGCTCATAAGCCTGGGGTTCTCCATCCATTGGAAGAAATCATCAATGGAGCCGGAACAAGTGAAGATCTTCCTGGGAGCACAGAGCAACACCTTACAGGGCAAGGTGTTCCCCAGCGAGAAGAGGGCGAGGGCGCTGGTGAAGGAAACTCGCCTCTACCGGAAGGGACAAGCTCGGACAGTGAGGACTGCGAGCAAGATCATGGGGAGGATGGCATCATGCATCCACCTGGTACCTAATGTTCGTCTCCACATGAGACCCATTCAAGAATGGCTACAGGAGCAATGGTCACAAGCTACAGGCAGTTGGGAGGATCTAGTGGTTGTGACGCACGCAGTTCAGAAGGAGATGACATGGTGGACCATGGAGAACATAACAAGGGGAAAGCCTCTAACACCCCCAACGCCAACAGTGACCATCACCACAGACGCATCCCTGAAGGGATGGGGCGCTCACATGGAGGAGCTCAAGGTGAGGGGTCTGTGGACGCCAACAGATGCGACAAGGCACATCAATTACCTATAATTGAAGACAATCTTCCTTGCACTGAAAGCCTTCCAAACAAGACTGTACAAACACAAGGTGCTGCTACAGACAGACAACACCACCGCGATGTTCTACATCAACAAGCAGGGGGGCACACAGTCAGCCCCGCTCTCAACGCTGGCGCAGGAGATATGGAGATGGGCCATCCCTCTCAAAATAGACCTGCTAGCCATACACCTACCAGGGAAGGACAACATACAGGCAGATTGGCTCAGCAGACAGACATCGGCATCCCACGAGTGGGAGCTCAACGCTCAGGAGACAAGGTGGCTGTTCGACAGATGGGGAACACCATCAGTGGACCTGTTTGCCACACGCCGGAATGCAAAATGCCAAAACTTCGCATCCAGACAGCCCGAGGAAGGGTCACTGGGGAATGCCCTATGGATAGATTGGTCCGGGACATTTGCTTACGCCTTTCCCCCAATACCACTGATGCACAGAGTGCTGAGCAAGTGCAGAGCGAGCAACATGACCCTGATACTGGTCGCGCCACAGTGGGCCAGGCAGACGTGGTACTCGCAGATCATGGAGATGACACAGTGTGCACCCCACAAGTTCGGCAGGAGGAAAGACCTACTCTCCATGCAGAACGGAGAGGTGCTACACCCAGAGCCAGAGAGCCTGAGCCTAGTAGCGTGGCTCCTGAGGACATAGAGTTTGCACATTTGAGATTACCAGAAAGCACCCTGAGGGTCCTTCGGGAGGCACGAAGGCCCAGCACTCAGAAGTGCTACGTTGCGAAATGGAAAAGTTTACAATGTGGTGCAGGAAAGAAAGACTTCACAATAAAATGAAGAAGGACTCCACAGTGCTAAAGTACCTGACACACTTGCTGGAAAAGAACCTTAGCTCATCCTCGTTAAGAGTTCACTTGGCAGCGATAGTCGCCTACACAAGGGGAGAAACGTGCAGGAGTTTCTTCACATCACAGGTGGTGAAAAGATTCCTAGAAGGAGCGAAAAGGATCGCACCACCCAAGCGGGTGCCGCCACCTGCATGGAACTTAAACATAGTCCTAACGGAACTCATGAAGGAACCCTTTGAACCACTTCACAAGGCCTCCCTAAAGATGCTAACTATGAAAACAGCTTTCCTGGTTGCAATAACGTCCTTACGAAGAGTAAGCGAACTTCAGGCGCTAACGCTACAAGAACCCTACATACAAATACACAATGATAGGCTTGTGATGAGGACTGACCCACACTTCATGCCGAAGGTGGTATCCAAATTCCACATGAACCAGTCTATACAGATACCGAGTTTTTTCCAAAAACCAACAACTAGCGCAGAGCGGGCTCTGCACACCCTGGACGCCAGAAGGGCAGTCATGCACTACATTGAAAGGACGAAGGGACACAGGAAATCAAAACAGTTCTTCGTGTCATTCGCCAACAGTTTCATGGGAAAGGCAGTAACCAAAAAGACTATTGCACGGTGGATCGCACAGACAATTCAACTCTGCCACAAACGTGCAGGACAAGAGCTAGCAGAGGGGACACGTGCCCACTCCACTAGGAAAAAGGGTGCTACAATAGCCTTCCTGGCTAACACACCCATAGAGGACATATGCCTGGCGGCAACATGGGCTTCGGTGCACACGTTCACGAAGCACTACTGTGTGGATATACAGATGAACAAGGAAGCACAAGTCGGACAAAAGGTGCTCCAGCACATATTCAATAACCAACGCTCATCTTCCACCCAGCCGCCACAGAGATGAGAAACCGCTACGAAATCTATGCACAGCATAGTGAATCCAGAAAGATTCACGCTGCAAAACGAATAGTTTTCTTACCTGTCGGTGTAGTTTTGCAGCTTGAAGATCTTTCTGGATTCACTAGCGAACCCACCCACCTCCGCCAGAAAGATTAGGCTGGAGAGAGAAGAGGTGGTAAAAAAAAAAAAAAAAAAAGAAAGGACTTTAGGAGTACAAAGCGGTAAAATATCACCTAAATAGAACATTGCCATTACTTCGGAAACGAAAGAAACACGGAAAAATAAGAACCCGAAGATGGCGCCCAAGAGTGGGAGCTTCCGCAGGAAGCATGCTGACGTCACCGGAAATGCACCCAAGGAGGTGTGACGCCGACGCCCACCTGGGCTACGAAAAAAAAAAGAAAAGACTACGAATCCGGACCGAACCACAAGACCGCGGAATAATGCACAGCATAGTGAATCCAGAAAGATCTTCAAGCTGCAAAACTACACCGACCGGTAAGAAAACTATTCATTTCAGACACACTCAAATCAAGAATCTTCGAACATGTAACACCAGTAGGAGGCAGGCTAAAACACTTCGTCCAGGAGTGGAAGAAAATAACAGACAAATGGATACTGAACATCATACATTTCGGATACTGTATAGAACTGGAAAAGAAGCCTACAAACAGGAAACCAAAAAGAAAGGCCCGCTCAGCAAAAGAACTTGCGTTACTCCAGAAGGAAGCACAAGAACTCCTAAACAAGGAGGCGATAGAAACAGTACCTTTCAAAGAAAGTGAACAAGGGAGTGTACTCAATCTACTTCCTCGTACCAAAGGTGGACGAAACGTTAAGGCCCATCCTGGATGTACGGTTCCTAAACCAATACATAAAAACTAAAAAATTCAAAATGACATTCCTACAAGAAGTCATTCCTCACATAAGGGACGGAGACTTTATGTCCACCATAGACCTCAAAGATGCCTACCCACACATTCCCATGAACAGACAACACAAACATCTACTGAGATTTGCCATCGACAAAGCGCACTACCACTTCTCAGCCCTGGCCTTCGGACTAAAATCTGCACCAAGGGCTTCACCAAATGCCTCGCAGCGGTAGCAGCGCACCTACGGAGGGAAGGGTTTCATGTATACCCCTACCTCGACGACTGGCTAATAAAAGCAAGTTCCTACAAACAATGCCAAATACATCCACAGTGGGTCACACAGAAGCTGACAGAACTGGGATTCTCAATACACTGGGGGAAATCCTCAATGGAATCAGAACAAGTGAAGATCTTCCTAGGCGCACAGATCAACACCATACAGAGCAAGGTGTTCCCCAGCGACTAGAGAACACTTGCCCTGCTGACCGAGAAACGTCAATATCAGAACGGGCGCGCTCTGACAGTGAGGACAGCGAGCAAGATCATGCGAATGATGGCGTCCTGCATACACCTAGTCCCCAATATACGACTCCACATGAGACCATTCCAGGAATGGCTCCAACAACAATGGTCACAAGCTACAGGGAGATGGGAAGATCTAGTGGTTATAACACACGCAGTGAAAGAGGAAATAGCGTGGTGGAACAAGGAGAACATAACAAGGGGGGAGCCTTTAACACCACCAAACCCAACAGTGACCATCCCCACAGTCACATCCCAGAGGGGATGGGGAGCACACATGAACCAGCTCAAGGTGCGGGGTCTGTGGACACCAATAGATGCAATCAAGCACATCAACTTTCTAGAACTAAAGACCGTGTTCCTTGCCCTAAAAGCCTTCCAGAAGCAACTGTACAAGCAGAGAGTGTTGATACAAACCGACAACACAACAACGATGTTCTACATCAACAAACAGGGAGGAACACAAACAGTCCCACTATCCAAACTAGCGCAGGAGATATGGAGATGGGCCATCCCACTAGTAATAGACCTCCTGGCTATACACCTACCAGGAAAAGACAACGTGGAGGCAGACAGGCTCAGCAGATAGACATCAGCATCCCACGAGTGGGAGCTCAATGCACAGGAAACGCAAAAGCTATTCAAGAAGTGGGGAACACCAAAGATAAACCTATTTGCAACACACCAGAATGCAAAATGCCCAATACTTAGCATCCAGGCAACCAGGGGAACAATCCCAGGGGAATGCCCTATTGATAAGCTGGTCGAAAACATTTGCCTACGCTTACCCCCCCCCCCCCCCCCCCCCCCCTGATACCGCTGATACACAGGGTACTCAGCAAATGCAGAACCAGCAACATGACACTAATTCTGGTGGCACCACAGTGGGCCAGGCAGTCCTGGTTCTCTCAAATAGTGGAGATGGCGCAGGGACCCCCCCACAAGTTCGCAAAAAGGAAAGACTTGCTCTCCATGCAAACGGTGAGGTACTCCAGCCAGAGAACCTCTGCCTAGCTGCAGGCTCCTGAAGACGTAGAGTTTGCACACCTAAAAGTCCCAGTGAGCACACTGCGGGTGCTACAGGAGGCGAGAAGACTTACCACACAATGGTGCATCAGGTAAAAATTACACAAGAAAATGACCAAGGAATCAAGCGTGCTAAAATATTTAACACACCTGCTAAAAACAAACCTAAGCTCTACCTCGCTGAGAGTACACCTAGCAGCGATAGTAGCCTACACAAGAGGAGAGACGGGGAAATAGCTTCTTTACATCCCAAGTGGTGTAGAGATTCCTGGAAGGGGCTAAAAGGATCACCCTACCCAAAAGGATGCAGCCACCGGCATGGAACCTTAATTTAGTTCTAACAGAACTTATGAAAATGCATTTTGAACCCATCCATAAGGCCTCACTACAAATGCTCACAATGAAGACAGCCTTTCTAGTATAAATTACCTCGCTACGCAGCGCTGACGCTACGGGAACCCTACATTCAAATACACAATGACAGGGTTGTAATGCGAACGGACCCACACTTTATGCCAAACAATACAGGTACCAAGCTTCTTTCAGAAACCATCCACAAGCGCGGAGAGAGCACTGCACACTCTGAACACTAGAAGGGCAGTGATGCATTACATGGAAAGAACTAAAGAGCACAAGAAAACAAAGCAGTTCTTTGTGTCCTTCGCAAGCAGTTTCCTGGGAAGACCAGTAACAAAGGTCACCATCGCACGATAGATCGCACAAACTATACAATTCTGCCACAAGCAGGCAGGTCAAGAACTACTAGGAGGGGCACAAGCCCCTCTACCAGGAAAAAGGGAGCAACAATAGCCTTTCTGGCTAACGCACCCATTCAAGACATATGCCTGGCGGCAACATGGGCTTCAGTATACACGTTCACTAAGAACTACTGTGTGGATATACAAATGAACAAGGAAGCACAAGTAGGACAGAAAGTGCTTTAACATATATTCAACAACCAACGCTCATCTTCCACCCTGCCGCCACGAACATAACAAACTGCTACAAAGTCTATGCACAGCATAGTGAATCCAGAAAGATTCACGCTGCAAAACAAATAGTTTCTTACCTGGCGGTGTAGTTTTGCAGCTTGAAGATCTTTCTGGATTCACTAGCGAACCCGACCTCCTCCGCCGGGAAGATGAGACGGGAGGAGGAGAAAATACAAAGACAATATACAATCAGACACTTTAAAGAGACAAATCTGGAGTTCCTGTACATTAAGGAAGAACTTAAAAGATTGGAAAAAGATGAACAAACATGACACAAAAACAAGAAAAAAAGAATCCGAAGATGGCGCCCAAAGGTGGGAGCTTCCGCAGGAAGGGTGCCGACGTCACAGGAAGGACACCAAAAGGTGGGATGTCGACGCCCACCAGGGCTACGAAAAAAAACAAACTGAAAAAATACTACGATTCCGGACCCAACTACTAGTCCGGGGAATAATGCACAGCATAGTGAATCCAGAAAGATCTTCAAGCCGCAAAACTAAACCGACAGGTAAGAAACTATTCATTACACCTTCTAGGTTTATCCAAAATTAAGATAATTACAGAAGTCAAAAAAGGGTTAGATACTCAGTGGCAATTAAATATCGAATGTCAATCAACCTTTTAAAGTAAGCAAACCACACGAACAAAGTATAGTTCAGCAAGAAAGCCATCACAGGAAAGCAAAGAAAAGTCTTGCAGATATCCCAAAACATTACCTTTTTGTAGGGCTACAGACAGAAAAAACACATGCATTCAATTGTGTGATATGACAAAATAGGGTTGAATTAGATATGTATTATTCTAGTAAGCCACTAAACATTCTAATACATAAGATACTTTCACCAAGACTCATCTAGAAATAATGAATGAGCTGTGCATTGGAAATGATGGAAATGCCGTAACATTTATAATACAGAAAAACAGTGGACAGTTAATGAATGGCCTGTAGCAAAGACTCAGCAATGGACCTGGAATATTTCAAAGACAAACATCATGGATATGGCTTCCTAGAGAGAAACCCAAATTAATACAATTTCTTAATAGAGAAACCATGCATTAGACTAATATTGCGGCGTCTTTTTTTTTCTTTCTTTTCAAATGGAAAAGTACACAGAACGCTTACAGTTGGTTGAGAAGACCTCATTCAGTAAAATAAGAGTACACATTTCTTTCTGCAATTAGGAACGAATGTCCGTACAAGCTAGCTTAGGCCTATTTATTATAATTTAAGCCTAACTGAACTAAGCATTAATTTTATAATTAATAAAAGTCCTTTAATCACACCCCTTGTAATCTAAACACAGATGACAGTTATGTTCCACAACAGGGTTGGTGAGCTTAGTTTTTTTTTTTTGGCTATCCATAAAGCTTATCAGTTTTCAGCCGGACACACCAGTTTGTTTACTTTAGCTGCCTTACAGTAGGGCTTGAGCCTGCTCTTAATATCATACCATGTGAGCTAAAACAATTAATTCCAACTCACCCATCCCTCCACATCGGCATTGAATAACCCACATATCTGAATTTGCAGTGTGCCTGTCACCCAGAGTGAGATCTCCATTATGAGCACCCCATAAAAAAAAACGAATCAAGCCAAGGTGTGCCTGGACCTACAGTGGTCTGAGTAACAGGTTTCCCTAGTGGGGCGCAAGAAGTCTAGAGTGCTGTGAGAAGTCTCGAGTGCTGCAGCCAGCTTCTGATCCACAAAGTCTATGGAGAATCAAGGCTGTCGAAATGAGGGGTTTCCAAGGGGTCACCCACCACTCTTCATTAAACTGCCTAACAGCAAGATTTTTACCATGCAGCACAATATGCAGAGTTCAGTAGGTATTTATCCACAGTAGAGTCACACTGGATGGCCTGGCTCAGGCATAGCGACCTTTGATCCATATGGTTTCTGTCTGTCCTCCATCAGACACATTGTCAAGTACAGATGACATTGTCGCAGTAAAGTTCTTGTTTTCAGATATTCCCCACCTCAAAGGGGTCGCTTAACTTTAGCAATATTTGATTTTTTGATCAACTAGTGGTGCACCTTTGAGCCATCTGATATCCTCCTTATTTGTATTGGGCTGTAGTATTCCACCACTATCTTTTCGACTGTCCCCACTCGTTCAGAGTCTTTTCCATGGTCTGCTTGACTAAGGATAATGCCCATCAGCTATCTAGATTGTGTTCCATCGTGTTTCAAGACTGCTGGTTTGCTGCTCTGGCCTCTTTCAGGGACCGACCATGATGATTAAGTGTGTGGTCATCTATAAGCTCCTTTGTTTTGCCTATCAAGGGTCATCCCTGACCACACCAGATAGAATTCACTTTCTCCTGGAATAAGCACTTGCTAAATTGAGGGGGAATAACTTAAGCTGGTTTCCCACGAGTCTCTACTGAACCTACTCAGAGACAGTTTGAGCAGTTTATTTTATCCCAAACACAGAGCCAGAATGTTAGTTTAGTTGCCTTATCCTTCCCCCATTATAGCATATACAAAGCATTTGTATACAGCTTTATTTTTGAGCCAATCTAACGTATGGCATATGTAAAACTAGTTCGAGGCATGTGGGCTGCTGAATTCATATCTTGTGCATAGATCGCCGCCTAGTGTTGGGTCCGGATAATTGCACATTGTTGTCCTGGAAGAGTCTTCGAAGTATCACGAGATAGGTGGCTCCTCCCCTGGACTACAGTGCGCATGGGCATCGACTCCATCCTCAGATTTTTTTTTTCCGCCATTGGGTTCGGATGCATATTTGTTAACTCAAGTTCGGAATCGATCAAAACTTTCTTTTTGGCCAAAAGGCCTTTAGTTCTCGTCGGTATTGTCTCGATCGGTGCCCAGTTCTTGTTTCCAGCTCGGTTCGAGCCGAACCTCCAGTCAGCCGCGTGGCTTTCGGCACTGAAGGCCTGAACGACGCCAGAGGCCTTATCGACAGCCCATCATGGAACGGAGCCCGTTCAAAAGATGTCCCGTCTGCAACTCGAAATATCCTCATATCGACGTCCACCCGGTGTGCAACAAGTGTCTGTCTCCGGATCACGATGAAGCCAACTGTATGGCTTGTTCTCGTTTCCGCTCCAAGAAGACAATTCGACTTCGACGCGCAGCGCGCAAGGAGGCCCAGCAGACGGCACCTGACCCGGTGAACGTTTTCGATACCGAGGACGATGAGGGAGTCGAGCAGGAATTTCAAGTATCTGATCCTGCGTCGGAGGTAGACTCCGACTACGATGCAGATGTAGAACTGCTCGACGCTGAAGAAGTCGTCGACAAGGTAGGAGACGACGACGTGGTCTTTGGGGCCGAAGGAGATAGCTCAAGCGAAGAGCAAGACCCGACCGTTGATACGGTGGTCGGGGCCAAGACAATCAATAAGGCTCAGGTCGAGGGATCGCCACATGGCCTTACCCGAGATCGTATCATAAGTTCTACAGCCTCGCCTCAGGGCCCGGCTACGGACATTTCTAGCGAGCCGATGGTTGACCGGTCGAAAGAGAAAGCATCGGTGTCTTCACAACCGAAAGCACTGGAGGCGAAATCGAAACCGAAAGTGCGTATTGCTTTGGTCGGCTCAAAGTCCTCCGAACTATCGGCGCCAACGAAACAGAAGAGTGTTCTCGACCCGGTGAGGTCGCTAAAGGGTGTCGAACCGAAGACTGCGACGTCTAAAAAAAAAACTGGTCAAGGACGTCGAACCGAAAAAGTCGGCGCCGAAGGCCGTCGACACAGGAAAAGGGCTCGGAGCTCAGAAGGTTCTCGATGCTACCAGTCGCCCACACAAGGCTAAAAGCGGTGCAAACCTCAAGTCCACGCCTGGTGCTGCCTCTAAGGAATCCGTCGAGTCCACACAGCCGTCTGCCTCCTTTTCAAAGCGATACAAAAGGGGATGATGGACGGAGCGCTTGAGCAAATCAAACACTCATCCCCAGTCAACTGATCTGGGTTTAATCCATCACCATTCTTTAGCTCACTCGGCCACTTCAGACATGGCCATATGCAAATCAGTCTGACCCTGTGCCTCATGGGAACAGTCCAGCCCGAACTGCCAAGCCATGTCTTCCCTGGACCGGAAACAAGCATCCTGGGACCGGTTTCGGATTCATAATCCTCATCAGCCAGGCTATCTTGAATCCAGTGGCCAAGTGAGCAAGGGACTCACGTCTGAGCATACCCTGCCACACTTAGGGCGAACAAAGCGATACAAAAGGGGATGATGGACGAAGTGCTTGAGCAAATCAAACACTCATCCCCAGTCAACTGATCTGGGTTTAATCCATCACCATTCTTTAGCTCACTCGGCCACCCCAGTTCAGGCATGGCTATATGCAAATCAGTCTGACCCTGTGCCTCATGGGAACAGTCCAGCCCGAACTGCCACTGCAGGTGTCGGACTCGCTAAAACGCATTCAGGAGAAAGCTTCAACTGTCGGACCGAAGAATACTCCACCAGCGAAACCTGCCAGTATACCTCCAAAATCGTCAGCGCCCATCCAGTTTACGCTGCTGCCGAAAGTGGTACCTAAGGCCTTCGCCCCTAAGACGGCCGTCGAAGCGCCCAAAAAGATGTCCACGGTGTCGAAGCCCACAACTGCAGAGGTGGTCACAAAGCATCGTCAGCCTCCGCTTGCAGAGCAGTCGAAACAATTCATCGACGCAGACACCGGTAGACTTTCAATTTACAAACGAAAGATCACCCCGGAACAACCTATGGAGTCTTATAAAATTCCTTTAAAAAAGGATTCCACTACGTCACCCCTTCTTGTTGAACCTATTTTACCACATGGCCAGGACACTGCTCCTATCTCGCCCACTTACTCAGATGTGGAGGCAGGGGAAGGTGACAATGAGGAGTATAATTATCCTATGGACACTGATCCCGAGGATCATAATGAACCCTGGCCGGACACTGCTGAC
Source organism: Lissotriton helveticus (assembly GCF_964261635.1). Classification (NCBI taxonomy): domain Eukaryota; kingdom Metazoa; phylum Chordata; class Amphibia; order Caudata; family Salamandridae; genus Lissotriton; species Lissotriton helveticus. Next base: position 970,924,640 of record NC_136057.1, read on the forward strand.
CCAGGAGATCCACACTCTGCCCAAGACAGTCAGGTGTATACTGTCAAGACCTCGCCTACTGAAGACTCAGCGGCGTTTAATGCTCTTATTGAAAGGGCAGCCAAGAATCATGATGTCCAGCTCCATGCTGACCCTGTTGAAGTGGATTTTTTGTTTGACGCCTTCTCCACCTCGGAGAGAACTGTCAAGACTCTGCCAATGCTGAAGGGTGTCTTGAAACATGCTGGAGACATTTTTAAGGAAAACACGAGAGCAAGGGTGATAAACCCCAGGATTGAAAAAAAGTACAAACCAGCTCATGGGGACCCTACCTATATCAGGGGACAGTTGCCCTTGGACTCTCTGGTTGTTTCAAATGCCCGGAAGAGGGCAAACTCACAAACAACGGGTGATGGTCCTCCCCCTGACAAAGAATCTAAAGTGCTAGAATCATCAGGGAAGAGGGTGGCAGCTCAAGCGGCCAATATCTGGCGCATTTCCAACACTCAGGCACTCTTAGCCAGAAATGACAGGGCCCATTACGATACACTTGAGACCCTTTTACAACACTTGCCAGATGAATATAAGGAGGCAGCAGAGATGCTCATACAGGAAGGGAAGTTTATATCAAATGCATCTATCAAGTGTGCACTGCACGCAGCTGACACCGCGGCCAGGGCCATTAACACAAATGTAATGTTACGGCGACATGCCTGGCTAAGAATCTCCGGTTTCAAGCCAGAAATACAAACCACCATACTAAATCAGCCTGTAAATCCAGATCACTTGTTTGGACCGGAGGTGGACACCACCTTGGAAAAGATCAAAAAGGACACTGAGACTGCCAAGTCGATGGGGGCTCTACAGTCGCAGCAGTTCAGGGGTGGTTCTTTTCGTCGCTCAAACAATAGAGGAGTTTCCAGAGGCCAGCTGTCCCAACAAACACAGTACAGTAAAGGAGGCGCCCAATCCACTTACACCAAACAAAGTAGAGGTGACTATCGTGGGAACAGCGCCAAGGGCAGAGGTCGTGGAAACAACGGCTCCCGATCCTCCGCCACTAACAAACAGGGGCGCCTTGTCACTGCCCCCCCGACCATACCACGCCGGTCGGGGGGAGACTACAACAGTTCCTGCCGGTCTGGAAATCCATCACTACAGACTGGTGGGTGACAAAGCTTATCCAGTACGGTTATTGTCTGGAGTTAACATCCACTCCACCCAACATACCCCCAAGACACCGTCCTATGTCCACAGAGCATTTGCACTTATTGCAGCAGGAGATAGTCGTCATGCTGCAGAAAGGAGCAATAGAGCTCGTGCCTGTGGAAGAAAGAGGTACAGGAGTGTACTCACTGTACTTCTTGATCCCAAAGAAGGACGGGTCCCTCAGACCAATACTGGACCTCAGACCCCTAAACCAGTACCTTCTATCAGAACACTTTCACATGCTGACTTTGCAGCAAATTCTACCGTTACTCAGTCAGGGAGATTTCCTCGCAACATTAGATTTGGAGAGGGGTTGGCCTAACGGCTAAGGCGCTCGACCTCGGACCTGGGGAACTGGGTTCGAGTCTCGGTAACGACGCCCAAAAAAAACCCCTGTGATTCTGGGCAAATCACTTAATCTCCCCGTGCCTAAAAAAAATGAAAGTGTGTCCTCATGTAACGTAACTAACTGGTGCTATGTAAAGCGCTCTGATAACTGATTCGGTTCGGTTCTAGTTCGCAATCAGCATTATAAATTCAAGGTCCTCCCTTTCGGAGTGACAACAGCGCCCAGGGTCTTTACAAAGTGCCTGGCGACAGTAGCTGCGCACCTACGGAGACAGAACATTCACGTCTAGCCTCACCCTTATCTGGACGACTGGCTTATCCAAGCAAAGTCGTCCAAGCAGTGTGCCGCCCACATGTCCCACACCATTCACCTTCTTCACAATCTGGGATTCTCACTCAATTATCCAAAGTCCCACCTTCAGCCCGCCCACGTGCGGCAGTATCTGGGCGTGACAATAAATACGCTGGCAGCCAAAGCACAGCCAAATTCTGTGAGGATCAACGGCATTCAATTGCTGATACAAAAATTCAGACCGCAGCACTCGCTTCCGGCACGAGTGTTCATGCAGTTGATAGGCATGATGGCCTCCTGCATTTTCATAGTCCCGCAGGCCAGACTACATATGCGTCTGCTTCAGGAGTGCTTAGCACGTCAGTGGACTCAGACTCACGGACAGTTAAAAGACCTAGTGTTGGTGACCGGTCGTGCATACAACTCTCTGCATTGGTGGAATCCACAAAACCTTTGCAAGGGCCGACCGTTCAGGAGCCTGTGCCACAGATTGTTCTTTTTTTTTTTTTTTTGCAGAGTTTTATATAGCGCAAATTAGACCCGAACCGAATCAGGTATCAGAGCGCTTTACATAGCACCAGTTAACGTTACATGAGGACACACTTTCATTTTTAGGCACGGGGAGATTAAGTGATGTGCCCAGAATCACAGGAGGTTTTTGGCGTCGTTACCGAGACTCGAACCCAGATCCCCAGGTCCGAGGTCGAGTGCCTTAGCCGTTAGGCCAACCCCTCTCCCAAGGATGGGGAGCTCATGTACTCCATTACACAGTGCAGGGACTATGGACAACGCAGCAGAGGAAGATGCGCATCAACCTTCTAGAACTGATGGCTATCTTCATGGCAATGAAAGCATTCAAGGTACATCTGTGCAACAAGGTCGTGTTGATCCAGACGGACAACATGACGGCCATGTACTACATTCAGAAGCAGGGAGGCACACACTCTCCACAGTTGTCTCATCTGGCACAGAGCATGTGGAAGTGGGCCATTCAGAGGAACATCTTCCTCATGGCGGAACACCTCCCAGGCAAAGACAATCAGATGGCGGACCTGCTCAGCAGGTACAGCCACCAAATGCACGAGTGGGAGATACATCCATCAGTGCTCCACCCGTACTTCCAGCAGTGGGGTCATCCAACGATAGACCTATTCGCCACAAAGGAAAACGCCAAATGCCAAAGCTTTGCCGCCAGGTTTCCACACCCACAGTCGCAGGGCAATGCGATATGGATGAACTGGTCAGGCATATTTGCATACGCTTTTCCCCCAGCGCCTCTAATACCGCTGGTGGCACGCACGCTGAAGCAACACTCGATGACACTCATCCTAGTTGCTCCAACGTGGGCACGCCAACCATGGTACACCACGTTTCTAGAACTATCCGTGGTGCCGCATCAAAGGCTACACCTCACACACAGCCTTTTGACGCAGAGCCATGGCGACATTCAGCATCCAGATCCGCAACAGCTCAACCTGGCGATCTGGCTCCTGAGGTCTTAGAATTTAGCTACCTCAACTTGCCTCCCGACTGTATGGATATCATATGAGAGGCAAGAAAGCCCACCACCAGAGCTTGTTATGCGGCAAAATGGAAGCGGTTTGTCATTTATTGTGTAGACCACGACATAAATCCGCTAGACGCATCTACTCACAACATCATTTGTTATCTGCTACACCTATACAAATGCAATCTAGCCTATGCTTCCATTCGTATACATTTGTCCGCAATTGCAGCTTATCTACAAAACAGGCAGCATCTCTCGCTCTTTAGAGTGCCCGCCATTAAAGCTTTTCTGGAGGGACTCAAACAAGTTATTCCTCCCCGGACCCCACCAGCTCCTGAATGGAACTTAAATGTGGTCCTCACCAGGCTCATGGTTCCACCTTTTGAGCCTCTACATTCATGCGAGATTCAGTTCTTAACGTGGAAAGTGGCTTTCCTAATAGCAATCACATCGCTGCGACGCGTTAGTGAACTCCAGGCACTAACTATCCAAGAGCCATTCATACAGATTCACTCCAACAGGGTGGTACTTCACACTAACCCTAAGTTTCTTCCTAAAGTGGTTTCACAGTTCCATATCAATCAGACTATTGAACTGCCTGTGTTCTTCCAAAATCCTGAGTCTGTGGCGGAAAGAATGCTCCACACACTAGAAGTCAAAAGAGCTTTAATGTACTACATTGATAGGACCAAAGATTTTCGGAAAACAAAACTGTTTTTTGCCTTTTTGCCACAACACAAAGGCAACCCCATTTCCAAAGCAGGTATAGCCAGGTGGATCGTTAAGTGCATTCAAATTTGCTATCACAAAGCCAAGCGCACGTTAACGGTTCCCCCACGGGCCCACTCCACGCGAAAGTTGGGGGCCTCCATGGCTTTCCTTGGAAATATTCCTTTAGAAGACATATGTAGAGCAGCCACATGGTCTACCACACACACATTTACAAAACACTACTGTGTAGATGTGCACTCCAAACAGCAGGCAGCTGTAGGGCAGGCTGTTCTCAAAACACTTTTTCAGACTGCTGCAGCTGGCACAGGCGGCCGCCGCTAATGGAGGGACTGCTATGTATTCTATGCACAAGATATGAATTCAGCAGCCCACATGCCTCGAACCGAATATGCTACTTACCAGTATGCATCTGTTCTTGGCATGTAGGGCTGCTGACATTCATATCGCCCACCCTCCTCCCCGGCGCCTTTAGCAGCTGCAGCACTTACAATTACTCTTAGCATGGTCATCACTCACGGTGTTACACTCCATCTCTGCCACAATGGCTAAAAACAATCTGAGGATGGAGTTGATGCCCATGCGCACTGTAGTCCAGGGGAGGAGCCACCTATCTCGTGATACTTCGAAGACTCTTCCAGGACAACAATGTGCAATCATCCGGACCCAACACTAGGCGGCGATCTATGCACAAGATATGAATGTCAGCAGCCCTACATGCCAAGAACAGATGCATACTGGTAAGTAGCATATTCGTTATAGCAGATTATAAAAATAATTGTAGCGATTTGTAAATGAGCAAAAAGGAAATATTATGATTACACAAATATTATGATTACAGACAACCATAATACATTAAAAGAAATCCCTTTGCATTCAATGCTGGTGGGTGCACAGCGTTAGGTATTGTCTGAACAGAGTTTTATATACTTGCACAACCGGGATGTTAAGAACCTGCAGCCTTAATTAAAAGGGAACAGAATCTTAGTAGTAGATATGTTTCTCCTCTGCCTGGAGGACTGAAAATGCTGCTTTTATATTTAACACTTTTAAAAATACTAACATATGAAAACTAAAAGCACTCTATTAAATCTCATATTGAATATACAAAACTAATCATACTATCAAGAAATCAGAGACTGTTAAAGCTCTGAGGCCTTTAGGCTCTAAAAGTATGAGGGCAGGTGCACAATACGATGGGTATGAAATAGTTTTCTTACTGTCTAGACAAAGACCAATTAAAGCGCAAACCTCCCTTGTTAGGAGAAAAATCATCCCTCAATGACCTTGTCCAACCATGCCTTCATGATATGCTACCAGCGGGAATTCAAAGATCACCTGTTGGTGTAAGCTATTTAGGAGTAAAAAATAGTGAGTAGCAGACGCCTCCGATACTTTACAAGGATAACGTAGGTCATCACTTCTCATCTGCAGAAATTGATAATAGTTGAAAGCCCACATACGGAACTCCACATGCTAACTGCATCTCACTGAGGGCCCACCAGAGTGCTTGTTATCATGTACCTCATCCCTAGTGCACCTGTGTTTTTTTCCCCGATCTGAGTTATCTCCATTAGTATGACTCTTCGTCAGTCTTTCTTGTATGCAGTTAAGTCGAGGGTATATCACAATTGATGTCTGCAGGGTTGGAGGCATTGTTGATTTTCCAGGACATATATCATCCTCAGTCTCCAAAGTAGAAGCTAGCTATCTCAATAATATATAGTGTACAGGCTCACCCCTGGGTTTGTGACTTTCTCAGTCCTCTTTAAACTTTTGGTTCACCATTCCATGAGGAAATGTGGGTAAGAAGCACTTCCAGAAAATTACCCCTTTGGCTGCCACCTCTCCACCAAGCCCTGAGGCATTCCTTGTCCCCATGTTGCAGAATCCATCCAAGCATTTGTCTCCGTGCAACATTACCATGAATAGACTGCCCTCGAGGTCTTTCACACTTAGTGCTTGTGAGAAAGTACCATCTTTCTTGCACTGGTATGCCCCCACTTTTTTTCTGAACTGCTAATGTGCTTTGACTGAGTGTGCCCTGGGTCCCTGCCAACCAGGTACCCAGGGCCTGTGTTCCTTCCCTAAAAGCTGTGTTGAAACTAAAACCCAATTGGCATCTCTGGCCACCTGTCAGCCCCTAGTAAATGGTACCCTAGGTACCCTGGGCATGGTGACCAGAGAAGACCCCTGAGGACTGCAGCACTTATTGTGCCACCCTCAGGGGCGCTGTACCCTGACACCCACCCACCCTTTGCAGGCTGAGTGTCTAGGTACAGAGCTAAACCAAGAGTCGACATGGCACACAACCCTGTGTGCCGTGCCCGCAGAACCCACTGCCCTGGCATACATCAGTCAACCCTCTAGCTGGGTGCAATATGCCAGAGGTGTCGGCACAGGTGCATGAGCCCTGTGCCCCTACAGTACCCAGGACCATTCCTGGGCACTGTAAGTGCAGTGATGCCATTAAGAGTATATGGTACTGGGAGGTTGTCATTACGCACTCCACAGCACCATAATGGCTACATTGAAGATTGACAAGTTTGGTACCAAACTTCTCAGCACATTAAACAGCGGCGGCTGGTGACATTTAAAAGGGGTAGGGCGTAAAAGTGACGGCGTGAGTGTTACATCTCGCGCACACATACATAAACGAACAGTCAATAACGTACTCAGTGACACAAACAAGTGTTGGCACATACGCTCTTACTGCCTGAGACACAGTCACCCACACAAACTAAGTAACAAAAGCGCTGACTGACCAAACACTGAACGACGTTCACGCAGCACGGCTGACATATGCACTACCTGGTGCATATAAGAACATACTCATTCACTGAGGTACCAAAACACTTTCTGAAACACACACTTGGCAAACACTGACACACTCGTTGAAAAACACTTCCTGACACGCACTTCTTACACATTCTGGAGGACACAAGCATTCGCCCACACAAACTGACTGACACAAACAATAGCACTAGAACTTACAAACGTAGCCAGCCAATGACGCACAAATGTCAAGCAGGGAATGAAACAAAAACTCACTGTTACAGACTGACACAAAATAAACCAAACCCTCACTGATGCCTACTCTCACTGGCTGCCATGCTGGCCTACCGGAGTTTCAGCAAAGTGTGTGAGAAGAGGGTTGGCTCAACATCCCCTCGCTATGAAAAAGCACACAAACCTTATTTATGCGTTTTTATATAGCGCAGACTTTACCCGATGGTGTCGGAGCGCTTCACAATAGGAACAGAACTGAAACATGAGAACATTATTTACAAGTGAACAAACTACAAAGCAAAAGTTACATTACATGGGGCAAAAGTGACATTCGTGAGCAAACAAAATACAAGAGGTAGCAAACGGTGCATTACAGGAGGAAAAAGTGATGTGTGCAGGTTACAAAAAGCGTACAAGGTACAAGTAGAGGTATATTACTGCAGTCAATGGAGGACACTCAAACACAAGAACAAACGTTACGTAGGCAGTGGTGGCACTTGTGCAAGTATCGAAAGCAAACAAAATATAAGAGGTAGCAAACAGTGTGTTACAAGAGAACAGTGATGTGTGCATGTTACAAAAACCTGCAGTGTGGTGGGTGGCAGTGAGCCCGCTTCTAAGGATGCGTTATAGAGCTATTCCAATTGTGGAATCAGACGGGAAGCAAATGTTTTGGTAAAAATCAATGTGTCCTATCGATTCGGGTATCTTATTACGAGCGAGCTTGTCAATAGCATGGCAAAGTTTGCCTGGTGTCAGAGGAGCTACCGATCCACAGCAGATAAAAGAGGCAGTTGTATATTGTTAAGAAAGGAGTCCATGATGTCAGGGTCTGGAGGGGGCGAGCAGTTTATAACTCAGGGTGATACTCACAGAAGGCTTCATCAATATCTAATTGAGTGGTGCAACAAGTATGCGTAAGTGTAAACACCGATAAAACAAACGCTGGTGGCGGTCTGACCTGCACGTCAGGAGCTCATTTGCTTGGTCTCCCTCAGCATGCATTTTTGTGTGCTTATGCAGCATAGTCGATAACCCGTAGGTGCTCAAGGAGCTCAGCATATTTAATTCGGACTTCCTGCAAACTGTCCGCATGGATATCGTCCAGCACCATCTCTTGTTCTAGTAACCCCAACTTAGTCTCTGTAAGTGAGAACGGTTTATATCATGACTGCATTGAGATGGGTGCGACACAGAGATGCCGTTCTAAGGAGCATGAGGCATTTTAAGAGGGGCAGAGTGATAGTGCAATATTTTGTCAAAGACTGCGTCAAACTTAACTTACCTTCCCGCCTTCAAGTCCCGACTCCCGCGGCGCCGTCCTCCTGTTTGAATTCCAATCCCATGGTGCTCGACTCGTCGTCATGCAGGAAGGCTGCAGGCAGCCCCCCTCCCCTCCACCACAGCACGGCGCTGTGATTGGTGCGGCTGGCTGCCTCAACTACGTCATTTTCTCTGTATGCTGCAGCATACAGAGAACAGGGAGAGTGGGAGGTGTTACTCGAGGGCGGGGGGAGCGGCTTGCCTACTGTTAATACTGTCTGTTTGGCAGCCTCTCAGGCTGCCCAAACAGACAGTATTAACAACAGTGGGAAAGCCACTCCCCCTGCCCTCGAGTAACCCCTCCCACTCTCCCAAACAGGAACTTCTGCTTTCTCGGCGTGCGAGAAGGCAGAAACAAATGGTAGTTATTCTACTATTTGTTTCTGCCTTCTCGCACGGCGAGAAAGTAGTGGGGCGGCGCCCAAACGCCCACATGGAGGATCCGCCACTGACATTAAACCCGCACTGATGCCAGTGTGGGATTTAGTGTAAAATGCACCCGAGGGCATCTTAGAGATGCCCTCTGAAAACCTAACCTACAATCCACATCTGGGCTGAGTGGCTGCAGAGGCTGCCACACAGCAGACATGTTGCTGGACCCCTGGGTGGAGAGCTCCTCGCTCCCCTGGGCCTGCAACAATGCACATCCTGGGCAAGGTGCTTGGTCTCCTCCCCAGGATGGGCAGGGGGAGGTTTCAAAGGCGCATGCCGCCTCTGTGAGCTGCTCCAGACCATTTGCTGTACCCAGCAACTGGCCCCCAGCAGTTCTGACCCCCACTCTGGCGGGAAGACTGGCGGGGAAAAACTACGTCCGGAAGGGAGGTGTGCCAGCCTGTGCCAACCCCACCCCTCAGGTGGGGGAGACTAGGTGAAGCACGACCCCGGGCTCCGGCCATCTTGAAGATGGGGAGCCCTGCCCAATCCCAGCTAGGCTCCTGCCCCCCTCCCACAGAAGAGGAGCAGGCTAGGGGGTGTACCCACCCCAGGACAGGGACCTATTGGTCCCTGCCCTTGCCCTACCTGTAACACCCCTAAATTCAGTATTTAGGGGGTCCCTGAACATTCCTTCCTCAGATTCCGATACCAAAAGAAGATCAAGAAGAAGACGACCCGCCGCCCAGCTGCTAACAGGACGACAACAACTGACTTGGCCCCAGCCCTACCGGCCTGTCGATCCTGGAACCTGCTCCTGCCTAAATCCCGGCGACTCCTGCGGACAGCAACTTTGGGACACCCATAGGAGCTGCCTGCCTTGACCCTATTAAAGACGGGAACTCCCATCAGCAGAGTCTCTGCTACAACAACCCCCCTGGTGCCAGCCAGGTAGCTCCGGACCAGCCCACTCTGCACCCGCCGAGCCCGGCCCGTGCCCGAGTGATCCAATACCACGAGGATGTCCCCCCGGTGACTGGGATCCAAAGTCCAGTGCCCAAAGACCCTCCTCGACGAACCAGACGACGCCTGCAGACTCAGAACCAGGGGACCCCCCTAACCGCGACCAGCTGAGGGTAAGCTTTTCCGACACCCAAAGACACCTCTGCATCCGGCGCCTTACAGCCCCCTGTGCCTCCCTTTGGGGTACCTACCTGTGCCCCGAGCCTGCAGCCTTTGTTCCCTTTTGACCTTTTCCATTGGATAACATTGAGCGCCCGACGGCTCAAAAGCACCCTGCACCCAGCCACCCGAGTACCGCTGGCTGTGCCACCTTTGTCCTATCCTGCTTTCCCCCTTGCCCTGAGCAAGTGACCAGGAGCCCAGCTCCCACAGCCGCGTGGCCTGCTAGCCAGCAGCCACCAACCGGAGCCCCCCCCCCGTCGGATAACATTGGGCCTAACTACCTCTGCATCCGGCCGCCCCTGTGCCGCTGAGGGTGAACCAACTGTACCTACCTGACCCTGGGGGACCCCTGAGTCTATACCCAGAACCACAACCCAGGGTGGTGTGGAGTGGAAAAACGATGGATTTGGGCCCAGATCTTTGGACTGGGGTGAATGTGTGACATTGATCCACATTCTGTCCATCATTGTTGTGTTTGCAGTTACCGCTCTAAGTGTACTGGGGATGCTCAGACGTGAGTCCCAGGCTCTCCACACCACTGGAATCAAGCTAGCCGGGCTGAAGAGAGGTGTTACCTCGAAACCGGGCCGGTCCTCGGATGCTTGTTTCCGTTCTGGGAAGGACATGGCTTTTGTAGTTCGGACTGGACTGTTCCCATGGGGCACAGGGTCAGCGCTGATTTGCATATCGCCATTGTCTAACCCAGGGTGGTGTGGAGTGGAAAAACGATGGATTTGGGCCCAGATCTTTGGACTGGGGTGAATGTGTGACATTGATCCACATTCTGTCCATCATTGTTGTGTTTGCACTATACCCAGAACCACAACTTCACCAGTCGAGTACTCTCCAGGAAGCTGGTAACTCACCTACCTGCCGTTGAATAACATTGACTGGTTTGACTCGAAAAATCTTCTAAGTGTCTACTTTTGAAAACTTTAAATATTCATATAAAATCATCCGAATTCCAAAATACTCACCTGTGATCAGGAGAGGAGCCAGTACTGTACTTTTTAGCCCAGTGCTGAAACGCAAAAGTAATCCCTAGCGGGTTTACTAGCAACTTGTATTTTCTCCATAGGAATCCATTGTGTGCTTTTCTATGACATTTTTTCAAAGTGTCTACTTTTGAAAACTAGAAATATTCTTTAAAAATCATACGAAATACTGAAACGTAATTGCTTACCTGTTTTGAGTTGAGACCCCAGTGCTGGCCCCAGGAGACCAGTACTGGATTACAAAAGTAACAAGATCGTACTTTACCTGCAACCTGAATTTTCTCCCATTGGATGACATTGCCAGATTTCTGTTGAAAAGTTTCTAAGTGTGAACTTTGAAAATAGCTTTTATTCCTGAAAAATCACCACAATACCTAAAACGTTTTTGCTTAACTGTTTCCAGATTAGACCCCAGGACTGAACCTAGGAGCCAGTCCTAGAATTACCAAAGTAATCTACAAAGTAATCACCTGTGTTTATATAAGGGAATCCATTGAGCTCAATGCTAAATTGTGTGTAGAATTGTGTTGCCTACTGCAACTCCTGTACCTATTGTCTTTACAAAGTTTATTGCCTTTCTGCAAAGTACTCATCTGAGACCTCTCATATTGAGAACAGTATATTTTTGATGCCTGTTGGTTCTAGAAATAAAACAACTATATCTTTCGATATAAAAACAATTGGCCTGGAGTTCAGACTTTGAGTGTGTGAAACCTTTTGCTGACTGAGTGTGTACAACAAATGCTTTACACTGTCCTCTGGTACAGCTTTACTGCTCGACCAAGCTACCACTTTAGAGAGTAAGGTCACACCTGGCTTTAACCTCTGTTATAACTCTGGGGTTTGTGGACTCTATACACACTGTACCGTACTCTGGTCCAGTATATATAGAGACACTTTCTCACAGTACTGTTGAAGCTCTCAGGCCAAGGCAGTAGATGGGCATCACTCAATTCTGGTGGTCTGTCAGCCAGTGCCTTCTTTCCTCTGGCCAAATTCCTTACTGAACCCTAAGGGATAGCTACCCTTTCCCACACCTAAATGCCCCTGGGTCCCTGTTTTTGCTCCCTATGTTAATGGTTTGGCCTTTAAGGGGGGCTTTGATAGTATATTAATTACAGAATCCGCTGTCTTGCCCAGAAGCTCGAGTTCAAGTGGGAATCTCGGTTAACTATGCGCGCAACCCCAAATATAGTCCTAGTCTTGGTCATTTCCTAATTTACGGTTCCCGGATGTTGTCTGGCTGCATTGCGGTAGACCATCAACCTGTGTAGGTTTTCTGACTAATGCAGCTGTGAGGCCTATCTTGGGGAGAAGCACCATTAGGGACTTTGTTCTGTCCTCTGGCCAAATTACCCTGTCACGCTTCTAGGACAGTTGACCCCATACAGACTCCCTGTTCTGCTCAGTATTTTTGGCTAGGAGCTCCAGTTCAAAGTGGCATCTTATACACGGTGCTATCCCACCCTTCTATAGATACCTTGCACACTTTTATTGTGTCACAAATCCAAGGCTGATTTGTTTGTGGAATAGCATAAGGAATTCCAAAGTCTCTATGCTCCAGAAGCTGAAAATAATTGCAGGCTTTCATTGGTTTGACTCCTAAAATATTTGCTTCAATAATTCTCAGAGTAGATTGAAGCAAACTTTGAGTCAAAAGCATTTTACTATGTGAAATGCTTGTAATACTATTGTTTGTTGACGTCAAAACTAACAATCAATTTTTTCAGCACTGAATCGGTTAACGTTTGTAAATGAATGTTGGTTTTGTTACCAGTCTCGTACTGTTTTGTCCTTTTTTAGGTCGAGCTGGTAAACTGCATCCGAAGGATGCAGGTGTCCAGCTGGAGACCTAATGTTGTCTGTCACGAGGGAAGGAGGACAAGAGGGTGTTACGAGCTTTTTCCCTGGATTTGTGTGCGCGAACGCGCACGTTCCGTCCTGCGCCGCGCCGTGCACTTCCCTCCCATACTCCCAGCAAGTCAGCTGCACACAGACACACACACACACACGCGCGCACACGCACTTACACTTACACAGACACGCAGGCAACCCACCCCCACAGTCACACACACACGCATACACAGAGACTCCAAGACACATACACACGCTCACACACATACACAGCCCGCCGCGCGCGCACACACACACATGCCCCCCGCCCTCGCAGCCCAACCTAACAAGGCGAAGCCCAACTCACCGGCTTCCTTGGTGCAGCGGCTCTCACCAGCAGCAGGACTCTTCCTCCCTTCTTCGGCACCGGGGCGCAGGGTAGGCTCCTGCCTGCTCCGGTGCTCCAAACAATCGCGGCTCTTCCGTGGGAGGCGGGGTAGGCTCCCGCCCTCCTACTTCCTGTTTCCGGTTGTCCCGGCCGGCCTGCCTGACTTCCTGGTCGCAGGCCGGCGGCGCGAGCTTTGGACGGACTGCAGCACGCGCTCTCGCGAAGATTTCCCTGCCCTCGCAGTTGTTGTAAGGTAAGAGAAAACTGCAACGAATGCTTCACTTGGCTCCCTAATGCTTCTAAGCACTGTTCTGTTTTTGTGAAATACATTGTCTGGAAGGACGTTGTCTTTGAATAGGGCTAACTAAAATCCTCTATATATAAACAAAAAATGTGCATTTTTATCATGAACTTTTTGGAAAACATGAGACTAACAATTTAGTCATGTAAGTTAAGCGAAGAACAAGATAAGCTATATTATGACATCTATCTTGAAAAACCTCATTGGTTTCTCCTTTGCCAATCACGTGCGGGCGCTCACATCCACGAGCGCACGTACTCAAAGATCTGCATTTGAATCATAACAATAAACACTGTAATTGTTTATATAGCACTCAACACAAGAAGTCGACGAATAAAAACAAATGCTACTGTTACCAAACTAAATGGGCTTTTCCAATGCGGCCTTTCCATTTATCATACATTTTGAGCCTGCAGATTCAAAATCTATTTTAACAAATTCCGCCTCATGCCGCGCGCGCGTGAAGAGAAAGCTCTTTCCAATTTGGAGCCAGAGGCATTGCGCACTACAAGTCTGAACGGATGCGCCTATGTTCGTTTGTGAAAGAAAGACATCACCTGGCGGGAGGACCCGTCTCTTCTCCAAGGAGGACCCCGCGGGCATGCTCTCTCCCTCCAGAACAAAGGGAGCTGGCTGCGCTCTGAGGAAGTACATTGTGTGTGCAGCACACCCGTCTGAGGTCAGGTCACCGTGGCTCCCCAGCCCAGCCCAGCCCAGCCCAGCCCCTGGGCCAACACTCTGTGGCTGCTGGAGGCGCTGAGGCGCGTGCCCGAACGGCGGCAGTTAGTGTTTAACGATGTCGTTTATGACTAAGTGTCACCGCCCCCTCAAACTTATCATTCTTTTTCGCGCCGGTGTGTTGCATCTCAGTGCCCCACCTTGTTCTGAATACTACTCACCAAACGTGGTCGCAAGAGAAACCTCTTCATAGGATCTGGCCCGTGCGTGAGCCAAAGCCACGACGTTACAGTTGCACCACAGTGGAGCCACGCGAAGGAATGTTTTGGACTCTGTGGGACAGGGAATGTGAATGCACCTGGGATTATGCAGTCTTAACCTTTTCAAGATGACAATTAATTCAGCTGTGTGAAGTATTACCAACAACACCGAAGGCCTAAGAGAAGGCACATGGTCCACCGACTGAACCCCGCAACATGCAAGCTCGGGTCCTCATACGCTATCAATGTTTCAAGCTTTATTGCAAATGTCACAAAAAAAGTTAATATTTCACTTCTGTTCTTGGATTTTCGTCACAATAAAATACACTGAACATAATTTCACAAAAGTTCTTTAGAAAAGTTTAAGCTATTGCCATTATAAATTACAATAACTTTTATTTAAGTATTAGTTATTTAAAAAAATTAAACGCCATTGTTATTTGTAATATCAATACATCTAAGTCATGTAAATACAAAACATATTGCATTACAAATGCTATAGGTATCACATTTGCGAAAGTTATAACTATTAGCATTGTAAATGACAAAGCTATTAATTTAGCTATTTAAAAAAAAAAACATAAATAAAAACTTTGCCATTTACAATACTAATAGCTCAAACTTTCCTAATGCGAGACCTATTGCATTGCAAATGCTTTTTTTTTTTTTTGTTTTTTTCTTTATATACACTTGATAATTAAGATTGAGTACCCTGAAACCGGTCTTATGATGCTTGTGTTACGGTCCAAGGAGGACCTGGCCTGACAGTTTGGGCTGGATTTTTCTCATGGGGAGCAGCGTCAAGACTGCATATGGCTGGCTCCAAACCGGGGTGGCGTGGTGAGCAAAAAAACGATGGATTTAACCAAGATCTGTGACTGGGGGTGAATGTTTGATAATGTTCAGCTTTCCGTCCATCTTATTGTGTTGCTATAATTAAGACAGAGTATGTGGTCACATTTCTGCTGTAAATGATAATTATATGGCTGATGCTTTCTGCTCTTGCAAGAATTTCAATCAGCAATGTAAAAGAGAATGATGACTACATTTTTTAAATAAACTAATAATAAAACTGAAGTATAGCGTTGCACAAATGATCTAATTTTAGATTTCCTTTTTTTTCCTTTGAAATGTTGCTTACAGGTCAGCTGGTCAAGATGCTGCTATTTACCCAAGTCACTCGTTACCTGGACTTCAAAGTGATTGAGGGAAGTTTTGTCTACAAGGGAGGAAAGATCTACAAGGTTCCTTCCACTGAGGCAGAAGCCCTTGCTTCTAGTAAGCTGATGTTTTCTTACTTGTTCTTATATTCTAAGATCTCAGATAGGTTGCCTGTTAACCTACATTATTTTATATTCTACCCTGCGGTATTAGTAGACACAGAGACTGGAATGAGGATTTACAGACAGAATATGAGGCCAGAGACTCACGGGCAGGGGGGCACGAGGACAGAGATTCAGAGGGGCAGTAAAATCCAGAGAGGTAGACATGGGAACTGTGGCGTGAAAGAGCCATCCCAAAACACTGGAGTAGTAAGACATAAGGGAAAACGTGCACACCTTTATAAATAAAAGAGCTGCGTTTTTTGCTTTTTAATTTAAATTTGTGAGAAAAAAAAATCTTGCCTGCCCCTATTTTTCAATAATTTTTTTGTTTGATTGTACTTGTACGTGCAGCAGAACGTTTGATAACTTGTGCATGTTAAAAACATACATATTTATTTCTATTTGTGCAATTTGTTAAGCAGGCAAATACCCGTAGGTGTCTCGGCGCTACGGACGGTTGATGAAGAGGCAGGGTAGGCTAGAGTGTTATTAAACAACCATGTTTTTCATTTGTTTGTGGAATGCAAAGAAAGTAGGGGCCGTCTTAATGTGGAGTGGGAGTGTGTTCCAGAGTCGGGCTGTGGCGACAGTGAATCTTCTGTAGCCGCAAGATGATTTTTTTGTTCTGGGGACGTTTATTACGTTGGCTGCTGAAGAGCGTAGGGGTCTGGTAGGTGTGTAAAGGCTTAGTGTTTTTTTTAGAAATTCGGGTCCTGTGTTATTTATTGCTTTATAGGTGATACACAGGGCTTTAAACTTGGTACGACTTCTGATTGGCAGCCAGTGGAGTTTACGTATTAGATTGGATGTGGGTTTAAACTTGGGGGTGTTGGTCAGGATCCTTGCTGCCACATTTTGTACCATTTGTAGTATATTTAGAACTTTTTCCTGGGTGTTAAGGAATAGGCCGTTACAATAGTCCACCTTGGACATAACTAGTGTGCTCATGAGAGTTCTACCGGCACTTGATGGGAGATAGGGTAGGAGTTTCTTTATTATTTTGATAGTGTGGAAGGCGGAGGAGACCACGTTGTTGGCGTGTTGATGACATGATAGTTGGTCATCAAAAATAATGCCCAGGTTTCTGACTTTTTTAACGGGATGGGGGTGGGCCCAAGTCTGCTGGCCACCATAGTGGGGACCAGCTAGGAGAGAAGTTGCTAAAGATCATTACCTCCGTTTTCTTGGAGTTACGTTTAAGGCAGTTATTTGCCATCCATGTGCTTATTGCGAGCATTACAGTAGGCCGTCATTGTGGGTTTTTAGCACTAGCTGGGTGTCATCGGCGTATGTGGTGAGTAGCATACCATGAGACTTAATGACCCTCGCCAAGTCAGACACATATGTGTTGAATAAGGCCGGACTACGCGAGGATCTTTGAGGAACGCCGCAAGGGAGGGTGAAGGGTAGGGATTTGAAGTCCCCCAGGGCTACTGACTGGGAACGGTTAGAGAGGAAGGAGGTGAGAAGGATTTTGGCCTTATTTTTGATACCTAGTGCCGAGACACGGTCGATGAGTGTTATGATCGACCGTGTCAAATGCCACTGAGAGGTCCAGCAGGGCCAGAGCTGCGGCTCCTCCCCGATCGAGTATCATTCTGATCTCGTCTGAGGCCTTGATGAGGGCTGTGTCTGTGCCGTGGCCCTTCCTGAAGCCAAATTGTGTGTCGTCTAAGAGGTTGTTTTCATCAATGAAGTGTGATAGCTGGTTGTTTATAACTTTTTCGAAAACTTTGGCAGGGAAAGGGAGACAGGCGATAGGTCTGTAGTTTTTTGTTTCTTTAGGATCGAGGTTGTATTTTTTAGGTCGAGCTATTTATAGCTCTGAAGTATTACAGGGGAAACAACAGTCTTAAACAAGCGGATTCCTTGCAATGCATGTTGTGTACTGAAGCGTGAAGCTTCGCCAGGCGCACGCTTGGCCTCACACAGAAACCCGTTCCCTCACCAAGCAAGACAAGACAAGCCAAGCCAAGAACATCAAAGCGACCGGCCGATTTGAGTCCATTTGCCACCAGCCACTTCACGCGTTCCGCAGGTCATAAACAGGACCATCTGGTTGTGAATGCTGGCATGCTTGCCCAGCCCCCTCACAGCGCTCGTGGCACATGCACGCAAACGCCTCATGCTCTCGCTTTATTCATTCCCTCCAGCACTTAAAATTGTCGGCCAGGCCCCGCAGTCTCGTAATAAGGGTGAATGCCTTACTTATTCACCCTTTTGATGTTATTTTCTGTGCATACTTAATTGTCCGCCGGCCCCTGCAGTGCTGGCTTTATGCAAGCGAAAGTGTTCAATTAATTGAACTGTTTGGGCCTCTGTAATTGGCAGCTTGCCTTTGCATATCTTCTCCTTAAAACCCGAACGCTACACGCGTTCACATTGCTCACTGGTTTAAATGCGCCTCATGCTCTCGCTTTATTCATTCCCTCCAGCACTTAAAATTGTCGGCCAGGCCCCTCAGTCTCTCGAGGTTGTTTAGTTTTGTAATAAGGGTGAATGCCTTACTTACTCACCCTTTTGATGATATTTTCTGTGCATACTTAATTGTCCGCCGGCCCCTGCAGTGCTGGCTTTATGCAAGCGAAAGTGTTCCATTAATTGAACTGTTTGGGCCTCTGTAATTGGCAGCTCACCTTTGCATATCTTCTCCTTAAAACCCGAACGCTACACGCGTTCACATTGCTCACTGGTTTAAATGCGTCAATGGTACAATTCTAACTAGTATTTTTTTTAATACCTACGCTTAAACAGCATCATAATACCCCGTAACTATACTAGTTTTAAACTTCATGCAAACACTATAACTGTTAAAGCAAGAGAAAACATACAAACAGCACATTTGTAGTAGCTCCTTCAGCCTCTTTCTTCCCCGTCCCACGTCTGCCCCATTCCCCGTCTCTCTTCTCTCAACTCTCTTCCGGATTTTCCTCCCTTCCTGTGTATCCTCTGCCTGCATTCCACAGTCTCTCGCTAACCGTTTGCTTTCAAGATCTCAATTACCCTTCCCTCCTATTGCAGCCTGCCCTTTTCCATAGGTCTTTATTCTCTGTGTGCCCGCTCTGCCTCCTCAGTTTCCTCCTCTGTTTAACTGACAGTCTTTCTTTTGCGACCTTCTCTCCCTCCCTCTTTGCTTTCAGTCTACACACTATTTACTTCACCCTCATTTCTCTTTCCTCTCTCCCTTCCTATCTTTCCTATTACTCTGCCTTGAACCTCGCTCCATCCTGTCTCACTTCCTCTGCCTCTTTCTAATGTCACTCTCTTTTTCACCCCCTTCGAATTCTGGAGTTTTGCGCTTCTTTCTACAAGTCGCCTCCCCGTAACCTCTATTTAATTTTTTTTCTTCATTTTTTCTCTCTGATCTGCTGTTCTCTTCCATCCCACTTCCCTCTCTACCTCCCTGTTCTCTTCTCCTGTACTGTTCTGCTGCTCTCTTCCACCCCACTTCCTTCTATAATTCCCTGTTCTGTTCTGTTCTTTACTCCCTCTGATGATCTACTGCTCTCTTCCACCTCACCTCCTTCTCTAACTCCCTGTTCTCTTCTCCTGTGCTAATCTGCTGCTCTCTTCCAACCCACCTCCTTCTTTAACTCCCTGTTCTCTTCTGCGGTGCTGATCTGCTCCTCTCTTCCACCCACCTCCTTCTCTAACTCCCTGTTCTCTTCTCTTCTACCGTGCTGATCTGCTGCTCTCTTCCACTCTGCCTCCTTCTCTCACTCCCTGTTCATCACCCCCACACATCACCCCCACACACATCTATCTATTGCCCTCACTCTATCTATCGCCCTCACTCTATCGATCTATCTATCGCCCTCACTCTATCGATCTATCTATCGCCCTCACTCTATCGATCTATCTATCGCCCTCACTCTATCGATCTATCTATCGCCCTCACTCTATCGATCTATCTATCGCCCTCACTCTATCGATCTATCTATCGCCCTCACTCTATCGATCTATCTATCGCCCTCACTCTATCGATCTATCTATCGCCCTCACTCTATCGATCTATCTATCGCCCTCACTCTATCGATCTATCTATCGCCCTCACTCTATCGATCTATCTATCGCCCTCACTCTATCGATCTATCTATCGCCCTCACTCTATGGATCTATCTATCGCCCTCACTCTATGGATCTATCTATCGCCCTCACTCTATGGATCTATCTATCGCCCTCACTCTATGGATCTATCTATCGCCCTCACTCTATGGATCTATCTATCGCCCTCACTCTATGGATCTATCTATCGCCCTCACTCTATGGATCTATCTATCGCCCTCACTCTATGGATCTATCTATCGCCCTCACTCTATGGATCTATCTATCGCCCTCACTCTATGGATCTATCTATCGCCCTCACTCTATGGATCTATCTATCGCCCTCACTCTATGGATCTATCTATCGCCCTCACTCTATGGATCTATCTATCGCCCTCACTCTATGGATCTATCTATCGCCCTCACTCTATGGATCTATCTATCGCCCTCACTCTATGGATCTATCTATCGCCCTCACTCTATGGATCTATCTATCGCCCTCACTCTATGGATCTATCTATCGCCCTCACTCTATGGATCTATCTATCGCCCTCACTCTATGGATCTATCTATCGCCCTCACTCTATGGATCGATCTATCGCCCTCACTCTATGGATCGATCTATCGCCCTCACTCTATGGATCGATCTATCGCCCTCACTCTATGGATCGATCTATCGCCCTCACTCTATGGATCGATCTATCGCCCTCACTCTATGGATCGATCTATCGCCCTCACTCTATGGATCGATCTATCGCCCTCACTCTATGGATCGATCTATCGCCCTCACTCTATCGATCTATCGCCCTCACTCTATCTATCGTACCACCACAGCATCTCTCAGGAGCACCACAACATCACTATGTGCTACCACAGCATCACTGAATGCCACAGCATCACTCGTCGCCACCACAGTATCAATCTGTGCAACCATTCAACAACAACTGGTTCAAATATGTTCTCTCAATGTTTCAAGCTTTATTACAAATGTCACAAAAAGATGTTAATATTTCACTTCTGTTCTTGGATTTTCACTGAACATAATCTTCACAAAAGTTATTTACAAAAGTTTACGCTATTGCCATTATAAATAACAATACCTTTTATTTAGGTATTAATTATTTAAAAAAATTAAAAGCCATTGTTATTTGTAATATCAATACATCTAAGTCACGTAAATACAAAACATGTTGCATTACAAATGCTATAGGTGTCACATTTGTAAAAGATAAAATTATTGGCATTGTAAATGACAAAGCTATTAATTTCGCTATTTTCAAAACCAACACATAAATAAAAATGGTGTCATTTACAAGCCCAATAGCTCAAACTTTCCTAATGCGAGACCTATTGCATTGCAAATGCTTGTTAAAGAGGTTTAATGACAGTTTTTTTCCAGATGGAAGGGTATGTTCCCGAGGAGAACATCGAGTTACAGATGTTGGCTAGTGCTGGGGCTATGATCTCGGGTATCAGTTTTAGAACAGCAGGGGGGGGGGCAGGGGTCATTGGGAGATCCCAATTTGATGGAGGAAATGTGGTCTAAGATTTGATCTGGCGTGACTTGGGTGAATTCCAAAAGAGTGGGTAAGGTGGTGTCCTTTGTGGTGCAGGGTGGGGTGGAAATAGATGTGTTGATGGTATCTATGGTAGCAGTGGTAAGGTTGCTGGCAGCGAGATTGGCTGCAAAGTTGGTATATATGTGGCTGAAGAATGTGGCTAAGGAATTAGTGTTTGAGGGGGGGTTGGGTTTGGGGCCTGACAGTCTGGTTATGACCTGGAAAAGCTGTTTGCTTGAGTTTTGTGATATTTCAATTTGATTGAGAAAGTATTTTTCTGAAATTATAAGCTGTTTATATTTGGTTAGTGCTAGTTTATATTGGATTTTTTCAGTTTGGTCGTAGTTCCGGCGCCATTGTCTTTCTATTTTTCTACGGCATTGTTTTTCTAGCCTGAGTGCTTCTGAGAACCAGGGGTGTGATGGAGTTTTCCTGTTTGTGAAGGTGCTTTTTAATGGCACTAAGGTTTTGAAGGCTGAGCGGAGTCATTGAGTGTATTGTGTGGCTGCTGGAGAATCTAGTTGGGAGGACAAGAGTTGGGCTTTGAGGGCAGAAGGGGAGATGCTTTTCCATCCTTTGAATTGTTTGGGGACACTGGGTTTCACTTGGTTGGAGGTGTTGTTTTCTATATGAATGTTGAAGAAGATCGCACAGTGATCTGTCCAGGGGAAAGGGAGGATGTTTCCAAGGGTGATTTGCTAATTGTTAGTGAATAGCCCGTCCAGAGTGTGGCCTGCTGAGTGGGTAGGTTTGGTTACTAATTGAGTGAGTCCTGTTGCTTGTAATTATGCTGGTTGAGGTGTCGTGGTCTTTGTGGCTTTCCATATGGAAATTGAAACATAGTAACATGCATTGGAAATGCCATTTGATCTCACCTTCTTGACCTATTGGCTTTTCCAGTGCTTCTTTCCAGTGCTGTTCAGCCTTGATAAAGCTGAGAATGGCATAAGGCTGATAATCTCACCAAGAGACATGAGTAAGGATGGTGAAATGGATGTAAAATACCTCGACAGCTGCGAGCTCCAGCAGCCATTACGGAAACTGAAGCGGAAACACAGCGCCATGTGCCGGACCCGGGGCCGAAACGTAGGTCAGATGGGTAGCGGCACCAAGACCCCGGTAAGGGGCCTGAGCGCAGGGGTATACTCACCACTGCAGAGAGCGAGCCCGGTCTCAAGCGGAAGCGGCCCCACAGCTTGCGGCGATGTCCAGGGCTCCCGTTCAGGCCCCCTCCTCCATGCTGAGAAGCCCAACCACGTGGAAATCAGCTGGCCAAACATCAGACACCAGCCCCGGCTGCCCAAAATGCCGGACCCCATCCCCGGCTGCGCTCCGGCGTATCGGTAGCGGGAGTAACAGGTGAGGGGGGGGCACAACAGGGTGCACTGACCTCCCACCCTGGCTATGAGTCAGAGCATTGAGCTCGGAGCTTTGTGACTTCGCTTCAGCTTCAAACCTTGGACTAGTGCCCTGACCTCCGCCGAACACCAGCGAAACATCCCTCGGACTCACAGAGACCATTAGGCTGCCGTCCCAGCTCACGTCCTAGTCCCTCACGTCCCGGTCCCCCCGCTTCTTGGCCAGCCTACCGATCAGCTGGACAGTCCAGACATCGGACTCTGTCCGTTGAGCCAGGATAGTTTGACAGGAGACAGCAGCAATCCCACAGCTACAGTGGTCCTACAGAGCCAATCTGCTAGGGGCATTAAGGATTGCGCCTCCCTAATCAAAACTGCTCTACCCCCCGCGCCTCCTCAATCCAATTCCGGCTCTGCAAAGTCCTTCTAAGCACTAAACCCTAAGCACTGAAGTCTGGGCCACCGAGGTAACACCTTCAGCACCAAGCGCTCTCACTGCTTGGTCGCAGATGAGATCCGGGAGAACCAGGGTAGCTATTCCCCCCCCCAGGCCAGGGGGGAGAAAAGGAAGAAGACAAAACCCACACCCTAGTAATGTAATGTAATGTAATGTGGGATACTTGTAAAGCGCACTGTTACTCTACCCAAGTGTCCTGGCGCTGTAGACCGCTGTGCTCAGCACAGCGCCGAATCTCCACTTATTGCAGCTAACCTGGAACTAAAAGACATGGCATCACTAAGTGGCTTAACTCACTCAAATCAACCGAAAATGTATACAAAATTCAGCTTTCTAAAGGAAGCATGATCTGTTCTTTACTCAAGCACAATGCCATCCTCAAAGGCCTACAAACCCCTCCTCTACCCCTACAACTTCAGCTTCCTTCTCCTTTCGCACTGCCACAAGAGGAGACTCACCAATGGGTTAATTATCTGAAGAGCCATGCAACGGCAAATTGGTTTACTCCCAAAGAATTTTTTTAATTTTTTATTTTTATTGTGCAGTCACAGTGATCAAATAGCAAATACTCAGGCACCCTCAATTGTCACGGATAGCGCCCTCATTCCCAACCGGTGGATACACGGCCATTAAGCAAATGTGAGTAAATTACCCAGGCAAATTCTTGAACCAACTAGCACATGAAAGGTAACTCAATACATATTAAAAAAATGAAAATACACTATTGCATGTACATATAAAGATACAAATTTAATAACATGATATTCATTAAAACTGATACATAATTATACACAAAGGATAAAAAGGTTTGTAGCATTTAAACATATGCATATTTTCAATCATGTAAGTAGTTCATTGGTATGAAAGATTAGATGGTTTCCTGTTTTTTGTCTACGCGTTTCGACACTTATGTGCCTTCCTCAGGACTGTACCATCACACTATTATAAGCAAAGAACTGGATTGATGCGAGGAAGATTGGGATCAATATGCCATCTAGGTCAGTTTAAATATTGGTAAACGTCGTGCCTGATTCTAGTCTGACGTTTTGATTGATAGAATTTTCTGGTGAATAGTTCGGATAGTCTACTGGATATAGTTGGCTACTTCATATCACAGCGCAGGATCAATATAGTAAAGTTGAAAAGAAGCCACATATGTTTATTGATATTCCTAGTTTTCGTCCATTTGTAAGACGTGTTGTAAATATATCTTCTAAACGATATGACTGGCTACAGTAGCCCATCAATTGTCAATCTGCTGCAGTCCACGCATTACTTCCCATGGTATTTTCAAATATTTTCGGCGGTTAAGCGGTTCTTACAATCGGGTTTGTCTTTCGTACTTCAAAGAAATACTTCAGTGATAACTGCGAGCAGTTGCAGCGGTTGGGCGGTTCCTGTGTTAGTTTTATTCAAAACGGACCGCACACAGTGGCGCTTCAGCGGTATCCGGCAATTCGACATGGCCATTAAGCCCACACCCCGGAGGTCGGGCGGCAATTTTCAATCAAGCGCTTTCATGTTGACCAGTGTATTTTCAGAGCAGTACAACGGCCAATCACAACCTCTGCACATTTTTCTTTTGCTGAAAAACTACCCCCCTCCCCCCCTGTGAACAGTGAAAAACTTAGGTAAATGCATCCTTCAAACTAAATGCAGAAAGAAATCCAGCAGCTGCAACACCCTCCCACCCACCCCCTCCGCCCACGTCCGCTAAGTCGCTTTTTATATCCGCATCACACTTCCCAAGTACCGCACCCCAATTCTCGGGTGCGTTAATCATTCAACAGCTTCTCCCTGCCACCATTCCTCAGACCCGGCACTCCCCCCCCCCCCCCCCCCGACCCTCAACCAGCGTTTCCACACTCACAGCCCTCCATCTAGTCCTCGGTACCGTCTCCATTTCGCCCAAATTCTACGGAATTTTTTAGGGCAGCCCCTAGCCTTATACGTCATCCGTTCGGCTGCCATGTACATGTCAAGCCCCCTTCTCCACTCCCCCACGTCGGGGGGCTCTGGTGCTCCCCAATGTTTCGCAATGTCTCGTTTTGCCACCACCAGTGCCAAAACCAGGAATACAAGAAGGGGATGTGCCAGGTCTACCTCGTTGGTCATACCGAATAGAGCTAATTTGGGCTCTTGCGTGATTGAGACCTCTAGGACCTCCTCCAATTCTTTGAACACCTGGGTCCAGTATGTTTGTATGACACTGCATGACCATAACGTGTGGTAAAAACCCCCAATCTCCTGAATGCATCTAAGACAGCTTGGGTCCTCAATTTTCCCCATTCTACAAAGCCGTTGTCTGTCATAGTAGGTTGTATGGAGTACATTCAGCTGAATCAATCGTAGTCGGGACTTGATAGCTACCTCCCGGGGATGCATCAGTACTGTATCCCAGTCCAGGTCCTCCATCCCTCCCACCTCCGCTTCCCAAGTGGCCCTGAGTTTTGCCAAATCCCCCAGCATATGGTTAGTCAAAGTCTTATATGTCAGGGATACTGCCTTCACCTGCATCTGTTCCTGTAGAAGCCTCCCCTCCAGAGGTGCATATTCTGGGACGTCTAAGAGCGCGATTTTTTGGGCCTGCCAGGCGTGTCGTAGTTGCATATATTTAAACTGTTGTGTGTTGTGGAGCCCGAATTCTGACTTAAGGGTCTGAAACGATTTGAATTCCCCCTTGGCAATGACATCCCCTGTAGTGGAGATGCCAATGTCATCCCATCTCTGGAAACCTTTTAGTTTGTGGAGTTCCGTTAACCACTGGCAGTGCCATAGCGGCGTCTGTCTTGTTGGCTTTTTATCCCATCCCATACGACGGTTAGCCTTCCTCCACGCGTACAGCGTCACCGACGTGGCCGGGAGGAGGGAGGTCTGTCCCGGAACCCCATAGAGGAAACACAGTAAATTTTGGGCCGACATTGTATCTCTCTCTAGAGCGTACGTTGGGTGATCCGCCGGGGCATGGAGCCAATCATTTATTGGTGTCAGATGTTCCGCCCAGTAGTAGGCCTCCAGATTCGGGAGTGAAATCCCACCACTGTACTGATGTCTCTGGAGAGTGGATAGAGCCTCCCTAGCGTGCTTGCCTAACCAGAGAAAGGATCTCAAATCTGCATGGATCCTACGGAAGACCGACGCCTGTATCGGATAGTACTCATTTTGCAGAGCGTAGAGGAATTTTGGCAACGTGACCATTTTATACATGGCCGCCCTTCCGAGGAGTCAGCGGAAGCTGTCTCACACGGTTCATATCCGCTACTGCATTAAGTATGATTCTTTCGACGTTCCTACTAAAGGATAGGGCCTCGTTTACTGTAATGAATACCACGAGGTATTGAAAGCCCTCGGTGGTGGTCAGAAGGTCGTCTGGCAGAATTCCCCATCGATCGCACCTCCCAGGGTCATAAAGCACTGATTTGTACCAGTTAATTTTGTGCCCGGCCATCCTGCCATAGCTTGCTATTTCTCGGAAGAGCTCTGGGATCGTGGTTTCCGGTTCTGTTATGTAGAGTAGGACGTCCGCGTAGAGTGAGATTTTCTCAGGCATCGAGTCAGTGGCGCCGCTTGCAAAACCGCGGATGTCAGTGTTCTGTCGGACCCTGGCGGCCAGCACCTCTATTGTAAGCGTGAACAAGAGGGGGGACAGGGGGCATCCTTGTCTGGTACCTCTCTATCTGAAACTCTCGAGATAGAGTCCCATTCACCCGCACTCTGGCCTTGGGGGCAGTGTAAAGGAGCCGTATCCACCGAATGAAATTGGGCCCAAAGCCGAACTTACTGAGAACAGCGAAAAGAAAGGGCCAGTGTACTGCGTTGAACGCCTTTTCGGCATCTAAGGAGAGGAACCAGTGGGGGTCAGCGCGGTCCCGCACCTCCTGCAGCCAGTTATGGGTCCTTCTAAGATTGAATTTGGTGGCCCTGTCTGGTAGGAACCCCGATTGATCTAGATGCACTAGATCTGTGATCACACCTCGCAGTCGGGTAGCCAGGATGGTGGCCAACAGCTTCACCTCGATGTTCAGTAGGGAGATGGGTCTATATGAGGCGCACTCCACACGTGGTTTGCCCTCCTTGTAAATCAGGACAATCGTTGCCCTCACCAAGTCAGAGGGCAGCTCCCCCTCCTCGAAGGCGCCCGTGAAGAGTCCCCCAAGATGTCGCGACAGTAAGTCTGCTGTCCGCTTGAAAAGCTCTGCCGGGAAGCCATTGGGTCCCGGGGTTTTGCTGGGCCTCAATCTGATAATGGCCTCTGTGATGTCATCTACCGTTATGGCCGTCTCCAGGGCCTCCATTGACGCGGTGGGAAGGGACGGCAGGTCTGCCGCTTCTAGGTAGCATAGCGCCTCCTCCTGTGTGGCAAGGTCACGCGCCGCATAGAATTCCTCAAAGTGCGTGGCAAAAGTTTCGGCTATCTCCCTATCCGTGTTAACAATAACCCCGTTTCCGGCTTGCACTCGGTCAATCCACCGCGCCGCTCTCTCTTTCCTGCTGAGCCATGCCAAAAGTTTCCCCGACTTGTCCCCCACGTCGTACAGCCTGTGGAGGGTGGCAAGGGCCTGTGTCTTCGCTTCGTCGTTCACTAATTCCCTATACTGATTCTGGACATCCAGCAGCTTTCTAAGGGTCTCGTCGCGTTTTTGGGCGAGATGTTCCCTTTCTCTTTCTAGGATCGTCTGTTCTCAGGCAGTCACCTCTGCCTGGAGTTTACGTCTTTCTTCACCCCGCCTAGAATTTATCCTATCCCTAAGGACCGGCTTCAGGGCTTCCCACAGGGTGACCTTCGAGTCCACTGTGCCCACATTCTCCGCCAAGTACACCTTAATGTCAGCCTGTATACCTTTAAGTAGAGTCGCATTTTGTAAATCCCAGGCTGCCAGACGCCAAGTTCCCGTGTGTCTAGCCTGGTCTCGTCCTACCCTTACATACAACGGTGAATGATCTGATATACCCCTAGCCCTGTATTCTGCAACATCATCTATTCTTAGGTAGTGACGGGACTTAAAAACATAGTCAAGGCGCGAGAACACCTTATGTGCCCCGGAGTAGTATGAGTATGCTCGTGTTGTCGGGTGAAGCCACCTCCAAATATCTGTAAGTCCTATGGCGGACATCTGGCTGCAGAGTGTCGTCTGGAACTCGCCTCTCGCCCCTTCTCCTGATCTATCGTGTTGGGTGTCCATAACATCATTGAAGTCCCCTCCCACCACTTGTATGGTATCTGTGGTTGAGCGCCATAAGGGTGCATGATTGCAGTTTGGGAGGTGCATACACCGTGACAAGTGTGTAGGTGCGTCTGTTCCAGGTGCCCTGCACTCCAGCGTACGTTCCTTGTGGATCCAGCCAGGTGCGGGTTATGCAAAACGGGGAGGCTATTTTAGCGATAATCGCTACCCCTCTAGAGTCCGATGTGTATCCCGCATGTGCCAACACCCTGTGTCTCCCTCTTGCGAGAAAAGCGCATGCAGTACCCCGGAGGTGTGTTTCCTGCAGGAAAGTAAAGTCCGGGTCCATCCTCTTAATATAGGCATTCACTAATCCCCTCTTGATTTTAGAGCCCAAACCATTGACATTCCATGTCAGGATACTCAGTTTCCTACCTACCCCTATCGGTGTATCTATGGTACTTGCCATTGGACTGCGGGGTAAGTGCGTGCGGTCCAATTCCGGCATGTGCAGGAGGTACGTGGGTTCAGTGTGCGCTGCTGTATAAATCTAGTGCAAGTGGCCCCCTTCCCTCCCATGACCCTCTCCTTCCCCAACTTGAGAGAGTTTGAAAACTTGATGTCCCCACCACCCACCTCCCCGCCTCCCTCCCCTTCCAGTCGCATCCTACCATGGGACCAAACTATCCGCAGGTGAAGGCCTGTTGCCCTCCCACACATCCCTCCCTTTACAAACTCAAAAACAGTGAGAAAAATTTAAAGAACATAGAAGGGCGTGTCAACTTGCGTGCTCCCATAGGACGAGCTGCAATCCCCCAATCCCCCGAGTCCCCGTGCACCATCGTTCATGAGTGTGAATCTTGCATGTCCGTTTCAGGTGCGCCGGATCGCCCCGAGGAGTCCTGTTCCAGATGGCGGATCTCCTGGACCAGTGGGTGGATCAAGTCCTCCACCTCCTCCTCTCCTCCAGATGCGCGGCCTTCCGATTCTTCCTCTTCATCACCTTCTGAGCGGATGCCATTTCGCTAGCAACTGAACCTGGAGCCCGCCACTGAGCCAGTTCCCGGTGTCGTCGATCCACCACCCCGCAAGTCTTCCGTGGCACGGGATCGGTACGGAGTCGCTGGCGTCAACTTTCTCACTCTCCGCGATTTCCGTCTCTGTGGTTTAGGCAGCTCCCATCTTGACCCCTCCCGCAGCGACCTCTCCAGGACTTCTCGCCCTACGGCTTCTCTGCTATTCAGTACAGGGCGTTCCTCAAGCCATTGCCAGGCATCCTCCGGGTGTGAGAAAAACATGGCCTTATCTTTGTAGATCACCTTGAGCTTAGCGGGGAAAAGGAGCATGTACCGGATGTCCAGGGACCTCAGTTTTGCCTTTACAGAGTCAAAAGACAGACGTTGTTTCGAAACTTCTTGGCTGTAGTCAGGGAAAATGATTACGGTAGTGTTCTCCGAGCGTATCTCCCCCATTTGTCTGGCTTCTCTTAAGATTAGATCTCTGTCCGCAAAGTTCAAGAAGCGCGCTATGACCGGTCTCGGTCTCGCTCCCTCCGGAGGTTTCGCAAGGAGGGCCCTGTGAGCTCTTTCAATGATGAAACACTGGGAGAACTGTGCTGTCGGGAAGGTGTTCTTCAACCAGTCGTGGAGGAACGATGACATGCTTGTCCCTTCAATTCCTTCTCTAAAGCCCACGAAGCGCAGGTTGTTGCGTCTTGATCTATTTTCCGCGTCGTCTACCTTCCACATCAGCTGGCGGTGCGAGGCCTGCAGTTCCGCCATGTCTTTCCTCAAGGCGGAGATCGCGGCGGTGTTGTCGTTTATCCTCGTTTCAGTCTCCGTCCCTCTCTCGGACAGTTTCCGGAAATCTTGCCGTAGGAGTGTAACCTCTGAGCCCACTTCCCCGATCTTCACTTCCAGGGCCGCCCGAGACTCTTGGATGTCCGTCCTGGATGCTTGAATAGCTTCCATCAGCAGCGCAGTATCAGTTTGTACTCCGGAAGGCAGCGCGTGGTGCTCCGCCACTTGTCTTGGCGCCGCAAAGTTGTCCATGGGGCCCTGTTTCGCAGGTTTGGGGATCACGTCTCTTTTCCCCATGGCTGTGGTGTCTTCGGGTGGGGGCCCCCAGGACAGGCCGCAAGCCTCAGACCCTTGATGCGCCAATAGTATTGTGGGGGGGGGGGGGAGAGGGGATGTCGCCTTATTTCGCAGGGTACAGACCCTTGACCCCCCCCGGCCAGTGATAGGCGTGGCACCTTCCGCGCGTGTCCGGCTCTATTTCGCGTGTCCGAATGACTGTGGGTTCACCAACTGCCACCCATGATGAGCGCTGCCCCGTCGGGCACCCAGGGCCACAACCACCGTCTGTACCGCTGGTGCTCCGTGGCCCCCCCCAGACAATCAGGCGGGCTGGGCAGCGAGCAGCTCTCAGGTGGCCGCCCGGGGAGGGGGCGCAAGCTCCGCTATCTCACCGCGGGCAGAGCGCTCCCGCCTCAGTCATCTACTGCGGGCAGCTCCCGTGCACCGCAGCCATTTTGGTGAAGGATCCGGGTCTGTGGGCAAGGCGCAGGGTCTTGTGTCAGACGCTCCCCGAAGCTGCACCTCCGTCGGAGTTTCACCGGAGCCGCTCCGCTCCCGGGCTTCACTGCCTGCCGGTGTGTGCGGGGGGTAACAAAGGCGACAGGCCCAGCTCCCCCTCACCGGCACTGGTTCATGCCGGCCGCCATCTTGGTAAAGGCGGCCGGTAGTCGGCGGCTCCCGTGCTCTTCACCGCTCCCGGGCAACCAGTCCCACGGACCGACCTGTCCGCCGCGTCTCCGAGGCTGCGTTTTCCGGTCCCGCCTGGGCTCGGGAAGGCTCCTAAGCTCCCCGGCAACTTTCGGGCTCCCTGACTGCCATCTTGGCCTCGCCGAGTCGGGGCTTCAGGCTTGGTTCGCTGCGGAGCTGCAAACCGTCGGAGCAGTGAATGGACCTCCAGAAGTCCCCGTGGGGCCGCGGCTCCCGTTAGCCGACTTGGTGCATCACTGGGGATAACGAAACAACGGATCTTTGTGCAGCTCGTCGGGAGCTCCGGCAAGGCACGTCTCAACCGGCCATGCTGCTGGCCACGCCCTCCTGGTTTACTCCAAAATTGTGCTTTACGTCACAAGAGACTGCTCCAGGAGATCCCCTTGCCGCTCTGCACCAAACAGCTCGGGAGTGAAAGGTACATGCTTATCACAGTGAAAAAAAATCTGTTTCCAACCTGACTACCAGGGCACCCAGAAACTCCTATGCTGCCCGAACAACAAGCACTGCAATAAGCCCGAGCCCCATCAAATCCAGCTTCGGACGTAGCATCAGCACTAGCCTCACCACCGGCTATAGAAGCCCGGCGCATGCCCCAAAAGCAATCAGCCACAGGGACTCTCACAAAAGGACATCGGCCTCAAAAGGAACATGCAGACTCCACTGCCAGAGCTCGGTCCAGAGGCCAGCTCCACCCAGTCACAAGATAAGAGCAACACCATGGGAGGCACGGAAAGTGGATCGCAGGCTGAACAAGTACCAGACATCACTCTCAGCCCACCACCGATCAGTATGAATAGTATCCCCGCACCAACACAGCGGCCTGCAAACACAATCGTATCAACCCCAGCATCACTGCCTGCCCAATCCTGGCTGCTACTCCATCCAGGTGGGCTAATCGAAGGGACTGCCGACCTAATCCAGCAAGAGGAGGGGAGGGCGGTCCTCTCCTACTTGAACACTCAAGAATGGGATGACATGCTTGCCACCTACTTGCCTGACCAGCAACCGAGGGCGCCTCCGCCCACGGAGCTCCAACTGAACTCGCAAACTCTCAGCCAATCGCCAAGAGAGATGACTAAAGACGAGCCCAAAGGCGGCATGACCCCCACAGAACAAGCTGGCAGTACCTGGGTTTCTCTCCTAAACACTATGCAACTGGCTGTCGAAGCACTCCAATATCAGTCTGAAAAAATGGACATTCACTCATTATTAAACACATTGGGACTCTTCACGGCAGGCATCAATGAGAAACTGGGGGACCTAAATGGTCTAATTAAGAGAGCTAAATCCGAGGTCCAACTTAGCTGCGGTTGCAGCTACATAGTTGACAAACTATCCACTCTTCCCGCAATGATAAATAGCATTCTAGAGGATATGAGTAATGCAACCTCTTGATCCACAAGCAAGCTCCCGGGTAGTAGCCATACAACACTGGTTATGGCTGAAGGCCAACAAGTAAATCGGATCCATAGGGAGCCACAGCAATGGAACCCGCAGGCGAGCCCTGACACCACCTCCTGGGAAGGTAGGAGTGCTCAGCGAATCGATGGCAGAACCTCTAGAAGGAGCTCAATCCCCGAAGCTCAATTCCAAACAATGCCATCAACAGAAAAAGGAAAGTGCGCTATTTGAAAACTACTTCAAATCCAACAACCTACTTTCCCATCTTCTCTGGACAACACACAAAATTGGATATCAAATCACACTCCTTAAGCACTCAAAACAAGGCCCAGTCACTTTCCAACAATCCCAACAACCCATCTGAACAAGGAGACATCTCGCCTAAATTGAATATCGACTGGGCACTCTCGGAAAATGGGAAAGAAAATGGAAAAGGGTACACCGCTAAGTCACCACTCAAAAAGGCCCCGCTGGGTAGTTGCCAACAGCCGCCGCAAAGCTTGGATCTCACCGGAGGGTCCCCCTCTATACCACTAATCCCTGAACAGCCTCGACAGCCAGCTGTAACGGAGGGACACACACTGGCACTAGTGCTGGCAGCTTCAATGAGAAGCGAGACACAAGAATTTAAGCAAGGTGGTGGAGAACACTCCGATAACAAAACTAGGCCGAATCAAAATACATTGTTAAATGAGGGAAACCAGACTTAGGCAACCCAGGAAGAACAGAACACAGTGCAAGTCTCAAAGCAGGCATGTTCTGGGCTAACAACAACTGAGACAAAGCCAAGGAATGCAACATCGAGATCACCAATTAAGGGAGTGGAAATCCAGCCAAAGGAAGAAATTAGCCTCACCTGCCAACCTGGAACAACGGCGCTGGTCATTGACCAACCACAGGCAATACAACTACCAAGAATCACGCAGCAGGAAACAAATGTCACGCTTTTTCACCCCACGTTTATCTCCAAAGGTCACCAGGACACACTGAACAGAGGAAATATCTTAAGGCTATTACAGGCAGTTCCAACTCTTGCTGGCCTGAGATTAACTGACTTACTCTCAATAGAGTTAATCCGCACAGCAAACCCTTCAATGCCAGAGGCAGAGAAAATTCTAGCAGAACATCGCATCTTTCAAGCCTGGGGCATTGACAACATCCCTTACCAAAAATCTGGGTACCCGCTATCCCTACTAGCCCCCATTTCGAGGCCTGCATTGACAAAACCACAGAGATGCTCAAACTCTGTGGTCAGAGGGGCTCTGGAAAGATCACCACAACAGAGGCCAACGTGCTGGCGGGCCTACAAGACAGAGCTTGGGCGGCGCCAGTACCTCGGAGCAGATCTTCACATATTGGCCCAATCACCTGAACCATAACCACTTCCGCAGAGGTGTATTGACGTTTCACACAGAAAGAAGGTGGAACAAGAGCCAATGTCATCTCACTCCGCTTATGGAATATTAACGTTCTATCTACAAAAATTCTGGATCTGGAATTCCTGCAATATGTCAAGTCCTTTGACATAATCATGCTACAGGAAACTTGGCTCACCGACCCGCATCACATACAAGGTTTCATGTGCTTTGCCACACCGGCCGTAAAGAGAGGCAAATTTGGACACCGGTCTAGAGGGCTGGCAACATATGTATCCATGACGAGCATAACATCGGCTGCACTTGTGGGCTCTACTTGAGCAGCCACCACAGCAGTCAAACTCTCCATCCTCCTCCAGGGCGAACACACAAAGGCGGTTTTAGTCAACACATACATTCAACCGAAACAGAAAGCGAAAGATTCAAAAAAGCGAATTGGTCAAGTACAAAGTACGTAACTGAGATGGAAACCTCAAACTGTCCTGTCTGGGTACCTAAACCAATACCTCTTTGTTACATCGGGGGCGAGGAGGTTTGTATCCAATGTACAATTTTCAACATTCCGATCCAATGTGCACCAACACACGAAAGCAAGAGCTGTAAGAAAAGCCATCTTCTGGCAGAATTAGAACACCTAAACCTCAGAGCTCTTAATGGTACATTCCACAAAGTCTCTCCTCCTGTTCCATCATACTACTCCTCTACAATAATCTCCATATTAGATTATATGTTTGAAAGCCTCTCACTGTTTCCACACATCCTGGGATTCAGAATGGGGGATAAGAGGGATCACCGCCCACAAGAAACTCTGCTACTAGCCACTGCACCATCTCCATCCAGCGAGTACTAGCTCAGGCCCATCTACACCTCAAATCTAAGGAGGATCAAATGTGCAGCGCTTAACGCAGTGTCCCTGGCAGTAGCAGCAATTGAGCTCTTTGTCACAAGTAACAGGCTCAAATGACCAAATAACCCAATGGGAACATTTTACTGCCACATTATTAAACAGTTGAGCCGCACCGCCAATCAGAAAAGATCACTCCCAGGCTCTGTGTCGGGGAAATAGGATCCCGAAAGCACAGAGACCACCTAAAGCTAGTTAAAAAATCTCTAAACAGCACATTAAGCGCTTTGAGAAGAGAGCCAGGGGCCTTAAGCGCCCGTTCACTTTTGAGGAATCAAAGGAACTCGCTCAAAAAACTGAAATGGGAAATTAATAAAGATCAAGAAAATGCAACTTGGGCAAAGCTTCTTCATTACATAAACCATAATGATAGCGTTAACCTTTTTCCAAAAGTGGGCGCTATTATCCACACTCCCCAGGAGGTAATTTTGTCACATATCTCAGAAGAAATCTGGGTTAAATTTTTAACTAAGCTTTTCAACTGCCAAACGGGAGGCGTCTGCATATCGGACACAACAGACGGCTAACAGGAGCACACTCTAGAGCAGGCCCCAATGAGAAGCCAGCTCCGAGCATGCCGGATATAGACGACATACCAGCATGCGAGGCCAGCGACCCTATGCCACTCTTAATAGAAAAGCAGATCGCAAAAGGGAGAAAAGAAGGGGCTCCAGGCCCGAACAGCATCCCACAGGCACTGTTCAAAGCTAAGGCGGCTGACTGGGCAGACATCCTGCCACCTCTTTTCTTTGAAGTCAGGCTATTAAGCAGACTACCAGAATCATGGAAAGACTCGACAATTGTTCTGATTTTATAAGAATGGCGACAAGGCCCAGCAGAGCAACTACCGCTTTAGTAGCAGGATCGATAATGAAGCAAAATACTTTGCGGGCACTGTCCTAGACGGTCTCACAGCCTGGGCAGGGGACAATATGTTAATATCACTAAATCAGACAGTCTTCTGCAAAACAGCAGGCACAACAACAAATATCCTCGCAATCTACCTACTCATTGACGCAGCCAAGCCCGCCAACCTCCGACTACATCTATGCTTCATCGACTTTAGTGCTGCACTCGATAACGTTGAGAGGGGCATACTGTGGGGGAAGCTAGCGAGCTGGAAAATCCCACAGGCCATCCCAAACACCTTGTCACTTCTCCACACAGACACCTGGGTTCTGGTGAAATTGGACTGCGGGATGCGCCTCTCTTCAAAAGTCCCTACAACTAAAGGTTTGAAGCAGGGTTGTGAGCTTGCACCCACCCTTTCAACCTATTCACGGCTGACCTTCTGCAAGCTCTTAACACCTGCAACTCACATGCACCCAATCTAGGAGGCAAAATATTGACCAATCTTATGTATGCCGATGTAGTGCTGCTCAGCCATACCTATATCAGTCTCCAACATCTACTCATCGGAATGCAGAAATATGCCACAGAGAAAAACCTAAAAATTAACTTTAGTAAGACATGGACAATGACGGTAAAATACAAAAGGTAACTGCAGAGGAGATGGCACTTGGGAGGTACACAGCTTGAACCAGCAGCTGAATAAAAGTACCTAGGCGTCATTGACAAAGAGGGTTGGTCATAGCAATATCAATGAAAAATCTTGTAACTAAACGGATGCGGCCTACACTGAGCCCTCTTCAAAAGGTAGTACAAGCCAAACTACTCCCTACGCTAACTTATGGCAGCGGAGCAATGCGGGGAAGCGGCGCCAACTTAATGAACAGCACTCTAGTTGAAGCATACAGAACCATGTTTAGCCTCCCTACCTACACCTCACCAGCTCAAATAAGTCTGAGTTCGGCTCATTAAAACAATTTCTGGCCAGACATGACACATTATCTGCTGGAATAAGATCTGAGCCTCCAATTCAAACACCTTAAACCAACTGCTATTGCAAGAACTCAAGCACAGGGACACATCCTGCGCAAGAAGCTATCTACAGCAATCTATGGAAACTGCCAGGCTCACCGAGCTCTGGAACACACAGCTCCATCACCTAACCTTAACACAAAGTGGTCTGGAAGTGAGTAAAACAACTCTGACTGGTGGAGGACAAGGCAACCTTCTCAGCTAGATCCCATGCTTGGATGACCCTAAATTCCTATAAAATACTCGCATCTCAAAAATACTTCAATCAGGGTTATCCTAAATCAATAAAAATACAATTCCTAAGGCATAGACTGGGCATTCTTCCATGCACTCTGCACCTCCCACCCTGGCTGAGGGCATCGATACAAAGCAGTTGCAGGCTGTGCGATATGGAACAAGAAGACATTCTGCACTTAATCTGCACATGCAAGGATCTGAAGCAAGAGAGGACACAGCTGCTAAAGGCCCCCTTCCAGCCGAAAGGAATTTGCACTAAGAGGCAAGCGGTGCTGTCATGATTTGACCCGGGGGCCACGCAACTGAACTGCAGAACGGTAAAAATGTTTACGCTGGCCGAACAAAAATTGCCTAAAATGACAATCCAATATCAGCAATGTTCATAATAAGCTGCCTGAGTAGACACTGGCTCACAAGCTGGTCACTGCATCTCTCTGTGGCAATAAGAAAAAGCATCTTTTTTATGTATAAAATATCAGCTGGTGCCATATTCGTTAGGTGCCATTACCAAATATGTATGCACTGTACGGCACCTTACCACGTGTACTTTTGGGTTAAGTGATGTCTTTTAACGGTTGCACTGCACCTTATTACGTGTACTATTGATGCACTCGAACGGATTCACCAGCTATTTTAACCATAGTCATGTACGTACTGTACAGCATTTTATGATGTGTATAATTGGTTTTACCGGCGCATAAGTTTTATTGGCTACTTTAAAATGTTGCAATAGTTTACAGTAACTATGCAAATAAAAATAAACTTGGAACTTTAACTGACTCAATCCCTTAACCTCATGTATTGTACTTACAAATTCAAACCAATGATCGTTGGTGTGTGATAATGCAGTTAATATACACATTTGGATTCAGGTGTTCCCTGCTCCTTTCCAACACATCTCGGTGAATGATTATCCTGAACAGATTGCAACACAGCCTATATAAGCGTACCTGCAAAATTCAGCCCGAACTGCAACATTTGAAAACTTGCATGACACCACTCCTTTTCGGAGGTGAAAAGCTCTGACTGAAGTTTTCTTAGCACAGAGACACTTCCTCAATTCCTGATGAGAGCTGCTGAATGGTAGAGCTCTCTACTCGGTCCACAAAACCTCGTATGGCCTTTCTCCTACATAGATAGTCAAATACTGCTTACCCTAACTACCTACCAGTGCCAGGGAGCACTCTTTCAAGTAAGATACAATTTTTTGTGTGGGAGAAAGGCTCTATGCACAAGTCTAAATCGCCTTCTCCGGGGACCAGGCTTCATGGCTTTGGTCGCAGACAAAAAGCCCTCCTGTCCTGCTTAGCTTAAGGCATGTAACTTGAATCTATACACTGTCTATCATTGTGATCTGAAGTCATGGATATAACCAACCTTCCCATCCCATAGACCATTAACTGGTGCATCAGTTGAGTAATTTATACAATCAAAACTTCTATAACGTTCACTCACTTCACGATCATAGCGCCTGGAGGCAATCTGACAGGTAAAGTGTTTTAACATTCCAAGGACAATAAATAAACAAATTGCTGATATCCTTACAAAACTAAATTGAACTGCCACTCGCTGGCTATTTGTGTAGAGAGGCCAGATCGTAGGATTCTTCATCCATCCAAGTGGCCACAGGCTGTGCCTGACACCTCCAAGGACGTTTCTCCTTCATTCTTGAGACCTCTGGCATTGCAACCAAAGGTTCTTGTGGATCAGATAGGCATATTTTGCTTTTGTATGTTACCTTTTAATAGCTCATTTATGTTCTGAAAATAGTTTTTGGCTTGTTTGTTTTTGTTATGTTTATTTTTTCAAGAACAGAATGACACGTTATTGGAATACTGGTACTGTAAATATCATATTTAATGATTTTCACATGCATAATTTATTTTTTCTTTAGGTTTAATGGGTCTTTTTGAAAAAAGGCGATTTAGAAAATTCTTATGCTACGTTTCTGGCTTTGATGAGAACGACTCCAAAACACTGGAAGGTGTTGATCCAAAGAATACCACAATGAGAGATGTGTACAAGAAGTTTGACTTGGGGCAGGATGTGATTGATTTCACAGGGCATGCTCTGGCTCTCTACAGAACTGACGAGTGAGTCAATAACAATACATTGAAAATGCTCTGAAAGGTGCAAGTTAGCCACTACTGTAGAAAAGAACAAAGAAAGGTTAATGTCACTGAAGCACTGAATGCCTCACACCATGTACTTCCAGTAAAGGTTTTTTATGTTAAAGGATTTGATATTGTTTGCTGCTCCTGCAGTTGTTGGATATTTCTGGCAAAGGCATGTGGAGGATGCTGCACTGACAACCCTGCTGAAGTTGTTCGTTGCATACTGCAATCCCTCTGTGCGTATGTTGAATCCCTCTATTATGTTGGAAGTGACGAGCAGTGTCTTGTAATCTCAAAAGCATTGTGGTTGGCATCAAGTATCCATTTTCTGGTCTATTTGCCTCTTTGTCCGTTCTGCTGAATAATTAGTACTATTCTTTCTCCTTTCCTTAACTTACTGTAGGGTACTTTGTGCCCCCTAATGCCTCAATGGAAACTGCTTTCATTGTTTGAAATAGTGTGAAGATTACAGATAAACACCCATTACATATGTTTACTGTAAAACAGTTGCTTCCCCTGACGTGTGTATAGAGTGGAATGAATCCCATGCTAATGTCTCCTTTTTCACCCATTGCTACAGTTCAAGTTTTTACAAGAATTATTTCATTGCTTCAGTTGCTCTTTCCAGTCCCATGGTACTAGATGACAAAATGCAAACAAAAGTACTAGCACCAGTGTCCTAGTCCATCTTTTCTCCTCGTTTTGTAGCATATGGCAGAGGCTCACAGAAAATCATAGTAAGTCGGTAGCCCGTTGTTTTGGTAATATATGTGGGGTGAGCAGTATTTGACCATATCTTTTTATGCTGCATATTGGTGTAATTTCTGTCATCTATGGCAGCAGTATTTACTGAAACTGCAAAAGTCGTAAGGTTGACAAAGGCACGTGAAAAAACTCAGTTGCATAGACTCAAGAGGATATTGAGTGTCAACTGACCGGTCGCTAAATGGATATGCACCACTGGCCCCACTAGCCCTATTTTTCAGGAGCACTGCATGGAGCGGGAAACATGCATGCAACACCACAACCAGCTACAAGACTTCACCATAGTTGTCACTTTCTTCACCATCTACTCTTTGATTAGTTCCAAAGCACAGAGACCGAAACGACAGAGAAAGACAAACAAATGACACCGTTTCCCTGTCCTTACATACACTGGAATATGTTTGAACAATTGCACTATTGAGGACTTTTTCAAAGGAAAACGTGGCTTATCCCTTCTACATTGCATTACTTCTAGAAGGGCAGGTTCCTCTGCATAGTGCTCTGACAAAGCCATTGTGGACCCCCAACCCCCCCACCCACAATTATCGCCCACCCCCACTCCAGCTCCCCCCCATATTGAAAGAAACCTATTTTTAGGTCTCGCCTATCCCATTCCGCAAGGAATGGATAGGGGAGAATTATAGTAGGCAAAAAAGTTCTCAAACCATCGGCGGATTTCAAACAGTTCACGTGAACACAAGCATGCGCTTTTCCCCCACATTGGCTTTCATGCTGGTTAACACTTCCAATTACCCTACCCCACCCACAAAGCAAGCCAAGAACATCAAAGCGACCGGCCGCTTTGAGTCCATTTGCCTCCCACCATCCACTTCACGCGTTCCTGTTGTGTGCTCTCCATTGAAGCAGGCACCACCGCTGCCCGCTTTCTGCAACCCTTCCTCCTTTTAGTTCGTGTTTGAGGCACAATAGGTAATATTGTTTAACTCTGCTTTTGAAGCACAACGCATATGATGTTATCTTTAGGCTATATTATTGGGGAGCGCAAAGGGTAAGATCACCTTTAATTGTACTTATAATACACACACCTACAAGAACTTTTATTTTTTTTAAATCTACCAACTTCGATGTACTTATTTCCACCACCGTGTCACGCTAATTATGTTTCCCTATTTTTCATTTATATTTTGAACGCCCACAGGTTAATGTTCATTGCATCATGCTGATTAGATTTTCTAAATATCTATTTTTGTAATACCATGTTTTGGTAACCTTTCAATTTACACAACTATAACCTATACTATGTTGTGTTTGCACAATTTTATAAGCACACAGGGTAAGGTGACCTTTAACTGAATCATGATATTGAGTGGAAACAAAATATATATATGTTTGGGTGCCGTCTTGGTGGTAGTCTTCCCAGCCTTTAATTAAGGGCAATTCACTGAATGTTTATGATAAGAGACAGAACGTATTTGCGGCTCCGATAGTGATCATTCGTGCTATGCATCACCATTTACAACACAAGTAACATTCTTGAGTCCCTTTTCACACCTAAATCCATCTCCAACCCTTCTTGCATAAACTACAATAAGGTGTGAACGCTTTACAAATGGCTGGCATACAGGCAGCTGACGAGCTCAGTGTCTGTAACCTCTGCCCCACAAAGTCAACAGCATCGCGTTACCAGGCTCATTCATGTTTAAACATAAGCTGCTGTTCCTGTTCAATGCAGCGGGAAGCCTTGTGTTCCAAATTTGGTGATGGTTGTGTCTTTTCACAGCTTGTTTTTGTTCTAGCCATGGCACAGACACTGCGCTTTATATTTTAAGCACAGCGCCCCTTTTAATGGTTTCCTGCCTCGGCTACGGATTTAGCTTAACTTAAAGTGCACGTACTTCGAACTTACTCAAAGGAATGCGCTGCCCCGCCCCCGCAATGCTGAGAGCTTGTTTTCCAATGCCCCCCTCCTACCCTCCACCACTGCCAGGTCAGAGGAAGATACCTCCCCTAAACCTGCCTGCCACCAAACCGATGGACAATGCTTCAAAGGCTTCAGCCCTCCACTCAAACCTGCCTGCCCTGTAGGATACCAACGGACGCGGCTTCAAAGCGCTTCAGTGCTCCACTTAGCCAAGCGCGCGGCACTGGCACAGTTTCCGTCATTCCTTCTTCTTAGCGGTCACCATGGCACAAGCGCCGCGATTTATATTTTAGCACAGCGCCCACTTTTGAAATTTATTTTATAGTTTCCGGACTCGTGATTTTTTAGGTCGAGCAGACTACTCTCAATGCGTGAGCATTGAGAGTCTGCTACAGACCTAATGTGGCCCGTATTCAGGAGAGTGGACAGCTACCAGACGCGCGCTTTGACGAGGTCAGATTTCACCTCGGGAGCGAGCGTCTGGTAGCTGCGCATGCGCGAATCAAATCCCTTGCTCACACACACACAGGCAGCCCCCACCCCTCTGCATGCACGCACACACACAGGCGCGCGCATGCACACGCAGGCATACGACACACATACAGGCACACATACAGGCACACTATCCCCTACCTCGCATTCTCTCTCAATCACACAGTCACGCATGCGCACACACATTCCCACACGCACACACGCGCGCACACACTCCCCCTCCCCCACCACTCCCAGGCATACACACAGGCACGCACGCACGCACTTCACTTCAGCCCTGGGCCCCACTCACCGACTGCGCTCTTCCGGCGGGCTCCTCTCGCGCTCCGCGCCTCACGGCGCGTCTCGTCTCCTCTTCACAATCGGGGCTCCCTCAGGTCCGAGGAGCCCCACAACAGACGCCACACTACTCCTTCTCCCCGGCCCCCTCCTGGGGACCCGGGCTGATTCGGACAGGCAGGGCGCTCCATGCGCCGGCAGCTCGCGGACCTCGGGAGGCGGGACTTCCGGTCGGCCGCAACCGGATTGGCCGGCCGGCCAAGAGCTTCCGGGTCGCCGCGGGACTTGTTTGTTTAATGAGTTTCTCTCGCTGCAGGCACGACATGGGCTACTTCAGCTGGTTTCACTTTGTGCTGGCGAATCCATTGCTTCGCCTCCTGTTCTGGTGCGGATACCGGCCCGGTGCGTTGGTTAGGTCACAAGGACCGATCTAGGATGGTTTGGAGGGTGACGGCGCACACTTTCATCATTATTTTTAAATTACTGCAGGGGCGCCGTGCTTTGTATTAGCACTGCGCCTGCTTTTATAAAAAAAAATTCTCTCCTCGGAAACGTGCCTTTGTGCCGCCATTCACATGTTAAATTATATACACGGGTGCCGTACTTTTTATTTTAGCACAGCGTCCGCTTTCAGCATTATTTTTAAATTACTGCACAGGCGCCGTGCTTTGTATTAGCACAGCGCCCGCTTTTATATTTTTTACACATTGTGCTCACGAACCCATCGCCTCTCCTCGTTCCTGTTGCTATGCGGGCTCTGATCAGCTGTTTGATTGTCCTAAGCTACTCTTCGAATGCCCAGCTGCTCATCCCCAGGATCCACTCATTTGCTCCACACTTCAGCGCAGTTTGAAAAAGCCAATCAGGAGGGCACTGTGGGTGGAGCTGCCATGCTTTGCCTGGAGGCTCTTCACAGAGCAACGATTGAAACTACAGTCATCATCCCGCTGCAGCTTCAGTGTGGGTCTACCTGTAGGCCATTTCAGAGGGTGAATGTACAGGGTCCGAAGCTACAGAAGTCCTATATTGTGATATTAAAGTCCACAGCTGAATTTGGTAAACTGATTCAATAATGATATACTTTGATATACAAAAATGAAGTGCAGAAATCTTGTGCCACTGTTATAAAATAAATCATTTATTTTCCAGTACAAGCACATTTAATATTTCCCTTCAAAAACAAGAAAACATAAAAATAATACTTTGGTAAAAGGATTTGCTATTTTGTATAGGCACACTTGTGCTCTGTTTCCTATAACAGTTACATTTCATTGGAAAGATGTCCGCCAAATGTTAATATACATGTGTCATCCTAGTCCTCTTACTGTGTATATTATAACGCATG
Organism: Lissotriton helveticus; assembly: GCF_964261635.1. NCBI lineage: Eukaryota > Metazoa > Chordata > Amphibia > Caudata > Salamandridae > Lissotriton > Lissotriton helveticus. The sequence continues at coordinate 970,968,421 of NC_136057.1, forward strand.
CTGTGCTGTCAATCGGAGTGCCGCTCACTGAAAAAAAGTCCCAGGAATGTATAGAATAACACTTCGCTTTAGTCTTTACTGGCCGAGGGTGGAACTTTCTAAACGTTTCTTTGACTGTGGAGACATTTTATTAGGAAGTGATTCATCAGTTCCTACTTGTTGGGTCTCGCTGGTAATGCATCCAAAGGATGCATGTGTCCAGCTGGCTGGGTCTCGCTGGTAATGCATCCAAAGGATGCATGTGTCCAGCTGGAGACGTATAGTTATCAGTCTGGGGTAAGCAGGGACAAGAAAGTGGTCTGCGCTTTTTTCCTGGATTTGTGTGCGCGAACGCGCACGTTCCGTCCTGCGCTGCGCCGTGCACTTCCCTCCCATACTCCCAGCAAGCCAGCCTAACGCGCATGCATGCACACAGACACACACACGCGCGCACACGGACTTACACAGACACGCAGGCACCCAGACAGGCACCCAGACAGGCAACCCCCTCCTCCTCCCCCACAGTCACACACGCATACACACAGACTCCAAGACACACGCACGCACGCATACACAGCCCGCCGCCGCGCGCGCACACACATGCCCCCCCCGCCCTCGCAGGCCAGCAACAAAGCGAAGCCCCACTCACCGGCTTCCTTGGTGCAGCGGCTCTCACCGGCAGCAGGACTCTTCCTCCCTTCTTCGGCACCGGGGCGCAGAGTAGGCTCCTGCCTGCTCCGGTGCTCCAAACAATCGCGGCTCTTCCGTGGGAGGCGGGGTAGGCTCCCGCCCTCCTACTTCCTGTTTCCGGTTGTCCCGCCCGGCCTGCCTGACTTCCTGGTCGCAGGCCGGCGGCGCGAGCTCTGGACGGACTGCAGCACGCGGAGATTTCCCTGCCCTCGCAGTTGTTGTAAGGTAAGAGAATACTGCAACGAATGCTTAACTTGTTTAAATCGGGGGCTCTAACATGTGTATCCTTGTGTGTTTCAGTTGCCATTGCTTCTGCTTACAGGTTTCAGAAAATCATGAGTTACGTGCCAATGCCAAGCGCGCTTTTCCTGTTTGGTCATTTCTTCAGTAGGCTTATGGTGTTTATTTTGATTTTGATTTTACTGTGCAGTGTTGGAACCTTTTTTCGAAATTAAGATATAAAAAAAGACTATTATGGTGAGACGTTTCAGGAGGCTTGCGAATTCTCAGCAGTCATTGAAGAGAGTTTAGGAAAAGAATTGTGGCCTTTTAGAGTAATGAGAATTAGCTTCAAGGAAGAAGTTGATCCAACTAAGTGTTCGTCCTTCACGAAGTTTGGCATTCATTTTCACCCATTATGAAGTTTGGCATTAATTATTCATTCAATGTTGTCTCTGCTAATTAGCTCAGGGACCTCCGCTCCGTAACATTTTGTGAACCCACAGATTCGCAAGCAGAGGACGGGGAATAGCGATTCGATTGAAGTGCACCGGTTTTCATAAGCACTTTGTCCACCTTGCACGCCTGATGCCCATCTGCTGAAGTAGGAGTCCAAGCACAATCGGCCCTTTCTATGCCCCAGCACCACATGACTACTCTGGTTCAGCGCGTGAGTCTCGAGCCTTCGTCAAATCCACCAGTCAGAACGGAAGCGTATAACCCCCTCACTAATGGCCGCATTTCCTCATTCCGGGTAAAATGTGCTCACCACGCGCACATCTAATGAACGCATTCGAGCGTCTGGCAAATACTCTTACTGAAATCATCAATCAGCGATTTAAGCCGACGAGCTCATTTGGTACAGCAGAGACCCAGTTAAAGCTGTTACTTAAAGCAGTCATTTCAAAGCGCCTTCCCCCCCTGCCATATGCTCGCCCTCAATTTATGAATGGCGATAACATATCAAATGCAGTTAAGGAGCTTTTCCGTTTGCATGAATTCTGAGGGCTTGGTGTTTCGTATCTCCAGCGACCATGTAAATACAAAACATATTGCTTTACAAATGCTATAGGTATCATATTTGCGAAAGTTATAACTATTGGCATTGTAAATGACAAAGCTATTAATTTAGCTATTTAAAAAAAAAAACATAAATAAAAACTTTGCCATTTACAATACCAATAGCTCAAACTTTCCTAATGCGAGACCTATTGCATTGCAAATGCTTGTTTTCTTTGTTGGTCTAGCCATGGCACAGACACTGCGCTTTATATTTTAAGCACAGCGCCCCTTTCAATGGTTTCCTGCCTCGGCTACGGAATTTGCAGTTTTGCAGCGTGAATCTTTCTGGATTCACTATGCTGTGCATTATTCCGCAGTCTTGTGGTTGGGTCCGGAATCGTAGTCTTTTCTTTGTGTGTTTTTTTTTTTTTTTAGCCCAGGTGGGCGTCACACCTCTCTGGGCGTATTTCCGGTGACGTCGGCATGCTTCCTGCGGAAGCTCCCACTCTTGGGCGCCATCTTCAGATTCTTTTTTCCGCGGTTGGGTCTGGATCGTTCCCGTTTGGGCTCCAGACATTTTTGGAGGAAGAAGAAGAATACAGAAATTGGAAGGAAAACAACTCAGAAGACTTCAAGAGACTTCATCAACCAAGGGCCAACGAAGGAGAAGGAGAAAACTTCGAGAACTTCTACGCCCGTCGACGAACGCACGACCAGGGGGCCCCCTGAGCTCTCAAGATGGACAACACGCCCTTCAAGTTCTGCCATAACTGCCACCACAAGTACGCGCAGAAGGACCAGCACCCGGTTTGCAACCTTTGCCTACCGGTCGACCACGGGAGCAAGGACTGCAACGCCTGCTCCGTCTTCACCCCGAAGACCCTTCGTGTGAGAGCGAGTCAGAGGGTAGCGCACGCCACCCTGCAGGGCAAAGCCCCGACTCCATCCCTTTACGATCTGGGGATGTCTTCCGAGGAAGAGGACAACGCTGCCGCCGAAGACAACGGCTACACGGTGGTAGAGACAGATAATAACAAGACTTCTGATAAGGTAGGAGACTCTACGGCCCCTAAACACCCGAAAGACTCTGAGCCTCGAAAGAACGAGGGCAAGGCCTCGAAAGCGCCGGCGCCAAAAACTTCGGCGCCCGCTGCTGTATCCAGGCCCAGCGGATCCTCTCAGAAGGAGTCCCCGGCGCCGAAGGCTGTTGAACAGCAAAAGTCGTCGAAAAACGTTCCCGAAAAGGATCGTTCGACTCCGAGGGAGAAGGACCCTCGACGCCGACCAGAGACACGAAATCCAGTTCGGCGACGAAGCCTTCGATGCCGAGGATCAGCTCGGCGCCGAGCCAACCGCCGAAAAGAGCGGCCGAACCGTCCGACGCAGAACACGCAGCCGAGATGGAGAAAAAGAAAAGGCGCCTCGAGGCCGAATTGGAAAGCATCTTGCAGCGGAAGAAGGAATTCGACGCCAAGATGAAGGTCTACACGATCCCCCACAAAACCAAGGCACAGGTTGTAGAGGTTGTCGAGGAGGAAGACTATGACGCCGAGGAACAGGCGGCTGACGTCGAGGAAATCGACCAGGAAGAGGAAGAGTCCCTACTATAGTTACGACTATGAGGAGGAAGAGGACAGCAGGACGGACCCCGGGTCTGCTCCCTCTGAAACACAGGATGTGGATTATCTGGATGTCGACACCTTAAGCCCAGAGGAGGCCATCGACACATATCCCTCGAGGCCCTCGCCGCCGGACGACATCGGGGCCTACAACTCGGTGATAAAGACTGGCGCAGCGGCATTCAGGCTCAAGCTCGACGAAGAGAAGCAGAAAGCAGACTTCCTTCTAGAGACACTGCTCCCCACCCAAACGAAGAGCCAGTACCTCTCCATGCTCGACAGCGTCTTGGCCCAGGGAAGGGAAGCATTCAAGGAGCCCGCAACATGCAAGGCGGTCACCCCCAGAACGGAGAAAAAATACAAACATTCGTCAAAAGACCCACCCTACATTCAGGGCACGATCTCAGCAGACTCAATCATCACAGCCACAGCAAGAAAGAGGGCAAACGTGCCCACTACTTCTGGGCCACCTCCAGATAAGGAAAGTAAGAAGATGAACCTGGTGGGCAGAAGGATTGAACGGAATGCCGCAACCCACTGGCGCAAGGCGAATTCCAACGCCCTGATCAACAGGCACATGTACCAGATCATGGAGGAGCTCGGTCAGTTGGTGAAAGACCTGCCCCAAGATTCCAGGCAAAAGGCCGAGAAATTGGTGGAGGAGGAGGAGAACGCGGCAAATTCTTGCCTCAAGACTGCCCTGGATGGAGCAGACACCTCCAGCAGGCTCATGATGATGGGCATCACTGAGAGGAGACACACCTGGCTCAGGATTTCAGGTTTCAAGCCTGAGGTGCAGCACAGCATCCTGAACACACCGTTCAACGGCGAAACCTTGTTAAGAGCACCAGTTGATGAGAAGCTCAGCCAACTGAAAAAGGATAACGAAACGGCAAGGTCCATGGGAGCATTGCAGTTCAGAGGTGGCAAAAGGGGCACCCCGTCACGAAGACCCAGCGGGAGAGGTGGAAACCAGCCAGGTACATCACACCAGGCTTTCCAACAAACGCACCAGGCAGACACACAAGTTCAGCATGGTCAGCATAAGCAGTCCTGGCAGTACCAGCCAAGAGGCCAGTCCTTTCGAGGGAGAGGAAATGGACGTGGACAGAATAAAAGAGGGGGTCAGCAGCCCGCCTCTAAGTGACTTAAAAAAACTCCGTGTGCGCACCCACAGAAAAGATCCCAGGGTGCAGCACGTACAGAGGGATCAAGTGTTACACAAACTAATCACCTACGACCACATAACACCAGTGGGAGGAAGATTAAGATTTTACCTCCAAAAATGGAGAGAAATCACATCAGACAAATGGATTCTCAACATCATCCAATTCGGATACTGCACAGAGTTGGAGGGGAGGTCAACAAGCAAAAAACCAAAAAGAAGACCACTAGCAAACAAACAACTAGAGCGTCTTCAGGAAGAAGCAAAGGAGCTCCTGCAGAAGCAGGCCATAGAACCAGTACCCTTCAGGGAAAGGAACAAAGGTGTATACTCAAGGTACTTCCTGGTACCAAAAGTAGACAAAACAATGAGACCCATTCTGGACCTAAGGTTCCTGAACAGATTCATAAGAACGCAAAAGTTCAAAATGACCTCCCTGCAAGAGGTGCTCCCGCAATTGCAAATCGGGGACTTCATGGTCACAATAGACCTCAAGGATGCCTACCTGCACATCCCAATGAACAGAAAGCACAAGCATATGCTCAGATTCACCATCGGAGAAAACCACTACCAGTTCATAACACTAGCCTTCGGGCTAAAATCAGCACCAAGGGTCTTCACAAAGTGCCTTGCAGCGGTCGCAGCACACCTACAAAGGAAAGGAATACACGTATATCCTTACCTGGACGACTGGCTAGTAAAAGCAAACTCATACCAGAGATGCAAGCGGCACGCACAAACAGTGACGACCACGCTCATAAACCTGGCGTTTTCCATCCATTGGAAGAAATGCTCAATGGAACCGGAACAAGTGATGATTTTCCTGGGAGCACAAATCAACACGTTGCAGGGCAAGGTGGTCCCCAGCGAGAAGAGGGCGAGAGCGCTAGTGAAAGAAACTCGGCTCTACCAGAAGGGGCAAGCTCGGACAGTGAGGACTGCGAGCAAGATCATGGGCATGATGGCATCATACATCCACCTAGTACCAAATGTACGGCTCCATATGAGACCCATTCAAGAATGACTACAGGGGCAATGGTCACAAGTTACAGGCCGTTGGGAAGATCTAGTGGTTGTAACGCACTCAGTGCAGAAGGAAATGACATGGTGGAACATGGAGAACATAACATGGGGAAAGCCTCTAACGCCCCCAACACCAACAGTGACCATCACCACAGACGCATCCCTGAAGGGATGGTGCGCTCACATGGAGGAACTCAAAGTGAGAGGAATGTGGACACCAGCAGATGCGACCAAGCACATCAATTACCTGGAATTGAAGACAATCTTCCTTGCATTGAAAGCTTTCCAAACGAGGCTGTACAAGCACAAGGTATTGATACAGACAACACCACAGCAATGTTCTACATCAACAAGCAGGGTGGGACACAGTCAGCCATGCTTTCAAAGCTAGCACAGGAGGTATGGAGATGGGCCTTCCCACTCAAGATAGACCTGCTAGCCATACACCTACCAGGGAAGGACAACATACAAGCAGATTGGCTCAGCAGACAGACACCGGCATTCCACGAGTGGGAGCTCAATGCACAAGAGACAAGGTGGCAGTTCGACAGATGGGGAACACCATCGGTGGACCTTTTTGCCACACGCCAGAATGCAAAATGCCAAAACCTCGCATCCAGACCGCCCGAGGAGGGATCCCTGGGAAATGCCCTATGGATAGATTGGTCCAGGACATTTGCTTACGCTTTTCCCCCGATACCGCTGATGCACAGAGTGCTCAGGAAATGCAGAACGAGCAACATGACCCTGATACTGGTCGCACCGCAGTGGGCCAGACAGACATGGTACTCGCAGATCATGGAGATGACAGTGTGCACCCCACAGATTCGGCAAAAGAAAAGACCTGCTCTCCATGCAGAACAGAGAAGTGCTGCTCCCAGAACCAGAGAGCCTGAGCCTGGTGGCATGGCTCCTGAGGACATAGAGTTTGCATATTTAAAACTACCAGAAAGCACCCTGAGGGTTCTTCGGGAGGCACGAAAACGCAGCACTCGGAAGTGCTATGTTGCGAAGTGGAAAAGATTCACAATGTGGTGCAGAAGAGAAAAGCTTCACAATAAAATGAAGGACTCCACAGTGCTAAAGTACCTCACGCACCTGCTCGAGAGGAACCTTAGTTCATCCTCGTTAAGAGTTCACTTGGCAGCGATAGTCGCTTACACAAGAGGAGAAACGTGCAAGAGTTTCTTCACATAACAAGTGGTGAAAAGATTCATGGAAGGAGCGAAGAGGATCGCACCACCAAAACGGGTGCCACCACCTGCATGGAACTTGAACATAGTCCTAACGGAACTCATGAAAGAGCCTTTTGAACCACTTCACAAAGCCTCCCTAGAGATGCTAACAATGAAAACCGCTTTCCTGGTTGCAATAACGTCCTTACGCAGAGTAAGCGAACTTCAGGCACTAACGCTACAAAAACCCTACATACAAATACACAATGATAGGGTTGTGATGAGAACTGACCCACACTTCATGCCAAAGGTTGTGTCCAAGTTCCACATGAACCAGTCTATACAGATACCGAGTTTCTTCCAAAAACCAGCCACTAGCGCAGAGCGAGCCCTGCACACCCTGGACGCCAGAAGGGCAGTCATGCACTACATTGAGAGAACGAAGGGACACAGGAAAACAAAACAGTTTGTTGTGTCATTCGCCAACAGTTTCATGGGAAAAGCAGTAACCAAAGAGACCATTGCACGATGGATCGCACAAACAATACAGCTCTGCCACAAGCGAGCAGGACAAGAACTAGCAGAGGGGACACGTGCCCACTCCACTAGGAAAAAGGGTGCTACAATAGCCTTCCTGGCTAACACACCCATACAAGACATATGCCTGGCGGCAACATGGGCTTCGGTGCACACGTTCACGAAGCACTACTGCGTGGATATACAGACGAACAAGTCGGACAAAAGGTGCTTTTTTTTCACTGAATGTTTATGGTGAGAGAACGTATTTGCGGCTCCGATAGTGATCGTTCGTGCTATGCATCACCATTTACAACACAAGTAGACATTCTTGAGTCCCTTTTCACACCTAAATCCATCTCCAACCCTTCTTGCATAAACTACAATAAGGTGTGAACGCTTTCCAAATGGCTGGCATACAGGCAGCTGACGAGCTCAGTGTCTGTAACCTCTGCCCCACAAAGTCAACAGCATCGCGTTACCAGGCTCATTCATGTTTAAACATAAGCTGCTGTTCCCGTTCAATGCAGCGGGAAGCCTTGTGTTTCAAATTTTGTGATGGTTGTCTTTTCACAGCTTGTTTTTGTTCTAGCCATGGCACAGACACTGCGCTTTATATTTTAAGCACAGCACCCCTTTTAATGGTTTCTTGCCTCGGCTACGGAATTTGCGTAACTTAAAGTGCACGTACTTCGAACTCACTCAAAGGAATGCGCTCCCCCGCCCCGCAATGCCGAGAGCTTGTTTTCCAATGCCCCCCTCCTACCCTCCACCACTGCCAGGTCAGAGGAAGATACCTCCCCCAAACCTGCCTGCCACCAAACCGACGGACGCAGCTTCAAATGCTTCAGCCCTCCACTCAAACCTGCCTGCCCTACAGGATACCAAGGGACGCGGCTTCAAAGCGCTTCAGTGCTCCACTTAGCCAAGGGCGCGGTACTGACACAGTTTCCGTCATTCCTTGTTCTTAGTTGTCACCATGACACAGGCGCCACGATTTTTATTTTAGCACAGCGCCCACTTCTGAAATTTATTTTATAGTTTCCTGACTCGTGTTTTTTTTTCTTTGTTGTTCTAGCCATGGCACAGACACTGCACTTTATATTTTAAGCACAGCACCCCTTTTAATGGTTTCTTGCCTCGGCTACGGAATTTGCGTAACTTAAAGTGCACGTACTTTGAACTCACCAGTTCCACCTGAAACCACTGACACAAATTAAGGACTGCTTAAAAGTCTTTCATGCTAAAGTGATGTCTGATTTCTATCTTGTTGAAACATTTAATAACCCGTCTATTGTTCTTTTGACGCGTCTTTCCAGATTACAGGAGAGCGGGAATAAATGCAGAGACCTTCGTTTTCATGTTTCTTTTTCAGAAGTGTTCAGGGCAGTGAGTGAAGAGGTGGCTTATTGGCTTTTGTGGCCTGTAAAGGTTGTAAATAGTTTAAAAAGACAATCCTGTTGGATTGTGCTGCATGTAAGACTATGTTGTGAGCTGACACTGGATAAACTACCAGAAGTTATCCAAGCCCAATCTAGGAAAGATGATGCCCCACACACAACCCCCCACACACACCACCCACACACACCCACACACACAACCCCCCACACACACAACCCCACACACACAACCCCCCCACACAACCCCCCACACAACCCCCCCCACACAACCCCCCCCACACACACACCCCCCCCCACACACACAACACCCCCACACACACAACCCCACACACCACACACACCCCCACACACCCACCCCACCCCCCTACACACACCCCCACACACACAACCCCCCCCACACACACAACCATCTATCTATTGCCCTCACTCTATCTGTCTATCGCCCTCACACTATCACCCTCAGTCTATCTATCTATCGCCCTCAGTCTATCTATCTACCGCCCTCACTCTATCTTTTTATCGCCCTCACTCTATCTATCTTATCGCCCTCGCTCTATCGCCCTCACTCCATCTATAGCCCTCACTCTATATGTCATCTATCTATCGCCCTCACTATCTATCTATTGCAATCACTCGATCTATCGCCATCACTCTATCAATCGATCACCCTCCCTCTATCTATCGCACTCACTCTATCTATCTATTGCATCCTCACAGCATCACTCAGCACCAACACAGAATCACTCAGGGCACCACAACATCACTCAGGGGCACCACAACATCACTCAGGGGCACCACAACATCACTCAGGGGCACCACAACATCACTCAGGGGCACCACAACATCACTCAGGGGCACACCACAACATCACTCAGGGGCACACCACAACATCACTCAGGGGCACACCACAACATCACTCAGGGGCACACCACAACATCACTCAGGGGCACATCACTCAGGGGCACATCACTCAGGGGCACCACAACTTCACTCAGGGGCACCACAACTTCACTCAGGGGCACCACAACTTCACTCAGGGGCACCACAACATCACTCAGGGGCACCACAACATCACTCAGGGGCACCACAACATCACTCAGGGGCACCACAACATCACTCAGGGGCACCACAACATCACTCAGGGGCACCACAACATCACTCAGGGGCACCACAACATCACTCAGGGGCACCACAACATCACTCAGGGGCACCACAACATCACTCAGGGGCACCACAACATCACTATGCGCTACCACAGCATCACTATGCGCTACCACCGCATCACTATGCGCTACCACCGCATCACTATGCGCTACCACCGCATCACTATGCGCTACCACCGCATCACTATGCGCTACCACCGCATCACTATGCGCTACCACCGCATCACTATGCGCTACCACCGCATCAGTCAGCAAACAGCACAACTCAGAAACAACACAAAACTAATCAGCACCACAATAGCAACACTCAGCACTCCAGCCTCCAACTCCAGCCTCCAACTCCAGCCTCCAACTCCAGCCTCCAACTCCAGCCTCCAACTCCAGCCTCCAACTCCAGCCTCCAACTCCAGCCTCCAACTCCAGCCTCCAACTCCAAATAACAAACTAAAAAAACAAAACCATAATCAAACTCCACCCTCCAAATACAAATCCACCAAGTTATTTACATAAGTTTTAGCAAATACCATAATACATAACAATAACTTTTTATTTCAAAATTGAATTCATACATTTAAATAAAAGCCATTGTTATTTGTAATATCAATACATACAAGTCACATACAAACAACACATATTGTATTACAATTGCTAAAGGTGTCACATTTGAAAAATTAAAAATATAGGCATTGTAAAATACAAAACTATTAATTCCTATATTTTGTGTATACAAAAACAAAGAAACATATCTACAATACCAAAACATCACACGTTCCTAATGCGAGACCTATTGCATTGCAAATGCTTGTTTGCACAATACCGTTAATACAGAATTGCCCCAAAAAAATTCTAGAAGTGGCTGTAAAGAAAATGTCCTTCGCAAAGTGCATTGTTGCGACATGTATGCCCTCTGTTCGAATTCCTGTGTCAATTAAATTAAACATTTGAATTGTTAAGAACTACTAATTATATCCTGCCACCATTTGGGGCAGTAACAACAAGAAGGTGATAGGTGGAGTGCTTGAATTAATCTCAATCCGCTGGCAGTCTCTCTGGGCCGCATTCCATCAATTTTTCTCCCACCATGACACTCTAGACAAGGGCCCACCTTAAAAAAATCAGTACCAACCCTCCACCTTGGGGGGACAGTCCGTCCTAAACTGCCAGGTGAGATCCCATCCAGAAAGGACCACAAGCAATAATAGACAGGTTTCAACCTTCTTAGATCTAATAAGTGAGGTGGAGTCCTGTGGCACAGTGAGCACAGGACCCACGTCTGGGCATACATACCCAATGCACTTTTTGCGTCCGAAAAGTGGCCATACAGAAGTCAATAGAACATGAGACTGCTGCTAAAGGGTACAAGACCGTGGATAATGGCAGTTTATGCTTTAAAGGAATCTAAACGCTGCTGTAAATCTGCAACTGGATACTCTTTTTGCAATGCTATATTCTGGGCAAAACCCTTGCCTTAACACAACTCATACGTTTACATTATCTGCACAAGACAATTTACACAGCCTCTATTGTTTTAGTGGAAGTGAAGATTACTTAAAAAACCCCATTGTGTAGCTTACTGATAGGGTTTGAAAATCAGTCAATTTATCCCTTGAATATTTGAAAGTTATTTTCCTCTGAATCATGGAAATAATATAGAAGCGTAAACCACGTTCTTCATAGACTAGCTTCTGATCTCTAACCTGAAGTACAACCTCACCAGGGTGACCCATCAGTTGTTCCAACAAAATGTGCAGAGGTGGCTATTGATACAAATGTAAACAAAGAATATCTGCTCTTCCAAATGAGAGATTTTTTACAGTAATGCAAATTATTATTCAACATCTAAACTTGCAGCTGAAAATACTTTTCTAAGCTTTTATTTTTTTGTAAGCCATGTTTGATTATGGAGACTTCTGCCCTAGAAGAGTTCCAGAATATGGTCTTTACAGTCCTAGCAATACATTTCCAAGAAATAGTTTGTGGTTGTAGGAATTTATTCTACCCAGACTGCACTTGTGAACTTTTTTTAACAAAAGTTGACAAACAATTTATCATAAAAGCTTAATATTAAACCAAAAATAATACACAGTTTTGCAGCGTGAATCTTTCTGGATTCACTATGCTGTGCATATTCCGCAATCTGGTGGTTGTGTCCGGAATCGTAGTCTTTTTTTCTCTTTTTATTTTTTTTGTAGCCCAGGTGGGCGTCGACGTCCCACCATTTGGTGTACCTTCGGGGACGTTGGCATGCTTCCTGCGGAAGCTCCCACCCTTGGGCGCCATCTTCAGATTCTTTTTTCCGCCGTTGGGTCTGAATCGTCGCGTGAAGCTCCAGAAATTTGAAGGAGAAAAGGAGAAAAACGCCGAAAATCTACAGAAAGAACTTAAAAAGACTAGGAGAAGAAGACCATCAAAACCGGGACGACTAAGGAGGAGAACTAACTAGAGATCTTCGACGTCTGATGGGGAATGCGCGCGCAGGGGGGGCCCTGAGTGCAGTAATGAACAATACACCCTTTAAATTCTGCTGTAACTGCCATCACATGTACGCGCAGAAGGACCAGCACCCGGTCTGCAACCTCTGCCTGCCGGTCGACCACAGGAGCAAGGACTGCAATGCCTGCTCCGTCTTCACACCGAAGACACTCAGAATCCGAGAGAAGCAGAGGATAGCTCACCACACGATGCAGGGCAAGGGCCAGGCACCGTCGCAGTACGATCTGGGCCTCTCCACCGATGACAAGGACAACATCGCCGAGGGACCAGATATCTCCACGGTCGCAGAGACCGATAAGAAAACATCAGACAAGGTAGGAGAGTCTACGACCCCGAAACCCTCGACAGGGCCTCGAAAGGCAGAGGCAGACTCTCGAAAATCAGTCTAGAGCCTCGAAGGGAGCACCGGCGCCGAAAACCTCAACGACCGAAGCTGCATCCTCCGAAAAACAGCCCAGCGGATCCTTCGAAAAGGACTCCCAGAAGGCGAAGACCGGCGAAAAGCCAAGGTCGTCGAAGCAGGTCCCCGAAAGAGGAACCTCGACTTCGAGGGACAAGGAGTCGAAAACCACTTCCACGTCGACGATGCCGTCGAAAAGGGCAGCCGAAACGCTCGACGCCGAGCATGCCGCACAGATGGAGAAAAAGAAAAGCAGGCTCGAGGCCGAGATGGAGAACATCCTCCAAAGGAAGAAAGACTTCGAAGAAAAGATAAGCTACAGGATCCCCTCGAAGCCCGCGACGGACGTACCCGAGGTAGAGGAGCACGAGGAGTTTGACGCCGAAGAACCGCCGAAAACTCTGGAGCCTTCGGATCAGGGAGAAGAGGAAGACGGATCAGCGTTCGAGCTACGACTCTGGATCCTCGACAGCTCAAGACCTGGACTGGCAGGAAATCGATGCCGAAAACCCGGAGGCGGCTGTGGAGACATACCCCTCGAGGCCTTCACCGCCAGATGGCATTGGGGCTTACAATGAGGTCATCAGGAAAGCAGCAGCAGCTTATGGGGTTAAATTGGAGGAAGGGAAACCTAAAGCGGATTTCTTGCTGGAAACCTTGCTTCCCACACAGACAAGGAGCCAGTTCCTGCCCATGCTGAAGAGTGTCATGGACCAAGGGAAGGAAGCGTTCAAAGAACCAGCGACTTGCAGATCCGTCACGCCAAGGACGGAGAAGAAGTAAAAGTTCTCCTCCCAGGACCCTCCCTACATCAAGGGGTCCGTCACAGCAGACTCAATTATCGCTGCAACGGCAAGGAGAAGGGCCTACGTCCCGACAACATCTGGGCCACCACCTGACAAGGAGAGCAGGAAGATGGACCTAACAGGCAGAAAAATCGAAAGAAACGCGGCAATGCACTGGCGGATGGCAAACTCCAACGCCCTCCTGAACAGGCACCAATATCAACATTGGGACTAGGTGGGGCAGTTGCTCAAACACCTCCCAGAGCAATACCAGCAGAGAGCCACACACCTCGTTGAAGAGGGAAAAAACATCGCAAACTCCTGCCTGAAGACAGCCTTGGACGGAGCAGAAACGTCCAGCAGGCTGATGGCTATAGGGATCACAGAGAGAAGGCAAGCCTGGCTCAAGATCTCAGGCTTCAAGACAGAGGTTCAGAACAACATCCTGAACACTCCATTCAACGGAGAATCGCTGTTCGGTGCCCCGGTTGATGAGAAGCTCACCCAACTAAAAAAGGATAATGAAACAGCAAGGTCCATAGGGGCCCTGCAATTCAGAGGGATGAGAAGAGGCACTCCGGCAAGGAGGCCAAACGGAAGAGGTGGTAACCCGCCGTGAACATCGCACCACGTGTTCCACCAGGCTCACCAGGGTGACGATCAGGGCCAGCAGAAGCAGACCTGGCACTACCAGAACACGGGCCAGTCCTTTCGCGGGAGGAGAAACGGCAGAGGCCAGAGAAGGAGAGGCGCGGAGCAACCCCCCTCCAAGTGACTTCGCACGGAAGGATGTGCTCCCCCACTCAAGCCCTCCGAGGGAAGAGCACAGGGAGAGGGTTACACGGACAAGACACAAAAGATTATGTAACACCAGTGGGCGGCAGGCTAAGATTTTTCCTCCAGGAATGGAGAAAATAACCACAGACAAGTGGATTCTCAACATCATACAGTTCGGATACTGCATAGAGTTGGAAAAGAGGCCGCCAAACAGAAGGCCAAAGAAAAAAGAGCACTCAGGAAGGGACCTAACGCTGCTCCGAGAAGAAGCTCAGGAACTCCTCCGGAAGGAAGCCATTGAACCGGTCCCATTCAGAGAAAGGAACAAGGGAGTGTACTCAAACTACTTCCTGGTACCAAAAGTGGACGAAAGCCTAAGACCCATCCTGGACCTACGCTTCCTAAACAAACATATAAAGACTTAAAAATTCAAGATGACGTCCCTACAGGAGGTCATCCCACAAATAAGAGACGGGGATTTCATGTCCACCGTGGACCTCAAAGATGCATACCTGCACATACCAGTGAACAGGAAGCACAAGCACATGCTAAGATTCACAGTAAACCAGGATCACTACCAATTCACAACCCTGGCTTTCGGTCTAAAGTCTGCTCCAAGGGTGTTCACAAAATGCCTCCCAACAGTGGCCGCACATCTGCGAAGAGAGGGGATACACGTGTAACCCTACCTAGACGATTGGCTGATAAAGGCGAACTCTCGCAAAACATGCGAGGAGCACGCACAGCGAGTCACGAACACGCTGATGAACCTGGGATTCTCCATACACTGGGGAAAATCCTCAATGGAGCCGGAGCAGGTGAAGATCTTCCTGGGGGCTCAGATCAACACAATCCAATGCAGGATATTACCCAGCGAGAAGAGGACACCCAGCCTACTAAGGGAGACTAGCCACTACCAGAAGGGGCAAGCTCTGACAGTGAGGACAGCGAGCAAGATCATGGGGATGATGGCGTCATGCATACACCTGGTCCCCAATGTACGCCTACACATGAGGCCACTCCAAGAATGGCTGCAACAACAATGGTCACAAGCTACAGGAAGTTGGGAGGATCTAGTGGTTGTAACGCACGAAGTGCAGGAAGAGATGAGGTGGTGGACCAAAAAGAACATTACGGTAGGGAAGCCTCTAACTCCACCAAACCCAACTGTGACCATCACCACAGACGCATCCCAGAAGGGATGGGGCGCACACATGAACAGGCACCAGCGGATGCGGTCAGACACATCAATTACCTGGAACTGAAGACAGTGTTACTGGCCCTGAAGGCCTTCCAGAAACAGCTGTACAAACGGAAGGTGTTGATACAAACGGACAACACAACAACGATGTTCTAAATCAACAAGCAGGGATGGACTCAGTCGTTCCCTCTGTCCAGCCTAGCGCAAGAAATATGGAGATGGGCAATACCACTCGAAATAGATCTGCTGGCCATACACCTACCAGGGAAGGACAATGTAGAGGCGGATTGGCTCAGCAGGCAGACTTCAGCATCCCACGAGTGGAAACTCAACAGTCAGGAAACAGAGAGACTATTCAGGAGATGGGGCACCCCAACAATAGACCTGTTTGCAACATGCCAGAATGCAAAATGCCAGTACTTTGCATCCAGACAACCAGAGGAACAATCCCAGGGGAATGCCCTATGGATAAGCTGGTCAAAAACATTTGCCTACACTTTTCCTCCGATACCATTGATTCCCAGAGTGCTCAACAAGTGCAGGAAAAGCAACATGACACTGATCCTGGTGACACCTCAATGGGCCTGGTATTCACAGATTATGGAGATGAAGCAGGGTCCACCCCGCAAGTTCTCAAAAAGAAAGGACCTACTCTCCTTGCAGAACGGAGAAATTCTACACCCAGAGCCGGAGGGCCTCAGCCTAGCGGCTTGGCTCCTGAGGACTTAAAGTTCGCACACCTAAAACTCCCAGAGGGCACCCTGAAGGTGTTGCGAGAGGCAAGGAGGCCCAGCACACGCAAATACTATGGGGAAAAATGGAAGAGATTCACTCAATGGTGCAGCAAGAAAAAGCTGCAGAGGAAGCTGACCAAGGAATCAACGGTGCTAAGATACCTCATGCACCTACTAAAAGCCAAACTAAGCTCATCCTCGCTAAGGGTACACCTGGCAGCAATTGTGGCGTACACAAGGGGAGAGACGGGGAGAAGCTTTTTTGAATCAAGGGTAGTAAAAAGATTCCTGGAAGGGGCAAAGAGAATAGCGCCACCAAAAAGGATGCCGGCACGGAACCTAAATGTGGTACTGACAGAGCTCATGAAAGCACCCTTCGAACCCATCCACAGGGCATCACTGCAAATTCGGACAATGAAAGCGGCCTTTCTGGTAGCAATCACCTCGCTACGCAGGGTGAGCGAGCTACAGGCACTAACCCTGCAGGAACCCTACCTCCAGATACACAGTGACAGGGTCGTGTTGAGAACAGACCCGCACTTCATGCCGAAGGTGGTGTCAAGGTTCCACATGAATCAGAGTATTCAAATTCCTAGCTTCTTCCAGAACCCCACGACAAGCGCTGAGAGGGCGCTCCACACTCTAGACGCAAGAAGGGCAGTAATGCACTACATTGAAAGTACGAAGGAACACAGGAAAACAAAACAGTTCTTCGTGTCCTTCGCAAACAGTTACCTAGGTAGACCAGTGACTAAGAACACCATAGCTCGGTGGATCGCACAAACAATACAATTCTGCCACAAGCAAGCGGGGCAGGAGCTAACAGGAGGGGCGCAGGCCCACTCGACTAGGAAGAAAGGAGCAACAATTGCCTTTGTGGCCAACACTCCAATTCAGGACATATGCCTGGCGGCAACATGGGTTTCTGTGCACACGTTCACTAAGCACTATTGCCTGGATGTACAGATGAACAAGGAAGCACAAGTAGGACAAAGAGTGCTTCAACATATATTCAACAACCAACGCTCCTCTTCCACCCAACCGCCACAAAAGTAACAAAACCGCTACAAAATCTATGCACAGCATAGTGAATCCAGAAAGATTCACGCTGCAAAACGAATAGTTTCTTACCTGTCGGTGTAGTTTTGCAGCTTGAAGATCTTTCTGGATTCACTAGCGAACCCACCCGCCTCTGCCAGAAAGATGAGGCTGGAGAAGAGGGTGGAAACGCACAGAATAGAGAGCAAATTGAAGCTTAAAAGATATGTGAAAAGAATTACGTTGGAAAAAAGATTAACAAACATTGCCATGGATTCACTACAAGGACACAAAAGAGAAAAAAAGAATCCGGAGATGGCGCCCAAGGGTGGGAGCTTCCGCAGGAAGCATGCCGACGTCACCGAAGGTACACCAAATGGTGGGACGTCGGCGCCCACCTGGGCTACAAAAAAAAAAAGACTACGATTCCGGACCCAACCACCAGATTGCGGAATATGCACAGCATAGTGAATCCAGAAAGATCTTCAAGCTACAAAACTACACCGACAGGTAAGAAACTATTCGATTTTCTCCATATACTTTAAATCACACAAAACTATCTAATTACCGTAAAGAATTGATCGTATGCCTTTGCTTGCTCCAACTCATTACTACAATCTGGGAAAGGCAGACCCTCCAAAAAGTATTTCCTAATATCATTTCACACAACAGACAGACCAACTTTATATGACAGGAGTTGACAGCCCACTCCAGCTAGTTGTGTGATAGTCCTCCATTTTAACTGGCCCATCTAAAAGCCATAAATTGCCCTGCCATGCATTTATATCCATTAAGTACATTTATAGTATGCAGAGCTGTAGATCACATGCTTTACACACTCCTACCATCTAGCGTTAGGCGTGGGTGTTGCTAGTTGTTTCTTCAAAGTATACATTACTTTTGTGAGGTGACTTGGGATCCTTTCTAGAAATCTACAGTGTACCAAACAGACTATTCACTCAGATTGTTTTTTCCACTGTCATTTTCAGACTTGCTTTTGGAGCTCTGGGACCCTTAAGCTACGAAGAACAGTTGCTAGACCAGAATCACCTCCACTTACTTCGAAAGAACACCGTCAACTCGGGCATGACCTGAACTGTAGTTATTTCTCTGTGCTAGGTTGTATGAGAATGACTAATGGGGGAGGTGAATTATAGAGCAGAAGCCCCCCCAGATTTGCCCTAAGCGCAACAGTAAGTTCCTGTGGTTGGACACCCATAGGGTTTGTAAACTCTCCTTATCCTTAGGCTACAAGAAATTGGGCTGTTTGGCCTTCTCCCTTTTTTAATAATAAAAAATGACAATAAGATATCAGAGGAAATGTCTTCTGTCCGCATTATAGGGTCCTGGGCCATACAGAGTCATCAACCGCCCTTGGTCCTGAAGACATTGGAAGATTCTGCTCTGATGGGGGAAGTTCCAAACACCATTCTGCCAGGGCAAATGGATTAGAGCCCAGAAACCATGCATTCAAAGGGCTCCGTTTACGAAGCGGAACAGTCATCAAGGACTTCAGTGAAGTCAGCATCGAGGGCAGACTGCACTGAAAGCCTCCATACCACTGACACTATCTATAGGTTGCCCCTCTAGGGGCTGTACCTCAACAAGCGTCTAAAGTCAGTGCAAGCACTGGTCTCGAGAACTAGGCTTCTAGCCCCGAGATTGTGCTGCCCAAGAGGCCACAACAGGGGACAGTGACCACTGTTGCACAGGACATCAAGCCTCGAAGCCAGATCACACATTCTTGACGGTGAGGTACCCCCACCTCTGAAAATAGTCTACTCCAAAACCTGTGTTTTGATGCTGAGTGACTAAGCCCCACTCATAGAGTTGCCTGATCAGCCCCCCCCCCTTTATGGCAACTTTTCCAAGCCATGGTTATGCCCTCCAGTCAGTCAGCCTGTGGTTAGGCGACACATACCAGATTCCTGTGACCCAGACTTTCTACCCAGACATTTTGCATAGGAAAACCTGATTGTTCTGGCATCAACAAGTAAGGTCAATTCATATGGCTTTCCAACCAATCCTCAGGACTGAGAATCAGAAATAATTGATACCTTTGGAAAGAGAATAGTTTCTTCAGTTAGTGAAGCCTTCAGGATGTAGTTTGTCTTCTAGTAGGATTCTCCAGTGTTCATCATAGGATCTCCATTGATAATCCTAAATGCTTGAATAATTCCCTGGTGTATACCCGGGCCTCCAAACTCCTTTCTGCATAGCTATTCTTCCATGGGATCAACATTGTAAAGTGTCTTTAAGCCGTGTATTTTAGTGAGACCATGTTCTTTGGAAGTTTATCAGAGGTGACATTTTTCCTGGATACTGGAAATTTTGGATAACCAATTTTCCAAAGTTACAACATTTATCATGAAGAATGCCTTTCAACATTGTGTGCATAAAGGTAGAAATGCTGCTCGATAGGCTTATATTACGTGAAAACAAAAATAGTCTGCCACTTTAAGGAACTAGTTGGCACCCCCTCCCACAATGCCTTGTATCAACAGTTACCTTCCAGACGCAGTACTTTTTTCTAGCTTGCTTCAGCAGGACCTCTGAACAGCTGTGAGATTTCACACCTCTGGGGAAAAAAAAAATTCCAGTCAGAAAAAAATTAAAACTTGCTTTCATCTATCCCGGTAAGGAACTCGTTTTCCCCCTGTTTCTAACATATATTTTCTGTCAGAATCCCATCCTTACCAGCATTTTTTGTGAAACGAAGGAAGCAGCCGCTGATGCACACAATTTCTTGTATTCTGCTTATCATGACATATTCATTCAAACAGTGTAACATTTGTAGGAAAATGTCGAAATTAAATTGAAAGACCGAAAAGGAATAGGACTGATAGGTTTGAAGAAGGATATGAAGACGATTGAAGAAAGAAGAAAAAGGAGGCGGCTAGAAAGATCTACCTCTCTTCCTGCCTCTTTGAGTGCCTCCATCTTAAAAAGGTTCCCACCGAGGCAGATCTTCAAATAAGAAGACTGCTGGCAGACATAAACATAATTTCTGTTGACCCTGATCCTAGATGTCAAGACGCTGTCGAATGGCTCAGCTCTGACTCGTTTAGTGTCACAAAATGGGACAGCCGCAAGTCATGGACCACACTGAAGATCTTTGCAGTCAAGATTTTCACAGTCGACTTCCAGGTAATCACCCTAGCTTGAAGTGTCGGTGGCATAGATCATGTCGGCATCGACTTATTCTCTGCACTAGTTACAGGTTGATTAATGACTGTGCATAACCCTTCAATGTCCAAAAGAGCTAGGTTCCCCGTGTTTTAACCATTGTTGACATTGAAAAGGCCTAAACCAACACCAACCCCATCTTATTTGACATCCTAAGATCTCAGAAATTACTAGCATCTGCCCCCAGAATGGTCTGTATTACTGTCAATCCATTCTAGAGCTTCTCCACAGACAGCTGAAGTTTTTCAATGTCATGATTTTACATTGGTAGAAAATACTGATGCTACTCCTTTGTCACTTCCACCATTGAACCCAGTAATCCCATTTAAGGATCTGGTTCAAACACCTTTGGAGCCCTTAAACCTTTCACCGATTAGAAAGACTTTGCCACATCCACGTCTCCTATTAGGAAATGCAAGCAAACCTCTACCTTCTGTTTAATCTTTATAGATAGATTTATATATCTATCTCCTCCTTCCCCCTCCCCATCCTCCTCTCCGCTCCTTTCTTCCTCCTCCTCCTCTCTCCTTCTCTCACCTCTCCTCCTCCTCCTCTCTCCCGCTCCTCCTCCTCACCCCTCCCCCTCTCCTCCCTACCCCAACCCCTTTCCCCCCTCCCTCTTTCCCTGTGATGGATATATATCATAGTCTCATTCTAGATAACCACCTAGATCTTATTATACATATATTCATGCTTTGTACATGGCATACCTCTCTGGTGACTCCTAGAGTTTCTCTCATGGATGACATCTTAATCTTTTTTGGATGTTTGGTTAGAGGGCCTGCAAAATTAAACTTCCCATTAGACCCCTCAACCAACTTTTTCTGTTATGCTAGAGACCCTTCATTCACTCTTAACCTCTAGTACTGTATGTAATAATGATTGCTGAGCAAACGCTTCTCACTCCTGCCATAGAGGTGCCCACTAGTCTTCTGAAAAATATAAAGTCTGCCTCAACAAGAACATGAGTAACATAAAGCTGGTTCAAAACCTGACTAAGTCATTGTTACAGCAGCCAGGAGAAACATCCTCAGCCCCAGAGTCAGCTGCGCCTCCCGAGAGAAAAAAGTATATGGTTAGACTCAATAGGAAGGAAGAAGTGTAAGACAGCTTCCAGGCACATGAAAATGCTTGTGCTGCAGCTGTTTGCCTAGGCTGATACCAAAGAGAAATGTGGTACAGGATGAAATAGTTTTGTCTCGGATTTACCATCACATAGATAACAATATTTCCTGGAGATGATAAAGAAGGTTCTCTGGTGTCTAACCAGGTCATAATGCTTCAAAGGAGTCAGTTGAACTTTCAGCGAATGCTTATTGTCCCAGAATCTCATTCAGATCATCATCATGGTGTCGTTTTTCCTCTTTGAATCCTGAGGCACAGCTAAAGATTACTAATTTAACATTTTCAGGATCCACACTTTTCGTCTAGCACACAGAAGAAGAGATGTTGAGAATGAAGAATGAAGCAGAAACTTCAAAAACAGTAGGTTTGGAAGAACCTTTAAATTTCTCAAAGAGCGATATAGACCAGAGGACAAAAGGTATTACTATCACAGGGTTCAAACACCGAGATGGCGGTACCACCCTCAACAGCAATCTGCAATCACAAAGTATTAACTAAAATACCAGCAACAATCCTGCCCCCGTAAACATCACACTCTAGCAGGAGAAACTCTTCAGGGAATAGACTGTGATGCAGTAGCACCCCCACAACCCCTCTTACTGTTTTCCACTCATGTAGTGCAAGCTGCAACCTCATACTTGAAAAGTAGAAACGTATAACTTAAGACTGATTGGTGTTCAGAAATACAAAAATATTGCTTCTATTGTTCTTTCCTAATTCTGATTTATCCTGAAATATTTGAACAGTTAATTTACTGGCATTTACATTTTGTCGTGTGCTAGGGGAAAAAAACATCCTCTTCCACCCCCATTACCCAGCAAGTTTGTCACAAAAATCCTCTAACTTTGTAAAAAAAAAATAAACACAAACTCCCTAAAAAAGATTTTGACCTCTTTGAATGCCCAGCAAATATGCCAAGATAAAAGCTCAATTTAATCATTCACTTCTGAACACTAGCATGGTTATTTTGGATGTGCTTCACCACTCCCTACTTCCAGTGCCTATGGCATGGGTGTGACATTGAGGAAGAGGCTAAACAAGCTTGTAGACAGAACAATGTTCTTCACTGACCTGCAAGATTGATGATCAAAGTGGAAAATATAAGTAGAATCAGCCAAGCAGAATTATAGGAGGCAGAAAACCTCTTCCAAGATATACAGCATATTTACTGCTTCCAGAACTAGCTGGCAAGGCAGACCACACTGTCTTGGAGTGCCACACTACAAAGGGAAAAATGTTTACTGTGAGAAAGTGGCTCTATATGTACTGGACCAAAGTAAGGTGCAGTGTGTATAGAGGCCACCAACCCCAGAGGTATAACAGAGGTTAAAGTCAGGGCTGACCTTACTCTCAAAAGTGGTAGCTTGGCCGAGCAGTAAGGCAGTACCAGAGGACAGTGTAAAGCATTTGTTGTACACACTCAGTCAGCTAAAGGGTTCACACACCCAAGGACTGAACTCCAGGCCAATTGTTTTTATGTCAAAAGATATAGTTGCTTTATTTTTAGAACCAACAGGTATCAAAATCTAGTTTTCTCAGTGATGAGTAATCTCTGGTTATTGCTTTGCAGAAAGGCAATGACTTAGTAAACACAATAGGTACAGGGGTTGCAATAGGCAACACAGTTCCACACACAATTTAGCATTGAGCTCCATGGGGTTTTCTACACAATTATAGTTGATTACTTTGTAAATTACTTTTGTAAGTCCAGGACTGGATCCTAGATTCAGTCCTAGGGTCTCAGCTGGAAACAGTTTAGTAAAAATGTTTTGGTTATTACAATGATTTTTAAGGAATAAAAAGGTATTTTAAAAGTTCACACTTGGAAACTTTTCAGGGAAAATCTGACCATGTTATCCAATGGGAGAAAATTCATGTTGCAGGTAAAGTATGTTCTCGTTACTTTTGTAATCCAGTACTGGGCTCCTAGGTCCAGCACTGGGGTCTCGACTTAAGACAGGTGAGTAATTAAGTTTCAGTAGTATGTGTGAATTTTAAAGAACATTTCAAGTTTTCAAAAGTAGACACTTGGAAGAAATTTCATAGAAAAGCAGACAATGGGTTCTTATAGAGAAAATACAGGTTACGGGTAAACCTGGTATGGATTACTTTTGTGGTTCAATACTGGGCTACAAGGTATAGTACTGGCTTCTCTCCTGATCACAGGTAAGTACTTCGGAATTCGTTACTTGGCTGATTTTTATAGGAATATTTTAAGTTTTCAAAAGTAGACAGAAGATTTTTCGAGTCAAACCAGTCAATGTTATCCAATGGCAGGTAAGTGAGTTACCGGTTTCCAGGTGAGTACCCGGCTAGTGAAGTTAAGGTGATGGGCATATACTCAGGGGTCCCCCAGGGTCAGGTAGGTACAGTTGGTTCTCACTCAGCGGCACTGGGGCGGCTGGGTGCAGAGGTCGTTAGGCCCTATGTTAGCCAATGAGGGGCAGGGGGCCTTCGGTTGGTGGCTGCTGGCTAGCAGGCCACGCGGCTGTGGGAGCTGGACTGCTGGTCACTTGCTCAGGGCAAAGGGGGAAGTAGGATAGGGCAAAGGTTGCGCTGCCAGAGGCACTCGGGCGGCTGGGCGCAGGGTGCTTTTGAGCCGTCGGGCGATCAATGTTGTTCAACGGGAAAGGTAAAAAGGGAACAAAGGCTGCAGACTCGGGGACGGAGATTCTTCAGGTGCGACCACCACTTCGAGAGGTAAGTTGGGATCCTGGAGAAGAAGTAGGTACCCCAAAGGGAGGCACATATTTCCAGCACGCTGCAGAAATAGGAGAGGGAAGAAGGAAGGCTCTGTGGGTGGGCTAGTAATAGGCAAAGCGGGCTAGTTTTTTTAAAAGGGCGCTTGACACTTTGTGGCCACAATAGCAGTTCAGAATCTCCATCAAGTGGTTCTCACAAGGCTGTAGTAATAAAGTGTCTGAGTGAGGCTGTCCATCCTCCAGCATTCACCGCCAAGACCGCAGAGGGGTAGGAGTGTCTCGGAGCTGGCAGTACTTGACTTGCTCCTTGAGAGGATGAGGTGGCTGCTACCAATGTCAAACCAATCCATCATCTGGCATCAACAAACGAGGTGCTATAACAAGCCTCTGTATTTGTTAGTGAATCACCTTTCATATGCTGCTCCACTTTTTATCTGTTGGCACAGTGCTTATATCTTTTAATGCTGTACATTGCATCTATATCTGTTGCACAGGCTCTGCGTCTTTTGTCCCCCCTGCACTGAACAACGCTGAATTTATTTTCCTATTTCAGCGCATTCATTGGCAACTATGGTTGGATCATTGTCAACCCTCATCCTTGGCCAGCCTCCATCTCGGCCCATTCGGGGTCTCTGGCCGGCAACAGGAAAGCCAGAAGACTAGATGCTTGAACAAGATAGCTGGTGCCTCACTTGTGGGAATGTGCATAGAAAGGGTGTTTTTATGCTGACTTCAGTCCTGTCTCAGCTCTGAGGAACAAGGATTTTAAGTCCGGTGGTACTAGATTGTGATCTTTCTATCCCAGTCATGGGAGATCATATACTGTCACTCTGCACTGTACTTTGACAGTAGGCTTGCCCTCAGGCCCTACATTGGGGAAGCAGTCTCCAGCTGGAATGTGTCAGAAAAGCGGACAGACTAGTGATCCAAGCAGGCCTTGTGTGGTGTAGCTACTCAGTCAGCGCCATCAGGCATACAGTGCTGATCGGTGTTTTTGTTTGCTGCACTCCCTGAGCTGCCTTAGACTGGTATTCAGAGTCAGGTAGCACTTTGCTTTGATCTCACTGGTCTGGCAGCAGCTCTACAAGGTTGATACAGTCACAAAGTGAGCAGAAAATGGCAATTCTAATGAAAATTAAGTGGCGTATGCTGATTTTGCTCTTACAAATTCTGCAATCTTTTTTTTCAAAACCAGATTTTATTGACATTTTCAAATACGGATTGCGAAAACATTCACAGCGCTCCAGACACTGGAGAGGCTGTAAGCACAGAACCAAGAATCATAATGGCCGCAATCTGCAGTTAACCTACATAGGATGCATTGCTTTTAACCTCCCGGATCCCTCCCTCCAACACCCCACCAACCCCCCACCCGGTTCCCACCCCTGTCCCGTTCATGATGGTCCCCAGTAACGAAGAAAACATGAGCTGTACAGAAGCATGTGTTCACTCTCACTCCCGCCCCGGTACACATGGCTGTTGGTCCACTAATGAGTCCTGCTGCAGTGGCGGCTCCAGCCACAGTCCCCTATATTCTGCCCACCTCTGCCATATTTTATGTTTTCTGGCGCCTCAAGGACGGGGCGTTCCAGTCCCATACAATAGTCCAAGCCCCGTTTCCAGACTCCAATCGGGGGCGCCCCCGGATCCTTCCAGGCGCGGGCCACATCCCGCTTAGCAACTGTAAGGCCCAAAAGCAAGAGGTGCCGCTTATAGACGTTGCCGCCCACCTGCTCCAAGACATGTAGAAGGCCCAGCTGCGCCGTGCGCGGGAGCTGCCAGCCCAGAACCTCATCCAAGCAGTCCCAAACACTTCCAATAGCGGGCAAGAACCCCACAGGACCATACTGTGTGCAGAAACGTGCCCATCTCCCTTCCACATCTCAAACAGTCAGGGGAGGCAATCAATCCAGCCCGCCACAGCCTCTCTCTCGTGTAATACGCTCTGTGTAAGTATTTAAATTGGATAAAACGCAGCAGCACGGCGACAGCCGCCTCCCTCGGGGCCGCAAGAGCCTCCCTCCACCCGTCCTCATCAATCTCACCAACATCACTCTCCCATTTAGACCGCAGGCCATCTAAGGAGGACGCACAGTGTGTAACAAGGGACTGGTATATGCTCGAAATCTTCTTCTCCGTCAATTCACCCATGAACAGTTTAGCCTCTATAGGACTAAATTCCGGGAGGGAGTCCAACCCCTCTAACGCGGGGGAGATAGCATGACGGAACTGCAGATATCGGAAGAACAGGGTGCTCGGCATTTCAAATTCATCTCTCAGTTCCTGGAAGGATTTCAGAGTCGTGCCCTTCATAACGTGTTCCAACGCCGAGATGCCTATCAGGTCCCAACCTCGAAACCCTGATAGGGTCGACAAGGCCGGCAGGCGGCCATTCTGCCACAGCGGGGTCTCCCCCGTCAGCTTATTCCACCACCCCATACGACCAAGCGCTCGACGCCAGACCTGAAAGACAGTCTGCGTAACTACCGGAAGCTTCTTCCTTTTCCCGGCTGAGTAGAGGAGCGTGTGTAGGGTGTCTGGTTCCATTAGGTACCTCTCCAAGGCGTATGTCGGGTCGCCTCGATCCCCATACCACCACTCATTAAGTATCAGGAGATGGGATGCCTGATAGTAGGATAGAATTTCTGACGACGCCAGGCCACCGCAGTACGTGGACAAGAAGCAGGTGTGCAGGGCCACGCGCACCGCACCCCCAGCCCAGAGGAAGCGGCCCAGGGCCGAATTGACCTGGCGGGAACCACTGTGGCGAAACAGGATATGGGTGGTTCTGTAGTTGATAAAGTAAGCGTGGAAGGGCGACCATCTTAAAGATGGCCGAGCGGCCATAGAGATTCAAGGGCATACGGGACCACGTCTTCATGTCCGATCGGACTCGGTCCCAGACCGGAACAACATTACGCTCCCATGATACCCCAGGGATGTCGGTCAGGAACACCCCTAGGTATTTAAGGCCTCCCGTCGCTATTTCGAGAGCCGAGGCCCAGGCACCGGGAGCCATCCCTCCACCTAGGGTCCATAGAACAGACTTCCTCACATTGAGATGCAGCCCAGACACCTCGCCAAACACTCTCATGATCTCCAGGACCCTGACATTTTATTGACATTTTCAAATACGGATTGCGAAAACATTCACAGCGCTCCAGACACTGGAGAGGCTGTAAGCACAGAACCAAGAATCATAATGGCCGCAATCTGCAGTTAACCTACATAGGATGCATTGCTTTTAACCTCCCGGATCCCTCCCTCCAACACCCCACCAACCCCCCACCCGGTTCCCACCCCTGTCCCGTTCATGATGGTCACCAGTAACGAAGAAAACATGAGCTGTACAGAAGCATGTGTTCACTCTCACTCCCGCCCCGGTACACATGGCTGTTGGTCCACTAATGAGTCCTGCTGCAGTGGCGGCTCCAGCCACAGTCCCCTATATTCTGCCCACCTCTGCCATATTTTATGTTTTCTGGCGCCTCAAGGACGGGGCGTTCCAGTCCCATACAATAGTCCAAGCCCCGTTTCCAGACTCCAATCGGGGGCGCCCCCGGATCCTTCCAGGCGCGGGCCACATCCCGCTTAGCAACTGTAAGGCCCAAAAGCAAGAGGTGCCGCTTATAGACGTTGCCGCCCACCTGCTCCAAGACATGTAGAAGGCCCAGCTGCGCCGTGCGCGGGAGCTGCCAGCCCAGAACCTCATCCAAGCAGTCCCAAACACTTCCAATAGCGGGCAAGAACCCCACAGGACCATACTGTGTGCAGAAACGTGCCCATCTCCCTTCCACATCTCAAACAGTCAGGGGAGGCAATCAATCCAGCCCGCCACAGCCTCTCTCTCGTGTAATACGCTCTGTGTAAGTATTTAAATTGGATAAAACGCAGCAGCACGGCGACAGCCGCCTCCCTCGGGGCCGCAAGAGCCTCCCTCCACCCGTCCTCATCAATCTCACCAACATCACTCTCCCATTTAGACCGCAGGCCATCTAAGGAGGACGCACAGTGTGTAACAAGGGACTGGTATATGCTCGAAATCTTCTTCTCCGTCAATTCACCCATGAACAGTTTAGCCTCTATAGGACTAAATTCCGGGAGGGAGTCCAACCCCTCTAACGCGGGGGAGATAGCATGACGGAACTGCAGATATCGGAAGAACAGGGTGCTCGGCATTTCAAATTCATCTCTCAGTTCCTGGAAGGATTTCAGAGTCGTGCCCTTCATAACGTGTTCCAACGCCGAGATGCCTATCAGGTCCCAACCTCGAAACCCTGATAGGGTCGACAAGGCCGGCAGGCGGCCATTCTGCCACAGCGGGGTCTCCCCCGTCAGCTTATTCCACCACCCCATACGACCAAGCGCTCGACGCCAGACCTGAAAGACAGTCTGCGTAACTACCGGAAGCTTCTTCCTTTTCCCGGCTGAGTAGAGGAGCGTGTGTAGGGTGTCTGGTTCCATTAGGTACCTCTCCAAGGCGTATGTCGGGTCGCCTCGATCCCCATACCACCACTCATTAAGTATCAGGAGATGGGATGCCTGATAGTAGGATAGAATTTCTGACGACGCCAGGCCACCGCAGTACGTGGACAAGAAGCAGGTGTGCAGGGCCACGCGCACCGCACCCCCAGCCCAGAGGAAGCGGCCCAGGGCCGAATTGACCTGGCGGAACCACTGTGGCGAAACAGGATATGGGTGGTTCTGTAGTTGATAAAGTAAGCGTGGAAGGGCGACCATCTTAAAGATGGCCGAGCGGCCATAGAGATTCAAGGGCATACGGGACCACGTCTTCATGTCCGATCGGACTCGGTCCCAGACCGGAACAACATTACGCTCCCATGATACCCCAGGGATGTCGGTCAGGAACACCCCTAGGTATTTAAGGCCTCCCGTCGCTATTTCGAGAGCCGAGGCCCAGGCACCGGGAGCCATCCCTCCACCTAGGGTCCATAGAACAGACTTCCTCACATTGAGATGCAGCCCAGACACCTCGCCAAACACTCTCATGATCTCCAGGACCCTGGGGCCCGATCTGTTGAGGTCCGTAAGAAAAAACAGGACATCATCCGCGTATAACGCGATGCGGTCCGACGGTCCCGCTTCCCACTCGAAGCCTCTCATTTGCGCATCGATTCTCACCCAAGCCGCAAGGGGTTCCATTGCGAGAGCAAATAAGTACGGCGAGAGCGGGCAGCCCTGCCGGGTGCCCCTGCCGATGGCGAATGCGTCGGAAATTGCGCCTGCCACCCGCACAGACGCCGTCAGATCCGTATATAGTAGTTGCACATACGAAAGGAAGTGAGGTCCAAGATTCAAGCGAGGCAGGAGCGCTTGCAGGTACGACCAGCTCAGGGAATCAAAGGCCCTATCTATGTCGGCTAAGAGGAGCGCCCCCTGGGAGCCAGTGGCGTTCATCATTTCCAGAGCAACTTGGGCCCGCCTAATGTTGTGCCTAGTGGCCCTGTGGGGCATGAAACCAGCCTGGTCCGGGTGGACCAGAGTGGTAATGAGAGGCAGGAGACGATTGGCCAGTGCCTTCGCCAGGATCTTCGCCTCTACATTCAGGAGAGAGATAGGGCGATAAGAGTCGTGTCTATCCGGCGGCCTCCCTGGCTTACAAAACACCACTATCTCTGCATGTCTCCAGTCCTGCGGCATCCGACCTCGCTCCCTTGCTGCGTCCAACGCCTTCTTGAAGCGGGGCCCTAACTGGGGGTGGTATTTCCTTACAAACTCGCACGGGAAACCGTTCGGCCCAGGGGCCTTTCCGGCATTCAGCTCGCCCAATGCCCTATCCAGTTCTTCCGCAGACAGAGGGAGCTCCAGATCCACCCGCTCCTCATCGGAGACCCCCCGCGGCGGGAGATCCGCCAGAAATTTGTCTACCTCCGCCGCCAGCAGGGAATCCCTGGGGGCGTACTGCGCCTCATAGTAACGCGCGAAACTGGCAGCCACGGCCCCAGGGTCGGTGATAGGGGTCCCAGCGTCATCCATCAGTGCAGGCATTGTGTGCGCCTGGAGCGCCCCCTGGCATAGCCTGTACAGCATAGAGCTGGATTTATCCCCCCACTGGTATATTCTACTCTGCGTGGCTAGCCATATAGTGCGCGACTCCTCAAGTAACATAGAGGCAGCATCATTCTGCGCCTGCAGGAGCCGTCGCGTATCCTCCTCCGCCCCCGTCTCCGTAGACCGCGCCTCGAGAGTGCGGACGCGATCCTCCGCCTTCTCCAAGTCTTCCTTCCGAGTTTTACGGGCCCTTGCGCACCAGGCTATGTCCACACCTCTGAGCGTTGGCTTCATAGCTTCCCACAGGGTCACCGCATCCATGTCGGGACCCTCATTCTCCTCCCA
The DNA here is from genome assembly GCF_964261635.1 of Lissotriton helveticus. Classification (NCBI taxonomy): domain Eukaryota; kingdom Metazoa; phylum Chordata; class Amphibia; order Caudata; family Salamandridae; genus Lissotriton; species Lissotriton helveticus. The sequence goes on from NC_136057.1 coordinate 970,999,170, forward strand.
GTAGTGAGCTATAGCTTCACGCATGTGGGATTGATAATCCTCCCGTTGTAAATGCCAGGTGGATAGGCGCCATCGAAACGGCTGGCGCCGCCTGTCTAGAAGGATGTCAACCGTAATCGGGGAGTGGTCCGAAAGCCCCCTGGGCAAAATAGCGGTCGATGCCACCCTTCCCATGACGGCGCGCGGGACAAACCGATAATCTAGCCGCGAGAATGAGCGATGTACAGCCGACACGTATGTGAATTCTCTACTGTGCGGGTGTTGGCAGCGCCAGGCATCCATCCATCCCATACCACCGACCATATCACTCAGTTTCGTAGGTGCAGCCGCCAGCGGTCCGCCATCAGGCCTAAAGCGATCCACAGAGCCATCCATTACATCATTCCAGTCTCCGCCAATCACCGACAATACATCCGGCACCTCAGCCCAGACCATAAACAGCTTCTCCACTAGAGACCATTGCAATGGGGGGGGAAGCATACACACTACCAAACACCACTTGTTCCTCACCGATCATTCCCTTAATGATGACATACCTCCCTTGGGCGTCAATCCATTGCGAGGAATGGGTATAAGCAACCCTACGATGGACCAAGATCGCCACCCCCCGGGACCCCCGGACAAACCCTGCGTGAAACACCTGGTGATACCCATAGCGTTGCAGACTCAGCGTCTTCGTACCTAGCAGATGGGTTTCCTGTAGTAAAAGGACGTCTGCTTTTTCCCGCTTCCCCTGACGTAGCACAGCCCCATGCTTGATTTTGTCGAGCATGCCCCTCACATTCCAACTTACAACTTTTAACGCAGCCCTAGAGGGCTCCAAAGTACGACCTCTAGCCGCCATGAAAAGCATCTGGGCGCAGCCGCCCGGGCATAGGAGAGCACACCTGCTCAAATGACAAGAATCGAACCTGGCGAACCATCGTGCGTGAACAAGTTACCCCTGTGGACCCAAACATTGTGCATCCCCCCTCCCCCCGCCCCCAGACCCAACCCCAACTCAACATCCCGCATCCCAACCACTCCCCTCCCCCATACCTCAACAACATTGAAGTACCTGTCGCGGCGCAGGCGCGCCCCAACCCCCAACGGGGGGTCAGCGGCCACCCACTCCAATGGATCCCCATAAGTCTCTTCCCCAACTGTCCCAACTACCCACCCAACTAATCGACTCCCCTCCCCAACATCTCCCACTTAAGTAGGAGGCAAAGCCCCTATAGAAGGGCTAACCGAACCCCCCCTACCCCCCACACCGCCACACAACTGTTAGGATATCTAGCAAACAGCAATGACACAGTTCTTGCAGCAAGCAGCTGTCCAAACAGACCTAGGGAAGCCCTACTCCCAGCGGGAGTTTGTAATCAGCACACGTTGAGTCAGTCCCCTGAGGTACCACCGTCCTTGCCAGAGTGGTCCGAGTCTGCAGGCGCGCCTTCCCGCCTCCCACCCCGTGAAGGGGAGCGTTTACGTGACCTTGACCGTCTATTTCTTTTGCCTTTGACGACGGGATCCTCCCGCTCCGGCGACGGGCCCCTCGAGTGGCCCGGGTTCAGTCCCGGCTGGTCGTGCGGCCGGACCCTTACTGTCTCATCCGTCCACTTAAAGACATCCTCTGGAGTGTCAAAGAAGTGAGTCCGTGACTGGAATATTACCCGCAGGCGGGCCGGATAAAGAAGAGAGTACTGGATCTTCAGGCCTCGCAGCTTTGCCTTGGCTGCGATAAACGAGTGGCGCTGTTGTTGCACAATCCTGGTATAATCCGGGAAGATCATTATCTTCTGATTTTCAAATAAAAGCGAGTCTTTGGACCGTGCTTCCCGTAGGATAGTGTCCCTGTCGTGGAAGTTTAGGATCCGTGCGATCACTGGTCTGGGCCGCTCCCCCGCCGGCGGTTTCTGCGTCAGGGCCCTATGTGCCCGCTCAATCACAAAACATCGTGACAGCACCTCAGGGGGAAGCCAGGACTCCAGCCATTGGGACAAGAATTGCTCCATGTTGCCCTTCTCGCAGCCTTCCGGGAAGCCCACGAAACGCAGGTTGTTTCTGCGCGCCTGCCCTTCCGCGTCCTCCACGCGGAGCGCAAGGCCTCGCTGAACGTTTTCCATCGCCGCCATTTTTCGCTTCAGGGTCACGACGTCGTCTTCCACCTCCGATATTCGGGATTCGGCTTCAGTAATGCGCACCACAGCGTTCCTCAAATCCTGACGCAGGAGGGTCACATCCGCGCCAACCGCCCCGATCTTGGCGTCCAGCATGTCTCTGGACTGGGTGATTGCCGCCATCAGAGCTGCGTTGTCAGGGCCCGAGCCATGGCCCCCGCCCGAGGCACCCGATGCCCCACTCGTTCCGGTAAATTTATCCAGGGTCCCTTGCTTAGCGGATCCGCTGCCGCCCCCTCCTCTGGTCATGGCCACAGCACCCCAAGGTCCGACAAATGTCCGAGCAGTTGCGACCAGCCTCTGGGCCCACCTCAGCACCCCGGACCACCGGCACGCACTCACCGCAGGATGGACACCTGGCCCACAAGTCCTCAAGCACTGTCCGCCACCAGGGGGGGGGAATAAAGGGCCAGGGGGGAGGAGGGGGCTTTCTTCTTATCGTCACCCGCGCTCCACTAGATCGTCTGGAGAGAACGTGTGCACTGCAGTGCACCGGCCGGGCCCAGCCTCTGCTCCGCCTTACCCCACCGGTACTCCAGACACCAGCGGGGGGTCCCGTGAGGCCACTCCCGTCCACACCGCAAACCACCACCTGTAGTCAGTCGGGGAGCCCCCCCGCTCTGTCGACCAGCAGTCTCGGGCACTCACCGGCGGCTCTCAGGCCCAACCAGGATATCGTCCAGCCAGGCACCCCCACCGGTCTTCTCAGGATCGCCCCTGCTGCTGCTCCAGCCGGCCTTGCCGCCTCCGCACTGCCTCTGCTGTTGTTGTTGAAGACCCTGAAAATCGAGGCCCCGGTCTCTCGGCCCCGATGTAGGCCGCGTCGCTCTCCAGCTGCCTCCTGACGCCAGAACGAAGCACCCACCACAGCTGGAGGGTCCGTCCAGCAGCTCCTCGCTCCGCCAGTTAGGAGAGCCCCGCCAGCCCCGAGGAAGCGGGTGTCAGCTGGCCGGCGCGAAGACCCCCCGGCCGGGGAGCGCCAAACTCGAGGTCCCGGCTTTCCCTCGGGGACAAGGCCGCAGACTGCTGCCGCTGCTTTCGGCTCTGCCAACGATCCGGGAGCACCGAAGGGCACACCGGATGACACCTACTGCCCTCCGCAACTCTCACCGGCGGTGTGGGTGACTAAAGGGGTCCGGAAGCCAGGATAATTAATCGGATTAAGAACGGGCCGGTGGGAGCTCTAACAAGCTGCGTCCACCATCTTCGCCCGCGTAGTCACGCCCCTTCACAAATTCTGCAATCTTGCTGCCAAAAGTGCTCTACTACCTCTTGTAGAGGCCCCAAGGTACTTTCTGGTTGGCTGAGTAAGTAGCTACTCAGTTGTGTATGATCACAGGGTTGGTTGAGGTACCTGCTATAGGCAGACCCTACTGAGGCCCTAATCTACAGTTGGGTGTTCACTATGGGGAGGGGGGAGGGGGGTTGGTAGGCCCCCCAGCAGTAATAATGTTACTGCAATCGAGAGGTGAATTAAGAATTTTGGACCAAATACATTTGGTAAAACATGCACAACAGCTGTCGCTAGAGTAGGGCAGCCGTGTAGTGCTCACTAAGGGCCTCCCCGTGCCTCTGCTGTGGATGAACCCCTCCCCTTCCCATGTCCCCTGGTCTGATTCAGCCATCATGCAGCCACAGCCTGCCCTGGTACAATGATTTGGAGCACACGCTCTTTCCTGTGAAGCGGCTGTGCATCCATCAATTTTGAGGGCCTTTTCACAGATAAAAGTTTACATGGGGAGGAAAGAGCGAGTACCCATTACCAACACTCACTGAAGAAGCATTGTATGGTGTACTACAGTAAGTTTGATGTGTAAAAATGTGTTTGGATCTCCTATACAGTGTATGTACACTGTCTATATGTCATGCACTATCGGTGCAGAAAGCAAGCAATAATAAAAGGGAAATGTTCCATAGACCAGAATAAAACTGTTTCTGTTTTTAATGGCGCGGAATGGGTAACCACTGATAATCACAGGCCTTGAAATCACTGGAAAACACGGGGGCAAAAAACACCAGAATTTACCAAAAATAGAAACTGAAAACAGGAAAGCCTACTTATATTACGTCTTACCAAGGAGTTTTTCTACAAAATGTCAAAAAATCTAAACGTAAGGCATAAATATCAGCATTAATTGTGCAAAAGTGGATGAAGCTTTCTTTTAATTTATGTTGATCAATTGGACACAGGCTTTAGTTGACATGAAGAAACTTAGGCGAATCGCATAAATTGGCGAACATGCATTCTAAGATATGGAGTCTGGCTGGGCTTTTCTAGGTAATTAGAATCTAATGGTTATCTTCCATGCACTGTCACCTTCCATACAATAGCACATTGTTCTGCTGAGAAACACTTGCTGCTTTCAACAATGCAGCTTTGTGTGATATCTGATTGGAGAGCGCTGCACATCACTCCAAGGTTCCTTCCCATATCTCACTTCCTGGGCAGGAAATGTTTGGTTGGTGCAAATAGCAAATGTTTTTTTTGTCTTCATTGTGCAATAGTATTTGTAAGGAGTTATCGGGCCCCTTATCTCTTTGTCCTCTTCCTTCACTGCCTTGATTTTGTGTCTAGGCAGTTCCCCTGTGAAATTTAAAGAGTAAAGGATCCCCTTATTTCCTTTACTTTATAGAAGGTATTATCGATGGGGTTGAGCTAGCCATCCTGGCTACTTTAGCAGGCCCTCACCTGGTTTCATATTGCTATCGCATAATCATTGGACTGTGAGTTTCGAGCCGACCATTACCTAAGTTACCAACAACTTATATATATGGTGTTGTTTGGTAGTTTTCCCATATCTCCCAAAATGTATACTTTTTACTAGGTGGTTTTCTTTTGTCCAAATTATAGATTTTTAATATTGAAGCCAGCCATTCTCTATGGAGAGGAGGGACTGGACTTACCATTTCACACAGATCTCCCTCCTGGCCAGTAAAATTAATAGGAATAACAAGTTTTCTTGTATTTTGGATAACCTTTCTAAAACATTAGAACCCATTACTCCAAAGATAATTAAATCTATACTTACATTCAGATGTCTTCCTAATACCTCATTTAGGGTCTTACCCACTTTATTCCAGAAACCATCGAGATTGGGGCACTTCCAAAACATGTGTAGATCATCAGCTTTCTGCAATCCGCACTTTGGGCAGCTCTTCACTGTAGCCCCTTTGAATTTGGAAAGCCTTTTCCAAATAGCAAATGTTTGTTGCCTTACTACCAACATTTCCATTATCAGTGAGTGATGAATAGACTTCAAATGACTTTCTTTTCAATTGAACCATGGGTTGAGTGTATTCCTCTACAGCAGGGGTCTTAAAACTCCCCATAACCTTATCCTCCAGATAAGTGGTTAGCTGATGTATGAATAGGTCATGTAAATATGTATGCGTTTGGGGGGTGGAATTGTCAAATCAGTAGACTGCAGGGTAACCTCTGATTGAATGAGCATTGGTGAAGCCATTCTGTCTCGCCTTTAATATGTTGCTGTAAGCCTATCAACTTTACCAATGCTTATTTGCTTTGAAATAGATTTTGGTAACTATGCCAAAAACCATTCAGAGGTGAATGTGACTGTGTGCATTCTTACAAATGGCCATCTTGGACTGGTTTTTGCCATAAAACATTCAAAGATGGCCACTCATGTGCACATGCTACCCCATGGCATTCACCAACAGCTGTTTTTGAGTCGATATTATGAAAATAAAATACCATTCATTTGTAGATGTCTGCCAGTTTTGGCACTTACACAAGCATTTTGTAAGCAATATAAGCAGCGTCTGGTATGGATTTTGGGGTGTGTTCACTGAACTGGGGATAGATCGCGTGGGGGTAGAAGATAAAGAGTGTAAAGCGAGGGATGAAGTGCAAGTGCAGCAGAAATAGCCACAGTAAGCAGAGAGGGAGTGAAAGGCAAGCGAGAAGCCAATGGCTGGAGTATGAAGAACTTATCATACAAGGACTTTTAAGTGGACTGCTACAAAGTCCACACTAAATGTACGTTACAGTATTTTTGTATGATAGGTCTTTGTTGAACATGGTTAAATCATGTCTAAAAATTCTTTGTCAGGGCACTTAAACACCAAAAACGTTTATTTTGTTTAAAACAAAAATTTGGGTGCTTTTACAGCTTGAATATTTTCTGGATTCACCTACTGTGCATTATTCCACCATTTAGTGGTTGAGCCTGGAATTCTCCACTTGCTTGTAGTCCTTCCATTTGAAGCTTTTTTCTGTTGGTGCGTGTTGACGGCCCCCCATTTGTTATCCCTTGTGATGTCGTACTGCTTTCTCCGGAAGCTTCCACCTTTGGTCGCCATCTTACGGTCCTTTCTTTCTGGCGATGGGTCTAGATTCTTGCTGAAGGATTTCCAGTGTGAGGAAAAACGTTTTGAAAGAAGAGGCAGAGGAGAATTCTGGAGAAGAAAAAACATTTTCCTTGATGGATTTCAAGAATGCCCATTCAGGGGGCTTCCTTTTTGGCCTAATGGTGGAGACACCTTTCCAGTTCTGCAAGAATTGTCATCACATGTTCTTGCAGAAAGACAAACACCCTGTCTGCAATCTGTCTGCCTGTCGTGCACCATTACTGCAATGCCTGCTACGTGATAACGTTAAGAAAGCTACGGGTGAGAGGGAGACTGAGACAAGCACATTACAACATGCAGGGCCAGCAGACGACTCCAACACTGAGAGACCTCGGCCTCTTGAGTGAAGAAAAGGGAAAATAATGCTGAGGAAGCCGAGGGGGAAACATCTGATGTGGATCATTGACGTCGAAGGCCGGGTGATCAAAAAGATGGAGATCCGAAGTCCATCGTCCTCGAAGAAAACTTCAAAGTCTCGAAACACTGACTGAAGGATGTTGAAGGGATCCTCTGCGTCGAAGCATTTGACGATGGAAGGCATGCCTCTAGACAAGGAGCCTCACGGGTCCCTCGATGGGGACTCTGGTGGAGGAAAAACTCAAGTAGTCAAAAAACAGTTTGGGAAAAGACTTTTCGACATCGAAATCAGACTGGTCAAGAGCCGAACATCGAAGCTCGACCACCGACAGCGAAAGAATCTTCAACGCTGAAGAGGAAAACAGTGAACCTTAAACCTGAAGAACAGGCCGAAGAGATTGAAAAGAAAGACATGCCACAAAGCGAAATGGCCGACCTTTTTCAGAAGGAGTTTAGCGAAAGTCTAAAGGACTTCAGGATATTGCCATAGACTTGGACACCGAAGGAACAGACAGAGAAGATGGTGCTGGAAATCGAGCCCCCGTTAACATCTGAGCCTCAAGAAGAGCAGGAGGGAGAACTCTTCTACGAAGAGGAAAACTAACAACTTGCTGGAATGTACCAAGGTTCAGAGGAATCTGAATGCACAGAATCCCTAGTGGCAAGATCTGGAAACAGACTCCCCAAAGGAGGAGTGGATAATTATCCATAGAGGCCTTCGCCTCCAGATGACATTGGTATGTACAACCAGGTCATAAAGCAGGCAGCTGACATATATGGTGTACAGCTTGAAGAACAGATACCCCATCTTGTTACCTGCTGGAAACTGGTCCCAACCCAGGTAAGGTGTCAGTTGCTTCCCATTCTCCCTAGGGTCCTAGAACAGGGAAGAGAATCCTTCAAAGAACCAGCCACTTGTTGAGCTGTTAATCCAAGGGCTGAAAAGAAGTAGAAATACTCTTTAATGGATCCTGCATACATCCTGCATACATAAAGTGCATGGTACCTGCTGACTCTATAATACCATCGACCGCACAGAGAAGGAGCAACATTACATCCACATCCAGGCCGCATCCAGAAAAGGAAAGCAAAGCTATGGACCTTATGGGATGCAAATTTGAACACAGTGTTGCCAACCAGTGATGCATTGCAAATTCAAATTCTCCACTCAATAGGGACACCCAAACACTGGGAGGAGATTGAGAACTCAGGAAACACCTCACAGAGCATTACAGGAAAAGCGCTGCACACTTGGTGGAAAGTGGCAAGAACATCACCAACACCTATCGAAAATCTGTGTTAAACACGACAGACACATCAAGCCGAGAGATGATGATGGGCATCACCCTCAGAGGTCATTCTTGGTTGAGGTTTTTGAGTTTCAAGTCAGAAGTCTAGGCTAACATTCACCATTCAACGGGGAGCAGTTTGGAAGCACAGTGAATGAAACACCAATTGAAGAAAGATAACGATACTTCTAAATCAAAGGGAACCTTGCAGTTTGGGCAGTAATGGAAAGAGGAACAGTACCTTCGTGCAGGGAGGCAGCTTCCAGGCGGGAACATCACTCAAAGTTTCAAGGGTGGCAACCAATCGACCACAACTAACAGACCTCGCAATACCAACAACTGGTTTACCAGTCCTTTTAGGGAAGAATCTGAGGAAGGGGGCAGCCAAACAGAAGGGGCCCAACCCCACCATTAAGGTACTTAACAAAGCCATTCAAACTTTAACTTTCAACACCAGCGAGAGGCCGAAATGAGAATGTCTTCTGCACACAGCACCAATGGGAGGCAGAATAAAAGACTTCCTTGAGGAATGGATACTAAACACAATACAGTGTTTTACTTTCTTCCTACACTGAGTGCAAAAACAAAATGTACACCAAATGCCTGTAATTAGTAGGTCCAGGGATGGCGACGGCATCCTCTGCTCAGCTTGCTGTGTCCCTGCCTGCTACAGCACAGGCATTGTCCCAAGCCGTAATGCTGCCAACGCCGGCAAGTATGGCTGTGGTGTCTACTGTTCTCACGCACGCGCAGCAATTACCATGCTGCGGTGCTGCGCACAGATACTACAGGTGAAGCCATGACGCACAAAAGTTGTGTTGGTCCACAGCCGCATCGAGCACGTTGAGGATAGCAGCAATTGAAGGCTGCAGGATATGCTACTCTGGCTACGCAGCAAGTGGAAAGTCCACACTTATTTTCGTGTATTCTTCTTCAAGAGCCCTCACTCCCAAGTTCCAAATGCGCTCTCGCAGCTTCCTTGCCAAAACTCCATCATGAGCTAGCCCCCAGCCACAATTATCCAATGGGAGGCTTAGGCAGTGACAGGGTGCAGCAGACTCTGGGAATAGAATGCAAGCCATAGTTTGTCAATGACTTCCTGGATTTGTGATCGGCGTGATGAGATCATCACTAACGTGATGATACACAATCTTGCCTGCCTGGACAGGCGTATGCTGGCCTGTCTATAAACATTTACTAGCCAGTCACCATGCAATGTATGTTCTTTTTATTTTGAATTTGAACAATTAATATTGAGACCACCACCTGCAGGGTCAGAATTTGTAACCCCGGCCCTGTGAAAGAAGTGCCGGTGCTGAGCACCTGAAAGCACCTGCTCAAATTAAGCACTGCAATTCGGGACCAAAGAGGAAGGTACATTCCAAGGAGGAAATAGCTTGTCGCCTAGAGGAGGTAGAGGATTTGCTAGACAAAAGAGCAATACAAAGATTACCAAAACAAGAAATCAACAAAGGAAATTAGTCAACATATTTTGTGATTCCAAATGTAGATGTGTCTCAGGTTTATAAACAAGTGTTCGAGGCATGTGTGCTGTGGATACAAATGCTTTTCATACTTTTGCCATCTAGTGTTGGGTCTGGATATTTGCAAGTTGTTTTTTTTTTTTTTAAGTCTTTCCTAGTCACGAGGTAAGGTGGTGACTCCTTTCGGTGATAGTGCGCATGGTCATCAACTCCATTGTTAGATTTTTTTTTTTCTCAGCCATCTAATTTGAATGTATATTGTAGCGCTCCGGTTTGAAACAGTTTTTCGGGTTCCCCTCTACGCGGAATCCTCTGTATCTTGATGGTATTGTTTCTGTACGCATTCACACTTTTCCGCGTATCTTTTCAACATCTGAAAACTTTGTGGACGGCCTTCGAGGCCTAACTGTACTGTTAGCGCACCGTTGATGGATTGGACTCCGTTTAAATTCTGTCCTTGGTGCCACGCAAGGTATCCGCGCACCTACTCCCATGAAGTTAACTTGTGCTTGTCACCTGAGCACAAAGAAGAAAATTTTGACACTTGCAGATTGATTTGATCAAAGAAGACTCTTTGCGGCCATCTGGCTTGACGTCGGGAGATGCAGCGTCACAGCATCGCGGACACGCCCGGACATATTCGGTGAAGACTCCGGCCAAGAAGATATCAAGGCATCTGAGGCAGAGGAGAAGGAAACCTTCTCTGAACAAGATTCAGGCTCCGAACTCGCTATCAACCTCGATGCTGAAGAACTACCGCAGGGTCAAGGTGACGTAAGTACCAAAGACTCTTTGCCCACACAAACTATCTTGAAAAAACATAAGATTTTGGCACCACCTCTGCTTTCTGGACAAGGTTGGCACCGAGATGATGTTTCAGATACCCTGCCCTCAGGCCCGACACCGAAACTACCAGTCAAGCCTTCCGGCTCAGTACAGGGTCGACAAAAACCCTCCTCAGAGCTGAAAGCCTCCGATTCCAAGCATAAGCCTGGCTTGGAGACAAAATCCCCTGCGCCAAAAGCCAAGCAACCTTCGGATCCATAACCAACTGCGTTGAAAGGCCAGCCTCCGGCGGCACCGAAACCTTTGGCATCGAAACATAGATACCCCTTTGGATCCGAAAGTGGACATTATTCCATTAACACCTGATCCAAAGCAAAAAAGACTGCGAATTAACCTTGATACTGGTCATATTTACATAAAACCACCTCAAAAACGCAAACTTCAAGAAGAGGACATTTCCTACAAAATCCCCTCGAAGAAAAAAACTGTCGCTTCAAAACCTTTTCATTTTTCATCTCCAGCACCTCCGTCACCACCTGAGAATCCTTTGCAGATTACACCTCAATATTCTCCTCAGTCTCATCATGACAATGTTGATGATGGGAGGATAAATATTCCAATAGATCCATGGACAGATTACACAGTGGATCCCCCAGGTGACACTGATCCAGACTTTTATTTTGTTGTAAACAATTTTTATTTGGAAAGAAAAGGTAAAAGGCAATGATAAAACAATAGTCGGGTCTACAATACAATGACACATGTTGCAATACAGAGATCAGTCGATAAGCACCATTCACTTCCCAAAGATGAACCAGGGTGACAGTGTCAAGCCTGTTCAGTAGGCATCCAGAACTAAGGGATAGACTCATACAAACAGCGCGCATACCAACTGGCATTGTGCAATCGAGTAGGTAACTACATGTTTTAGGGCAAGGTCGCCGCACCGCTCCCTGGTTCATCCAGCAATATCATCTTTCACGTTGCAATTCAGTTGAAGGGGATAAACATATATCGCCTCTGTATTTATTCCACTTCCCCCACTTATGGTCCCATTTTTGGGGCACCCTCTATGTTTAAACACATCCTTTTCGGCAATCATTGCCTTATTCATATCAATAGCCCAATCTCCCAGACATTAATCCAGACTTGTACCAAACCATCTCCTCCAGATGACAATGCATCATACCATGAACTCATTGCCAGGGCTGCACATTTTCATGGGGTAGAGCTCCACAAAGAATGACTAAGATATTTTTTTGATTGAGCACTAGCATCCACACATAGGTCATAACAATCACTCCCAATGCTTAAAGGCATGATGCGATATCTGATGAAATTTTTAATGACCTATTGAGAGCCCGCATCTTAACTCCTAGAGTGGACAACAAATATAAAGCCTCGCCTACAGATCCCATCTTTATCAAAGGGCAATTGCCTTTAGATTCCCTAGTGATATCAAATGCGCATAAGCAAGCGAATTCTCAAACTTCAGGGGATGATCCTCCACCAGATAAGGAGCTAAACTAATTGACACCTCTGGCAAGCGTATAGCTGCTCAGGCGGCAAATAAATGGCACATTGCAAATACCCAAGGCCTTTTAGCTAGGTATGACCGAGCACACTGGGATGAAATGGAGCAACTTCTCCAATACCTCCCAGATGAGTATAAGGCTAAAGCACAGGACTTGGTAAATGAGGATAAGCTCATTTCTAATTCCTCTATTCGATGTTCTCTAGATGCTGCAGACACAGATTAACACCAGCTTCATGCTCAGAAGACACGCTTGGTTAAGGATCTCCGGTTTTAAACCGGAGGTTCAACAAGCAATCCTTAACACTTCCTTTGATAAGGAACACCTATTTGGCCATAACGTTGTCCAGGCATTCGAAAAGATGAAAAAGGATAGCGAAGTCGCTAAATCTATGGCAGCACTTCAAACTGCATCCAACAGAGGTTCTTTTCATCGCTCCTCCTTTAGAGGAGGGTCAAAAACAACCTCCCCAGATCAAAATACCTAAACTTACAAAGGTAATAACCAGTCCTCTCCCTCCAGAGTAGTTTTTTTCGAGGAGGTTATATAGGCAACAACTTCAAGGCTAGGGGTAAGGGCAACACACCTCGTAACTCCCCTTCCCCCAACAAACAGTGAGTTACCCATGCTTCCCCTCCGACTATAACACACCTGTTGGGGCAAGACTTCACCAATTTCTCCCCATTTGGCTGTCCCTAACATCAGACAAATGGTTTCTTGGAATTATCCAACATGGTTATTGCCTGGAGCTTACCAGCAGTCCCCCAAACCTTCCAACATGATCTCACAAGTTATCTCCAGAACACATACACTTGCTAAAACAAGAGGTCCAGTCCCTCTTACTAAAAGGGGCAATAGAGCCAGTTCCCATACAGTACCATGGCTCAGGGGTTTAATCTCTGTATGTTCTCATCCCCAAAAAGGACGGTTCCCTAAGACCTATTTTTAGATCTGAGAGATCTAAACCACTATATAGTGTCAGAGCATTTTCACATGGTGACACTTCAACAGGTGCTCCCACTTTTACAAAAAGCAGACTTTATATCTACTCTAGATTTGAAAGACGCATGTTTTCATGTTCCAATTCATCCAGCTCATCGCAAATACCTGAGATTTGCGATAGCAGGCAAGCATTACCAGTTCAAGGTACTTCCCTTTGGAGTGACTACAGTGCCCAGAGTGTTTAAGAAATGCCTGGCAGTAGTAACTGCTCATCTCAGAAGACAACAAATTCACATCTTCCCCTATCTAGATGACTGGCTCATCAAAGCCAGCACTTACCAGAACTGTCTATAACACACACCGACCACATTAGGTCTACAATAGATGCACACAAATCTCACCTGCATCCATCACAGATGCAGTCTTACCTTGGAGCTACTCTAGACACAGTCAAAGCTCTAGCCTCTCCCAGTGTAGCCAGAATACACAATATTCAAGTTACCATTCTACAGTTTCAACCCAACCCAGCATTAGCAGTCAGAGCGTTCATGCAATTACTGGGAATGATAGTGTCATGCATCGCAATTGTACCCCATGCGAGGCTTCACATGCACCCCCTACAAGAATGCTTAACACGTCAATGAAATAAATCAGAGGGTCTGTTGACCGATCTAGTGTTGGTAGATGGCCGCACCCATTGCTCTCTGCAGTGGTGGAACCCACAAACTTATCAGCAGGCTGGCCTTACATCAACCCTGAACCACAAATCGTGCTCATAGCAGACACATCTCTAACAGGTGGGGGGCTCACCTAAAAAATTACACAATACAAGACGTGGAGCAACAACCAAAGGACTCGCCACATCAGTTATATAGAGCTCTTGGCTGTTTTCTTAACACTAAAAGCTTTTCACACTCCGCACATAGCTAAAACTGTTCTAGTCCAAACAGCAGTATGACAGCAATGAATTATGTACAGATGAAAGGTGGGAGACACTCTCTCCAACCGTCAACACTCGCTCAAGCCATTTGGAATTGGGCAATCCATCACAAGATTTATCTTCTGGCAGAACATCTCCCATGAGTAAACAATCAAATTGCTGATCTCCTCAGCAGGAGAAGACCATAAATTCACGAGTGGGAACTTCACCCCCAAGTTCTCCTTCCTTACTTCCGATAGTGGGAGGTTCCACAAATAGACCGATTTTCCACAGCCGAAAATGCAAAATCGCCAAACTTCGGCTCCAGGTACCCACACCCGCTATCAAAGGGCAAAGCCCTATGGATGAACTGGTCAGGGACATTTGCCTACGCTTTTCCGCCTCTCCCGCTCATTCCGTGGGTGGTTTGGAAACTTGGGCAAGCATCTCTTACATTAATTCTGGTAGCTTCCCAATGGGGTCCTCAACCATGGTACACCACCTTGTTGGAGCTGTCACTAGTTCCGCATCAGAAACTACACCTAACCTCCTGTCTCCTCACACATAGCCATGGAGAAATCAGACATCCAAATCCCAAAGAATTGAATTTAGCGATCTGGCTCCTGATGTCATAGTTTGGTTATTTAAATTTACCACCAGACTGTATGAATATTTTAAAAGAAAGCAATAACAAAATCAATCCTTTAGATGCTTCTATACAAAACATTATTTGTTACTTTACATTGGCAACAAACAGGTCTGGCTTGCACGTCTATCCATTTCATTACCTTGCAGCAGTAGCTGCGTACTTACAAAATAGACAACATTTGTCACTATTCAGAGTCCCAGTAATCAAGGCCTTCATGGAAGACTTAAAAAGGGTAATACCACCAAGTATTCCCCCCTGCCCCAGTATGGAATCTCAACATTGTTCTCACAAAGCTCATGGGTCCACCTTTTAAACCATTACACAAGTGCCCTGTAGAGTTCCTCTCATGGGAAGTTGCATTCCTCATTGCTATAACTTCAATGAGGAAAGTTGGTGAGCTACAGACATTAACGCTAGAAGAACCTTTCTTTCAGCTACATAGAGATAGGATAGATCTCCGTACCAACTCAAAATTCCTTCCCATGGTAGTTTCTGCTTTTCATATAAACCAATCGGTTGAGTTACCAGTTTTCTTTTCTCAACCTGATTCTGTGGCAGAACACGCTCTCCACACACTTGATGTTAAAAAGGCTTTACTATACTACATAGATAGAACAAAAGACTTTTGTCAAACAAAACAACTGTTTGTTGCATTTGCTCCACCCCACAAGGGCAATCATATTTCAAAGTCTGGCATTGCCAGAGGGATTGTGAAATGCATTCAAACTCGGTATATTAAAGTTAATAGAACATTAACCATACCCCCTAGTACGCATTCCACTCGCAAAATAGGGGCGTCAGTGGCCTTTTTAGGCAACATCCCTCTAGCTGACATTTGTAAGGTAGCTACATGGTCTACACCACAAACATTTACCAAACACTATTGTTTTGATGTGTTAGCACGGCAACAGGCTAATGTAGGCCAAACAGTACGAAAAACACTATTCCAGACAACTGCAACTTCTACAGGTTAGCTACCTCTTTGGGAGTATACATGCAAAGCATGTGTATCTATAGCACACATGCCTCAACGGATAATGCTACTTACCCAGTAGGCATCTGTTCTTGGCATGTAGAGCTGTAGATTCACATGCGCCCACCTGCCTTCCCTGGTACCTGTAATTGTTGCAGTTCTTAATTATACATTCATACGCATGGACATATCTATACTACACTTACTCCATTCTCATTCTTGCGGGAAAACGATGACCATGTGCACTATCACCGAAAGGAGGAGTCACCCTAGTCGTGACTAGGAAAGACTTCTTTGAAGAAAAACAACTTGCAAACATCCGGACCCAACACTAGATGGCAGGCGTATGCAAAGCATGTGATTCTACAGTTCTACATTCCAAGAACATATGCTTACTGGGTAAGTAACATTATCCTTCTAAAATCACAAAAGCTCAAAATGACAAAATTGCAAGAGGTCATACAGCAATTTCAAGAAGGAGATTACATGGCAACAAAAGATTTAAAGGACGCATACTTGCTCATTCCAATGAATGCAAGACACAAAAATATCTAAGATTTGTGGTGAACAAGACTCCCTATCAGTTCATAGTACTGGCGTTTGGAATAAAATCAGCACTCAGAGTGGTTTACAAAGTGGCAGCAGTAGCAGCAGACTTAAGAAAGGTGACACATATCTATACTTTTCTGGATGACTGGTTAGTAAGAGCAAACTCCTACAAGACGTGCAAGGAACATATACACGCGTTATGAGGACTCTAGGGTTCTCAGTGAACATGGAGAAGTCATCTCCAAGACCAGAACAGGAGTAGGTATTCTTGTGATCAAGGATCATCTCCATATAGGGAAAAGTATTTTCCAACGAAAAGCGAGCACAATCTCTATTAACAGAAACTCGCCATTGCTGGAAGGGGCAGGTTCCGACATTGAGGACTGTGGGGAAATTATTAGGGAAAATGACATCATGCATCCCTTTAATCCCATATGAGACGAATGACCTCAAAGGGCATGTTCATGAGAGAGGCCTGGACATACCCCGAAAAGCCTGAAGTTCTCCACCAGGCGTAGCGTTGAACAGCCACTGTCTATGAAATCGCTCTGTCCAGAGAGTCAGTTGTGTCGAGACCAGAACGGATGGTGAACTTTGCTGCATCTCTTCTGTCTGACACAGCTTGGGAGAGAACGGCCCGGGCCTCCTTCGAGGCCTGTAGCAGCTCTTTGGCAACCGTTTCTGTGGGAATAATGGCCCAATAAGCATGCGGTGTTCACCGACTGCAATGCAAGGCAAGTGGAAGAAAAAGAATTCTTACCCCAGCTATCCAGCCTATTAGAGTTCCTGTCCATGGGAGCGGAAGGGAACGTGCCTTGGGAGGTAGAGGCTTGGACCACCAAGCTCTATGGGGTAGGGCGAGTCGTGAGGAAACTTGGGCCACCTGGAGCAGGGCAGACGCGATGGGCAATTGTCCTATTCACAAGAGCTCCTGTGCTGGGCTTGGACCAAGCTCTTAGTAGGACATCTGTAAGGACCTCATTAAAGGACAGCAAAGGTTCCAAAGAGGAAACACCAGGCAGCAGAACCTCCATTCAAATATTAGGCGTGACCGCCACAGAGGGGAGCGGATGGCCCAGGAGTTCATTCACCCTTTGCACCCCCATAGCAAATAATGCTCCCTCCTCTGTAGCCACGGTAGGGAGAGAAAGCACGCCAGAATCTGGAGAGGTGCCCAGTTCACTGGCCTCACCCAGTTTCTCATACCAGTCCATTTCTTGATAAGGCTGGTCTTCTAGAGGGTCTAGCTCAGGCCTCCTGTATGCCTTCCAGCCCATACCACTCCTGCCCAGACTTCTCAGGATGATCAGGAGCAACCCGGCCTAAGTCATTCTTGTGGCTCAAGACTGGGCACGGAGAGTCTGGTATCCCGAGCTTCTTCAACTGAGCATCGATTCTCCGATCAGGCTGCCCCTTTGGGAGGTTTCTTATTTTGCAGCTGAGGGTTCTCCACCCAAAGCTGTCAACTCTACGCCTTCTTGCGGAAGTTGATAGCATTCGACCTTCTTCCTGAAGTCTCTTCTGTTGTTTTGGCAGCCTCGCGTCCCTCCACCAAGATGGTCTATGCCTGTCGATGTAACAAATTTGTAATATATTTTACAGAAGATTCTATCAAGCCTCATTCTGCTTCCTTTTCTGATATTTTGCCTTTTATTTTAACCTTTGCCCAGCAGTGCTTTGCTCTGGGCACTCTAAAAGGATACCTTTCAGCCCTGTCTGTCTTTCTGAGGCTACCGGACCAACCCTCACTAATTAAATCTCACATTGTAAATAGGTTCCTCAAGGAACTCATAGATATGTTCCCACCTTCACCTTTCATTATGACTCAGTGGGACCTTAATTTGTTTCTCACCTTCCTAATGTGCACTCCCTTTGAACCTCTGCACAATTGCCCACTCCGGCTGCTTACCATGATTGTGTGTAGTGCAGAAGAGGACTCTCTCTTATTGGGTCGTCCTCCGCATCAAGATTTGCTAAGCTCTGGCAAAGAAACAGCTTCCTGAAGGCTTAAGAGCTCATTCCACCAGAGCTATGGCTTTTACCACAGCATTGCAACGTAGAGTTCCAGACTCAACATTTGTCAGGCAGCAACGTTGGCTTCCTTGCACAAGTTTAGTGCCTCGACGGTCAAGTCTGCAGGCATGGTCCCTTGGGCTGTTCTGTTTTGCAGGACTTTGTGGTCTAAACTTGTCCACGGTCCCTTCTCCATGGATGGTATTGCTCGGGTATCTATTTAAGGTAAGTTTTCTACGGCTAGATGTCTCTATCAGATAGACAAGTTACTTACCTCCAGTAACGCCTGCTCAGGTAGAGACAGAATCTAGCAGCAGATTGCTTACAGACTCACCCATCCTCTCCTACGGACAGGTTTCCTTTTCAGACCCCTGGTTGTGGAACAACACCAATGTCTGCATTTCATGGCTCTGCCTCTGGCTTGGAAAGTCGGGAAAAGTAACTGACTTCAGCTTGCTGAGGTGGTGCCTATATAGGTAAAGGGGACGTCACTACTGTGGAGATAACGCCGACAATGTCAAAGGATGCCTCCTATCGGTGTGCAGGGGGTATTCCTCAAAGAAAAATATTCCGGATCCAGTCTAACTCCTGGGAAATTCTGCGGCTTGATCATGTCTATACCAGAAAAGGCGTTACAGAAGGTAAGTAACTTGCCTATTATTTCAAACCTACTTTTTATATCAACAAACGGGGAGGGACTCAATCTCTACCCATGTCAAAGCTAGCCCAAGAACTCTAAGTCGGCAGTACAGAGCAAGATGGAAATCCAAGCAATCCATGTACCGGGGAAGGACAGTAATTAGGCAGACAGATTGAGCAGACAAGCCTCGTGCTCACACAAATGGGAACTAAACCAGAAAATACTCAAAATAATCTTTTGGAAATGGTTTACGTCAACAGTAGATCTGTTTGCTACACCTCTGAACGCAAAATGCCAACGGTTCACCTCCAAACAGCCATACTACCAATCTGTGGGGAATGCACTGTCAATAGACTTGTCACTGACATTTGCGTATGCTCTTCCCCTTATTCCACTGTTACACATAGTGACCAGCAAATGCAGAATGAGAAAAATTATGCTAATACTAATTGACCCACAGTGGGCTAGACAATCATGTTCTTAGAGCTAATGGAACTAGCACAAGGAAACTTTCAGAAATTACCAAACCATCAGGATCTGTTCTCAATGGAAAGAGTAGGGGTTCTACTCCCAGAACCAAAGGCTTTGAGCCTAGCAGCATGGCTCATGAGGACTTATAATTCAGGCATCTAAAACTGCAGGAAACCACAATGGCTGTTCTAAGAGAAGTAAAAAAGCCAACAACACAAAAGTGTTACATTGCAAAGTGGAAGAAATACTCGGTGTGGTGTATTAAAAAGGGACCGGTATGAAAAAATACAAAGGGCAAGACACTGTTAAGATATCTAACAAATCTTCTAGAAAACTAACATGCATCTTTTTTTTAATTTAATTTTATATTTTTTTTCAGGGCGACATAGGTCCTATTCGATTTTGACAAAACAGGAATTTGACCCTTCGAGGGGTTAGTTCGTCACATCAGTCTTTGACCGTAAAAACAAAGAAAAAGAGAAAAAATAGAAGTATAAACGGTACAACTTCAGCGTCCGCATTTCTTAGATATGAGGTAGGAGACAGAAGGGGGGAGAGAATCGCATCAACCGTTCAGATGTAGAACGTACAGTCTTTGCAGATGGCCACAGCTTCTTAGCTACGTACTTCCCACACCCCTCACCTGGTCCCTCCAATCATGTACTAGCATTGGGTGAGAGTGTGCGGTGGCCTCCATGAACTGGGTGATTGGGCAGCAGTCCGCATGGGCAGGTCAGTAGATCCCCTATTAGACGACCTGTCCTCGGAGTCACTCTCCCTTTCAGTTTTGTGATTGTATAGTCTTGTAATCATGTTGCCCCATATCTCAAGTTCCCGTTCTGCGTTATGGTCTGTGCGAACTCTCCGGAGTCTGTACTCTTCAGCCACTGACTACAACATATGCTTCTTTAAAGGTACATTTAGCAGCAATAGTGGAGAAGTGTGGCTCAATGGTTAGAGCGGCAGACCCTGATGCAGAGGTCTGGCCCGGGACAAGGGTTCAATTCCCCGCCTCGGCGGGTCTTGAGCTCAAAAATTCCACGGACCTGATAATTCTCGCCTCGGTGCCTATTCCAATCATGGGTCCCACTCTGTAACTCTGGGCAATAGCTTGCTTAATCTCCACAACGGCCCCCACAACGCTAAGGATGCCTGGCCTCCACCTTGGGGGTGCCCAGGAGTGGACACCTCACAGGGAAAGCCAGGATGGGTTCCACAGCGGTATTCGTACAAGCGCCTTGAGACCCTTGCGGGTGAGTAGTGCGCTATACAAGTATCAATTTACATTTTACTTTACATTACATTTTACATTACATTTACATACAAGAGGCCATATTTGGAGATGTTTTTCACATCACCTGTAATAAAGAGGTTATTGAAAGGATCCTAAAGAAGAGCACCTCCAAGTAAGATACCTGCACCCATATGGAATATAATGTGGCACTTACTCAGTTAATGAAAACACATTTTGAACATTTGTACCACGCTACACCACAGATGTTGTTCTTAAAGACTGCATTCCTAGTAGATATAACTTCTGTGCGCGCAGGGTAAGTGAGCTACAAGCACTCACGCTAGAAGAACCATATTTTCTCAAATTTACAAGGACAGGATAGTAATGAGGACAGATCCACTGTTTCTACCAAAAGTAATCTCACATTAATCAAAACATCCAAATTCCACATTTTTGACCTAAAACCAGATGCAAGCAGAAAGACCGTTGCACACATTAAACGCAAAATACACCATGACGTACTGCATCGAAAAGACAAAAACAGAGTAAACAACTATTTGTTTAATTCACAAATAGTTTTCTGGGAAGACCAGTATCCAAGAACTCAATCGCATGGTGGATAGCACAAACAATTTAGTTGTGCAACACGTATGCAGGAGAAAAATTTAGTGCTGCACCTAGAGCACATTCAACAAGAAAGAAAATGGCAATCACTGCCTTTGTGAAAAAGTTACCATTTTATGAAATCTGTATTGCAGCAGCGTCGTCATTTGTACACATGTTAACAAGACATTACTGTATTGACATATGAATGAACAAGGCAGCACAGGTAGGATAAAAGGTCTTAAAAGATCTGTTTATCAATCAATGGCCCTCTTCAACTCAGCTGCCACAAAGTTAAGAAACCGCTACAAAATCGATAAACAGCATGTGAATCCAGAAAAAATACACGCTGAAAAACGTATAGTTTCTTACCTGTCGGAGTAGTTTTGCAGCTTGAAAAAAAATTCTGGATTCACAAGCGAACCACCCACCTCCAGCAAGAAGATGGAAGGACCACCCACCTCCAGCAAGAAGATGGAAGGAAGAAGCAAAAAAGGGGGAAAAAATCTGAAGATGACGACCAAAGGTCGGAGTTTCTGAAGGAAGCAGTACACCTTCACAAATGACAACAAATGGGGGACTGTCGATGCCCACCAACAAAGTAAAATCCTGTTGAGAATCTACTTAATTGATGATATAATCTGGCAGATTATTGAACCACTGGAATGTCCTTCAACATTTAATGACCATCTATTTTACAGCAAACCTCTGTATACCATTGAGTTATGTATTAAATGCATTGTAATACAGCCCTATTTTCTGCAAGAGATACCTCCAACGCATTAGATCATGCCATTATTTTTTGCTAGGCAGTTTTGACATGTTGAAATAACCCTCAATCGCTTTTTTCTTTTCAAGCTACCTCGATCAGCCGTGCTTTGAAGCCATCAACCGGATTAAACTCTACAGCGAATCTCTTGCGAGATATGGGAAAAGCCCTTACTTGTATCCACTCTATGGCCTTGGTGAGCTCCCACAGGGATTTGCTAGGTACGCCTTAAAGAATTCTTACTAAAGCTGTTTGTCATTTAGCATGGTAAATCATTTATAAAATGGCGTCAAGTTGATATTCCAGTATGCTTATACTGATTTTGGAAATACACAACTTTTTGTTATGTCTTGCTGTT